>NC_072790.1:6748270-7053308 GCF_028583425.1 Eublepharis macularius | reverse complement strand
AAGGATCTACTAAATCTAGCCTCCAGGACAGCTGAGGGAAGGACATTATACCTTAAAGGAGTAAAAATTCTCCTATGATTAGAATTCTCTAGGAATGTAATATATGTTCTTAAAATTAACTTATTAGAAGTACTTAATCAAATAGAGGATTCTTGATACTGCTCACACCCACCTGTCATTCAACATTTAGTAGTCTTTGTTTTAGAATGGATCTAGCCTGAGCATAAACCAAGGACTGTATAAATTGTTTAGTAAAATCATAGTAAGACAATTTGTCCTCTACCTTCTTCCGCCATGGGGGGACAAAACTGTATGTATGTATCATGGTATGAGTAAGGCCAGTAGGTGAAAAAAAATCAATTTTAACCAATATTAGAATGCAGAAATCCGTAATTTGCCTCTACTGAAACCAGACCAGCCTCTAAACAAATTGCAGCGTTTGAAACACTCGTTAAAACTTGGAAGATAGCTTTTAAGAATTTCAATTGTGTTCTTTCAAGCAAGGTCAAATCAATCGGAAGGGATAAAGGTGCTTCATATAATAACTGGGGTAATACTTTAATAGAAAATAGCTTAATAGGAGCTTCTAAATTATGGCCTCCTTTACACCAGTAAAACTTTTGGATAGCACCAGCGCTTTCCTGCGCATTAGCAGCCAGGTAGTCAACACAGCCTTTCATGCGACCGGATGACTGAAATACAGTTCCAAGGTATCTATAACAGTGGACCTGCTCGATAGAACGATTGTCTATACACCAGTTAAACACCCCAGGATTGTTTGCAAATGCCATTATTTTGGTCTTAGTGTAATTTATTTCCAGACAATTTTGTCTGCAATATTCAGAAAGAGCATGCAAGGTTCTCAAGGCCAATAGGAGTCTGAGAGAGTAAAACTGCATCATCTGCATAAAGTAATAATGATACATGCCTATCTGCAAGCCTGGGGAGGGGGTAGAAATCAAGCTTATGCAGACAATGGGCCACATCATTAATATAGATATTAAACAGAAGTGGCACCAGTATACATCCTTGTTTAACTCCTCTATTTGTACTAACCATCTTTGTTAGAAGACCTTGTGGATTACATCGTACCCTTATAGAAGTATTTTATGGAGAGCTCTCAGTAGAAATTATAGGCGTCTATCTATTGTAGTAGATTTCAACTTATCCCACAGTATAGTTCTTGAGATAGAGTCGAATGCAGATTTAAAATCTATAAAGGCTGCATACAAAGAGATTAGAGAACTCGAGGAATAGTTTGAAATAGTCCAGTACCACACATTGATCTACACATGATCGTCCCTCTCTAAAAGCTGCTTGCTCCCGTCCCAAAAGACCTTCCTGCTCCAGCCATTCTTTTAACTTCCAATACAGATGTTTCGAACAGAGCTTACTTATTATGCCCAAGATAATTAATTGGCCTATAATTGGAAGGATTCTCTCAATTTCCTTTTTTATAGATAGGCACAATTATTGCTACTCCCCAGTCCTTAAGTATTCTACCTGTTCTATCTATAGTTGTAAATAAAACAGTAAGAACCGGAGTCCACCACTCAAGGTTTTTCTTAATTAGGTCTGCTGGCAGAAGATCGGGACCTGGGGCTTTGTTAGATCTCAGAGTCAGTATCAGATTCTTGGTTTCTTGTGGATGCACAGGAGGCCATGCAGGTAAGGTGTCTATACCCATCTCCTCCATTACAGCCTCCTCCTGCCCTCGAGATAAAACTGCTCGAAATACTTTCCCCAAGTTTCAGGAAGAACTATATTGTGACACACTGAAGGAGATCTGATAGAGCAGTTAGAGACCATACACCAAAATAAAGAGGGATTTTTATCTTTGATTGCTGAGCTAAGTTGATCCTATGCAAGGGATCCTATGGCTTCTTTCTTTTTCCATATAGTCTTATACTGCTTTTTCAAGTTTTTCATTTTCTTTAGGCTATCCTCCTCCTCATCACACCTATATTTAATATACATGGTGTTAAGAGCACCTGTCATAGTTTTACACTGGTTATCAAACCAAGGCTTCGAGTTATATTTATTAACACTATTTTGTTTAAAACAGGGCTTACCCATGATCTTTTATAATTCCTTTATAATTTGTGCATAGGTATCTAATTGTAAATCCTCATAGTCCACTCTTCCCAGCCTATTTAGCAGATTATCACGGACACCCGAGTTCAGATATTCTGCAACCACTGCCCCCCTACTATGATTCCAGGGTACCCTATAATATTCATTTCCTTCTAGAGTACCTTCCAATAGTAGATCCATCATTCAGGAGTCAGGATTAGGCATCACAAATCTCAAAATAATAGGTAAATGATTGCTATCCAGATAAGTACAAAGTCAAATAATTCAACCAGACATAGCATATTTCCTGAGACAACAATGAAATCAATAACGCTCCTCCTGTCACCGGAGCAATAAGTAAACTCTGCCAGATAATCTGTAGGGTATGAACCATTTAAAATATGGCAATTAATTCTATTTACCATTTGTAGAAAACTATAACTGGCAGAATTAGACTTTTGATCTTTTGAGCATCTCACAAGTTGGGGAGAAAGTGTTTGCTCCTCTAGAGGGTAAGTATTACATCTTTTATAGACAACACTATTATCTGGTCCTATCCTTGCATTGAAATCTCCCGCAACTATCAAATATGCCATAGGATTATCCCTAAATAATTTCCAAATATACATTTCAAGACCTACCCAGTTAATTTGTCTGAGGAGGACAGTATATGCTAATAATTAAACATAAAGTCTGTGAATATGTTAACACTAATGCCATAGCTAGATGATTAAAGGATGCCAATTGTTTAACCCTGACATTCATAGTAAATCAAAAAGAGTCCAGTAGCACCTTTAAGACTAACCAATTTTATTATAGCATAAGCTTTCGAGAATCAAGTTCTCTTCATCAGATGCCTGATCAAAACTGGGCAGATACAGAAGAGGAGGGGGAAAGAGAGGAAAGAAGAGGGCATAAATCACAAGAGGACAGAATGCAATTAGCATGGATGCAATCAAAACATTCCTTTGCTTGGAAATGTAAACATCCCCTTTTGGTGTGCAGTCAGTTTGCTGTATTTGTTTGTAGCAGTGAAGGTATCCAATTCCTATGTAGTATAAGCCTTCGGTAACCACAGGTCTCTCTGCCAGTTGCATCTGACAAAGAGAACTGTGGTCCCCGAAAGCCCACACCAGGCGTCACTAGGCTCCCCCAGATCACGCCTCTGTAAAAAGAATCTGTTACCTGTGATAATGTGATAACCATTCATAGTCTCTATTCAGTCTCAGCTTGACAGAGTCAAATTTGCATATGAATTCCAATTCAGCAGCCTCCCATTGGATTTTGTTTTTGAAAGGTTTCTGTTGAACCACAGCGACCTTTAAGTCTTTGGTGGAATGTCCTGGTAGATTGAAGTGTTCTCCCACTGGTTTTTAGACGCCTAAGACTGAAAGAATTCTTCAACTACTCTGCTGGACAAAATGACGAACAAAGCACTGAACAAACACCATCACAGCAGCCCCCACCCCCCCAACCCAGCAATACACAACCATCATTACAAAACTCCAGGAAAAAGAATTCCACATGGACACCCCCTGAGGGCCGTAACTCCTCATTGGACTTTTACATTGAATGCTTCCGTAGACGTGCTCAGGCTGAGATAATTGACAAACAACAACACCTAAAGCAGAACCTCAGCCGTGGAGAAAGAGAGGCCATAAACAGCCTCCAAAATAATTCTGGCATCGTAATCAAGAAAGCTGACAAAGGCGGAGCAGTTGTCATCATGGACAAACAAAATTATATACAAGAAGCAGAAAGACAACTCTCCAACGCAACATTCTATAAAATACTACCTTCTGACCCCACTGAACAATACAAAAGGGAACTCAATAAAATATTAAAAACACTCCCCATGGACATACAAGAATGCATCCATATGAACACACCCCAGGAACCACGACCAGGAAGATTCTACCTACTACCCAAAATCCACAAAGCGGGTAACCCAGGATGCCCAATTGTTGCAGGAAAATGCACCATCACAGTAGGAGTCTCGGGACACATGGACTCTATCCTCAGGCCCTATGCTACCAGCACACCCAGCTATTTACAGGACACCACTGACTTCCTCAGGAAAATACAGTCCATTGACAACCTACCAGATGACACCATCCTAGCAACCATGGATGTGGAGGCTCTATACACCAGTATCCCACATGCAGATGGACTGCAAGCCATACGGAATATTATCCCGGACAAAACCACAGCAAACCTCGCCACTGAACTTTGTCACTTCGTACTCACTCACAATTACTTCGAATTTGGTGACAACTTATATCTACAGGTTAATGGCACAGCCATGGGCACACGCATGGCACCACAATATGCTAACATATTCATGGCGGACTTAGAGCAACGCTTCCTCAGCTCCCATCCACTGGAACCACTACTATACTTAAGATTCCTGGATGACATCTTCATCATTTGGACCCATGGGAAGGAAGCCCTTGAGAGATTTCATCAGGACTTCAACAACTTTCACCCTACTATCAACCTAAGCCTTGACCACTCTACACAACAGGTACACTTCCTGGACACCACTGTACAACTACATAATGGACGAATAAATACCACCTTATACCGGAAACCAACAGACCGATACTCATATCTACATGCCTCCAGCTTCCACCCTAAACATACCACTCGGTCTATTGTCTACAGCCAAGCCTTACGTTACAACCGTATCTGCTCCAATGCTCTCGACCGAGACTCACACTTAAGAGATTTACAACAAGCATTTTTGAGACTACAGTACCCACCAAATGAAGTGAAGAAACAAATCAACAGGGCCAGACTAGTACCCAGAAACAGTCTGCTCCAGGACAAACCTAAAGGAACTAACAACAGAACACCACTGGTTGTCACCTATAGCTCCCAGCTCAAACCCATCCAACGTATCATCAGTGAGCTACAACCCATCCTGGAAAATGATACCTCTCTCTCAGAAGCCCTGGGTGGAAGACCTTTCCTTGCCTACAGCCAGCCCCCCAATCTTAAACGACTGCTCACTTACAATCATGAATCGGCCAGCAGAGTCACCAGCACAGGTACCAGGCCCTGCAACAGAACCAGATGCCAGCTCTGCCCCTATATCTACCCAGGGAATACAATTACAGGACCCAATGGCATCAACTACACTGTCTCTGGCTCTTACAGCTGCTCATCCTCCAATCTGATATATGCCCTCATGTGCCAACAATGTCCTTCTGCTCTGTACATTGGACAAACCAGCCAACCTCTACGCAAAAGAATAAATGGACACAAATCTGACATTAGAAATGGAAACGTCCAGAAACCAGTGGGAGAACACTTCAATCTACCAGGACATTCCACCAAGACTTAAAGGTCGCTGTGGTTCAACAGAAACCTTTCAAAAACAAAATCCAACGGGAGGCTGCTGAATTGGAATTCATATGCAAATTTGACTCTGTCAAGCTGGGACTGAATAGAGACTATGAATGGTTATCACATTATCACAGGTAACAGATTCTTTTTACAGAGGCGTGATCTGGGGGAGCCCAGTGACGCCTGGTGTGGGCTTTCGGGGACCACAGTTCTCTTTTTCAGATGCAACTGGCAGGGAGAGCTGTGGTTACCGAAGGCTTATACTACATAGGAATTGGATACCTTCACTGCTACAAACTAATACAGCAAACTGACTGCACACCAAAAGGGGATGTTTACATTTCCAAGCAAAGGAATGTTTTGATTGCATCCATGCTAATTGCATTCTGTCCTCTTGTGATTTATGCCCTCTTCTTTCCTCTCTTTCCCCCTCCTCTTCTGTATCTGCCCAGTTTTGATCAGGCATCTGATGAAGAGAACTTGATTCTCGAAAGCTTATGCTATAATAAAATTGGTTAGTCTTAAAGGTGCTACTGGACTCTTTTTGATTTTGCTACTACAGACTAACACGGCTAACTCCTCTGGATTCATAGTGGTTGAAATTAAGATACCCAATCTCCCTTTTGCTCTCCCCCTATTAGAGGGTTTTGCCTGCAGATCATACGTTTTATATTCATTGAACAAGATAGGATCAACCCGCCAGGTCTCTTGAAGCAAAATAATGTCATGCTTTCTTAGGAAATTAACTGTTTTGTTGTCCCTCAGCCCAACCCATAACATTCCATGACACTAAACAGTCTGTGAGATAATACATCAAACTTGATAGGTTGAGTTATATAGTCAATCCAGTTAAATCAAGTTCAATGGACCTGTAGGGTCACTAACCACACTTTCATTTCCTGTAGATTTCTTATTCTTCAGAAAATTATCATAACTAGATTTCCTGGATGTCTCTTCAATAAAATCCATCACAGGGTCCACATCTCTCTAATATCAGGAATATCAGAAGCAATAAAAAATCTCATTATTTCCAAGAGAGATACCATCTTGATTCCTGCTATCGGACCCCAATGACATCAGATTAGTCCTTCAGTGTCTCTAGTCTGTTAACAATCGTGACTTGATCCTCTCTTGGTAGATTTGAGTAGGAGTTTATCAGGGCATTCTCTATAGAGTTATCAGGATTCAGGCCTTCAGGCACCTTATCGGCTGGGGATGAGCTCTTCCCTGACAGTTTAACGGCCTTAGGAACCACTCCAGGCATTAAAGCCTCTTCCTCCTGACAGGAAACATCAGGTAGCAAGGGGATCAAGTTCTGGTCAACTTCTAAGGAGACTAAAGTTGATCAGAAGTGGAACAGTTTTCAAAGTGTTCAAAAAGGCATGGGCCAGAAAAAAACCCTGTGCTTTTAAAGGCTGCATTCTGCCTCATTATTAGCGAGGGGATCCTCTCACTTGCAAATGTGAGAAGGACTCTCTGCACCTGGCCTAGTTGGCTCATTATTTCTAGCCCTCTCAAATCAATTCCAGAAATCCCCATCCCAAGTAAGGAGCTGAGGTGACGTAGCACCTTAAATTTTGTATTCCATAAACATAACCAGCCTCTATATCTGCAAATCGTTAAGCATATTTTCTTAGGCTGAAGAATCAGCTGGAGTTTCAAGTGTCCGTTGTCCTTTTTACGAGGGAAAAAACAAAGATAAATCTTTATTCCCAGGTGTAGGTAGCACATTAGCAGAAGTGTATTGCTTCTAGGGCAGCAGCCAAACTTAGTCTTTTCAGTTGTTCCAATCATCTTCTCCATAATCATTTCAAGTTTCTCATTAATTTCATTTAAACGCTCCAAAATACATTTAACTGTCATAGCAGTCAAGTCCATTAATTTATCCGTCTCCTTTTCACCATCACAGCAGCTTTCTTTGCCTTTTAAAGGGACAGTATTTATTTCTGCTGAAGCTTCTGTCTCTTCTTCTGCTAATTCACTCCGATTCTTACCAGTTAAAGTTGCATATTTTTCTGAGACAGGAATGTTATAAACAACCCTCCCATGGGAAAAGTTATCTATCTTTGTCTGTTTGAACACGGGAGGGGAGAAAATACCTTCTGGGTCTCTTGGGCATTTTCCAACACCCCTTAAGCTTTATTTGTAGTAGGCAAATGCAAAACCTTCAAAAAGCTCAAGCAATGGATGAAGAGAGTCCAGCAAAAGCATTATATCCAGTCAAGGTAAAATACACAGCAAGGAGAGGACAGAAAGAAAACTAAAAGGTGCTGCCGCAAGAGCTCACCAGCCGTCTGCCGCAACTCCTCTCCATCCTCGATGTCGTATCCCAGACGCGTCACCAGAGTTCCATCCACGGACAGTTTGCTTACTGATACAAGGATGACACAAACAAACGTCAGGAACTTTCTCAGGTCGGCTCTCTGGAAAGAAATCCATGAAAACCCTCAATATTAAGTAAAGCGGCAAGAATGACAGAGACCTTAAAATATAGGTGCAAATTCTCAACCAACCCTTTGAGTCTCCTTTGTGAGTTTCCCCCTTGTTTCCTTGAAAAATGCCTGGAAGTAGACCAGAAATGCTTTGTGCATGCCGTAAGAATGCTTTGCCATGGCTTCCTACCCCCATCTCTTTGCAACCAACTGCCAAAAGAGGCAAAGAAAAATGTTCCGGGGAAAGAAAACTACTTGATGTTAAAACAGTCCTTTGACAACTTTTTAACTTTTCTCTTTTTTCACGTATGTTGAAAGGACTGTTTTAAAGTCAAAGGTGTTTTTGTGCTGGTTCTATGTCTAAATTACTGCGGCTGTTATTGTACAGGAATATTATTTATGTACAGAACTATTCATGGGTCATATTTATTGTATACTATTTACAAGTGATGTTTATTCTTATTTATTGTAATTAATATTGGACTAGTATATTGGAAATTCTTTGGAACTACAGAGAACTTTATGAGATCTCTGAATGCACTTAGTTACTTTATTAGATCAAATCATTTATAAAATTAACATTAGAGCTGTGTTTAAGATTGTGATTAATTTTCTTCTCCTGGCTGTGGTTTGACCACTCAGGTTTTTAGGTTCACAGAATCAAAATTGCTGTCAGGTGGCCATCGAGCCTCTGCTTAAAAACTCCAAAGAAGGAGAGCCCCCAAGGAAGCCTGTTCCACTGAGGGACTGCTCTGTCAGGAAGTTCTTCCTAATGTTTGACCAAAAAGAAAGTTTTTCCTAATGTTTTACAATTAATATAAAAATAAAACAACAGCGGCCAACCGTAGTAGCAATCTACTGGGTACTGGAAGTTTCCCCCTACAAGCTCCCCCCTGCTCCAAAACAGAGACTTCTTGATTCTATCTGTCTGATATTTGGCAGTGGAGATACCTTGGTGCAATACTGCAGCTCCCCTAAGTTTTGTCCAGTTTGGATAGAAAACTAGGGAGGTACACACCAAAGAAGGGGGGCAGGGAGGCAGTTATGAATTTCCTGAATTGTGCAGGGGATTGGACTAGATGACCCTTGAGATCCTTTCCAACCCTATGATTCTAAGAAAGCTGTGGTGGGGGTGGGGTGGGGTCTCTTCCATTGAAACTAATGGGAAATGACAACAAAATAGAATTATGAAAATGAAGCAATAACAACACAAAACCATATGAAATAACTCAAGAACGAAACAGTCCCTTTGGGAATAATCAAAATTTTAAAAAATCAAATCAAACTTGCACAAGTCCAGTAGCCAGTTTTCAAACCCCTAGGATCATTTCCCAATACGTTGTGTTTGCCACAAACAGAGGACCTTAGCTTCCATTGGAAATACAAGCAGGGATGATGATGGTGGTGGTGGTGGTGGTGGTGTGTGTGTGTGTGTGTGTAGGCAGGCAATTTTGAGACTCCTAGCTTTAGTTTTCTTTTTTAAAAAAAATAAATTTGTATTGGATGGGTCAATATATAATCAAATTCAAATACAGATACGTTCCATTTCAATTCCCCTGTGTGTATTTCCCCACCCCACCCCCTCCCCTCCCCCCTTTTCAATAATGACTTCCAACAGCACTCCAACCCCCCGTTATTAATAATACCTTATTTCTATACTAAAGTTGTTCTTTTCTTATTATTAGTAAAGATCTTAATTATATCTTATCTTACTTAATTTCTTTAAAACCCCTCGAAAGACCATAATTGTCCCTTAACATCCCATTTCTTTTCCATGTTTTTTTTCAAGTTTTTCCAATCTTCCAAAAATGCTTCTGGATCTTGCTCCTTCAAATTTCTTGTTAGTTTGTCCATTTCAGCCATGTACAACAATTTCCTTGTCCATTCTTCAATTTCAGGTATTTCTTCTCTCTTCCAGTACTGAGCATATATTATTCTAGCTGCTGATATCATATAATATAACAATATCTTATCGTTTCTATTAACACTTTCCAAATGCAATGATAATAATAACATTTCTGGATTTTTTGCAACATTATAACGTAGTATCAAATCTCAGTACATATTTTGGTCCAAAAGTCTCTAGCCTTACGACAAGTCCACCACATATGAAATAGAGAACCTTCATGCTTCTTACATTTCCAACACTTATTAGATAGCTGTTTGTTGGCTATGGCTAATATTTTCGGTGTTAAGTACCATCTATATAACGTTTTATAGCCATTCTCTCTAATACTGGTACATGCTGATATTTTTAAAGTATTTTTCCATAATTGTTCCCATGCTTCCATCATTATTTCATTATTACAATTTATAGCCGATTCTACCATTTGCACCTTGACTGTTTCATCTTCTGTAAACCACTTCAAGAACAATTTATACATTTTAGAAATTATTTTACTATTATCTCCCAGCAGTAATTCTTCTAGCTCTGAATTCTTGGTTCTAAAGCCTGTTTTTCTTTGGTCTGAATCAAATAAGTCTTTAATTTGTCTATATTGCAACCAACCATATTTGAATGGCAACTCTTCATTTAGTTTAAGCTTCAACTCATGATCTGTTACTTCTGTTAAAGTCTTTGAGGGTAAGCCATTCTTTTCCTTTATATTCTAAATTTGGGTTGATCACCTCGGCTGGAATAATCCAAAGTGGTTTTATTCTGGTCTATAAATTTTTTGTACTTTAGCCAAGTCAACAATAAATTTCTTCTCAAATAGTGGTGCTGAAACATTGCGTCCATTTTATACTTATCGTACCACATGTATGCATGCCATCCAAATAGTTTATTATAACCTTCCAAAGTTAGTAGTTTATGATGGTTGTTGGGGGTTTTCCGGGCTGTATTGCCGTGGTCTTGGCATTGTAGTTCCTGACGTTTCGCCAGCAGCTGTGGCTGGCATCTTCAGAGGTGTAGCACCAAAAGACAGACATTCTCTGTCTTTTGGTGCTACACCTCTGAAGATGCCAGCCACAGCTGCTGGCGAAACGTCAGAAACTACAATGCCAAGACCACGGCAATACAGCCCGGAAAACCCCCAACAACCATCGTTCTCCGGCCGTGAAAGCCTTCGACAATACATTAGTAGTTTATGATTGGTTAAAGACACCCATTCTTTTAGCCAGACTAAACATATCGCTTCATGGTAAAGTCGAAGATCAGGTAACTGCCTTCCACCTCTTTCCTTAGCATCACAAAGAACTTTCATCTTTACTCTTGGTTTCTTTCCTGCCCACTCTTCATTTAGTTTAAGCTTCCTGGACACCACTGTACAACTACATAATGGACGGATAAATACCACCTTATACCGGAAACCCACAGACCGATACTCATATCTACATGCCTCCAGCTACCACCCTAAACATACCACTCAGTCAATTGTCTACAGCCAAGCCTTACGTTACAATCGTATCTGCTCCAATGCTCTTGATCGGGACTCCCACTTAAGAGATTTACAACAAGCATTTTTGGGACTACAGTACCCACCAAATGAAGTGAGGAAACAAACTGACAGGGCCAGACTAGTACCCAGAAACAGCCTGCTCCAGGACAAACCTAAAGGAACTAACAACAGAACACCACTGGTTGTCACCTATAGTTCCCAGCTCAAACCCATCCAATGTATCATCAGTGATCTACAACCCATCCTGGAAAATGATGCCTCTCTCTCAGAAGCCCAGGGTGAAAGACCTCTCCTTGCCTACAGACAGCCCCCCAACCTTAAACGACTTCTCACTCACAATCATGAATCGGCCAGCAGAGTCACCAGCACAGGTACCAGGCCCTGCAACAGACCCAGATGCCAGCTCTGCCCTTATATCTACCCAGGGAATACAATTACAGGACCCAATGGCATCAACTACACTGTCTCTGGCTCTTACAGCTGCTCATCCTCCAATCTGATATATGCCCTCATGTGCCAACAATGTCCATCTGCTCTGTACATTGGACAAACCAGCCAACCTCTGCGCAAAAGAATAAATGGACACAAATCTGACCATTAAAAATGGCAACGTCCAGAAACCAGTGGGAGAACACTTCAATCTACCAGGACATTCCACCAAGGACTTAAAGGTCACTGTCGTTCAACAGAAACCTTTCAAAAACAAAATCCAACGGGAGGCTGCTGAACTGGAATTCATATGCAAATTTGACTCTGTCAAGCGGGGACTGAATAGGGACTATGAATGGTTATCTCATTACCACAGGTAACAGATTCTCTTTACAGAGGCATGATCTGGGGGAGCCCAGTGACGCCTGATGTGGGCTTTCGGGGACCACAGTTCTCTTTGTCAGATGCAACTGGCAGGGAGAGCTGTGGTTACCGAAGGCTTATACTACATAGGAATTGGACACCTTCACTGCTACAAACTGACTGCACACCAAAAGGAGATGTTTACATTTCCAAGCTTACATAAAAGGTGTTTATCACTTCAGAAGAATGTATGCAAGTAGCAGGAACCACTCTACTAAGGCACAAGCAAAAGGCATTTAAAACAATAAAAGCTTGTCTATTGTAACTATAGCTGACTAACCTAAACAGAAAGCTGGCTAACTTAGCATTTCTCTGAGGAAAGCTTGAGGCTTATACTCACTCACATACTCCTTAAACTCTACCAGGCAGGTCTGGTCGTCAGGCCTGGCCTGGAGCAAAAATCTCCCTCATGCTGGTGGAAAAGGCGCCTGGAGCCACCTGAGGGCTGAGAGGAGCCAACCTCCCCCTCTCGGATTCCTAGCCAATCAGAAGTGCCGTCAATCCGCGTTGCTAGGCGGGAACTGGGACAAGACTCCCTTGTTTCTCAAGGCCCCCCCTCTCGGCAACAGCTTGCAGGTGCAGTTAATTGGCTGAGCCAGACATTCTGCTCCCAGGGTGTTAAGCTAGGACTGGGCCTGTGGAAACTTAGAAGCCTGAACCAATACAGGCAATGGACTTAAAGGGGCTCTGCTAGACACCTCCATGCATCTGACGAAGAGAACTGTGATTCTCAAGAGCTTATGCTACAATAAAGTTGGTTAGTCTTAAAGATTCTACTGGACTCTTTTTGATTTTGCTACTACAAGACTAACACGGCTAACTCCTCTGGATCTAGGAAGAAAATAGAAATGTGAATTTGAAATGTGGTGGTGGAGGAGAGATTTACAGATACCACAGAAGGCCAACAAGACAAATAAGTGAGTTCTAGATCAAATCAAGCCACAATTCTCCATAAAACAGGTTATCCTACTTTGGTCACATCATGAGAATACTCACCGGAAAAGAAAACAATGCTGTGAAAAGTAGAAGGCAGTAGGAAAAGTGGGAAACCCAAAATGAGATGGATTGACTCAGTAAAGGAAGCCACGGCCTCCAGGTTGCAAGACTTGAGCAAGGCTATCAATGATAGGCTACTTTGGAGGTTGTTAATTCGTAGGGTCACCATAAGTTGGAAGCAACTTTATGGCACATAACACACACAGGAGAGAAAACATTTCTTTTGGCATAAAACTGATCTTACCTCCATGATTTTAGTTTTGCACAAGTATTTTCTGATTCGAACTCCTCTTTTCAGCCTCCTTTGTCGCCATAAATAGCCCTTCTTCTCTCCACATAAGCTCACCACTCTATTATGTAAAAATAAAGCTGATTAACCGGTGCAAAGGATGTCAAAGCCACCCTTGGAAGGGACCTCAGGGAATATTCCTCCCAAGACATTTGCCGCCACCATTTATTTAACTAAATCAAATTTGGGACTTTACTCCCACCATTCATTTCAGGATGATGCTGAGATACTACAGAGACCATTGGGGGAAAGGAGTCTTAATATCAGAGATTCCCTCTCCCGCAACACACAGCAAAAAATAATTTGCAAGTCTTATTGATACACACTTAGGGCCCAACTATACAACTTTGGCATTGGGTGTGAGATGGCAAATCTATGAGGTAGGGTTGCCAACTCAAGCTTGGGAAATTCTAGAAGATCTGGGGATGGAACCTGGGGAGAGTGAGGGTTGGGGGGAGGCACCTCAGTAAGTTATAATACTATAGACCCCACTCGCCAAAGCAGAGGGTAGAGCCTCCGTAGCCTTCAAGCCTACCCAGAAGTTACCTCAGTCTTCTCTAGCATATGCCAGAAACTTCAGGCAATACTTGGAAAGGACTGATGCCCCATGTGAGTTTTCCCCAGACGTGACCTCACACCACCTCTAACAATGCCCTCCCCTCCAGTGTCACGACTGCCCATCTCCCATTGGCTGCCTGGCCATATCAGGGAAAACCTAGTGCAGAGAGATGCTGTGCAGTGCTCTTTATAAGGTTACCAACTCCTTATTGGGAAATGCTTGAAGATTTGGGTGCCAAGCCCAGGGAGAATGGGGTTTGGGGAGGGGAGAGACCTCAGTGGGGAATAATGTCATAGTGTGTTCACCCTCCAAAAGAAGCCATTATCTCCCATCTCCCATTGTTTCCCAATAATGCTAGGAAAAGTAGAAGGCAATAGGAAAAGAGGAAGACCTAAAACGAGATGGCTGAACTCAATGAAAGAAGCCACTTCCTCCAGTTTTTAGGATCTGAGCAAGTCTGTTAATGATAGGACGTTTTGGAGGTCTTTCATTCATAAGGTCACCATAGGTTAGAGGCAACTTGATGGCACAGAACACACACACACACCCCTCCCAGGGGAATCGACCTCTGTCGTCTGGCAATCAGATGCAATTCTGGGGGAGCTGCAGGTCCCATCTGGAAGTTGACAACCCTAATCCATCAGTTCCAACACAAACATGAGCAGTGCACTGAGGAGTTGTCAATGGACCGATCATTACCAAGTAGTCACAGAATGATGTGCACAATTGAGGTGGATCTCAGTTTAAACGATAAGAGAATGATGTTGTTCAGTGATACAGGGGGCATTTGAGAGAGGGTAGCTTTATAATCAGACGAAACAAGCTGCTGGAATATATCCTTACAGAGAATAATTGTTGTACAGGTCAGGACTGAATCTTTTCCTCTTCTCTGATACCAAGAGCTTTTCTGAACACAAACCTAAATGCCTACCTACTTTCCCCCTTCCCATCTAGGACTGCTTGCCTCAATACAAAGCTCTGGCTTATTTGTGTCAGCAAATAAACACAGATAAACAAACAAACAAAAAGAGAAAGATGAGAGGGCGGATCTACCCCTGCTTTGGTCCACAAAATTATCTGGTGCAATGCAAATGACAGGAGGTTTTGGAGGGTGGTCTCTGTGGCACTGAGGTCCCTCCCTTCTCCAAACCCAGTTCTCCCCAGAATCCACCTCCAAATCTCCAGGAATTTCTTCAACCCACAAATGGCAACTCTACAGCTATGGCAGAAGGCTTGCTGGCAGACCCCTGGTTTTACCATAGAATTTCTGGCAATGCCTAAAGCCACCCTGTGTCATTTCTACGTTTCCCCTATAAGTGACATAGCAGTTCATACAATGTCATCTCCACCCCCTGGTTTCCTGTCCCCCCAACCCTCCTGTGGGTTGACAATCTCAGACTGGCCCCAAACCTGCAGAATTCACTCACATACTAATGAAATCTGAATCAACTATGAGCGTAACTACACATTTAGTTTCATGACTGATACCATGGCCAAACTCAACTATAATAATAGTATGCTAATAGACCTAATACAAGCAGTGATTTCTTATGTGTTTGCTATAAGCAGTTTGCAATTGCTTAGTTATTTTCAGAAGCAGTGTTTAGTTACATTGAGTACTGAAGGCAAGAATTCAGAGCTTTGTCTCAGAAGATAATGGTTTAATAATACAGTTTGTTTGCCAGATACATTCAGGCAGAAAGAAAATCTTAAAAGGTAACATACTCAAGAAAATGGCTTATTCTGTAGGCTCACACACGCGCAAATGTGATAGGAGCTGACTTTGCACTAAAACGGTGACATGCATACTGAAATTTCTAACTGTAATTAATTACACTGATACTGTGATGTCATAAATGCTATCAAACCCCACTGCTCAAGGAAGAGGCCAGAGAGAAATAATTTTGAGGGCGTCTAATGCCTGGTTCCCTTCCGCTGCTGCGTCAACAAAATAACTCTAACCCTCTCCTTACTCCTAGCCCCCAGTGTCTTGCTGAGTGGGGCACTGGAGGAGATGGCTCTTTTCAGGCACAACCGTTTCATGCTGCTCCTCTTTTTGAGAGAATCACACAAGTCCCTACTATTATTCTGCTGAAATATGCTGTGTGGCAACAGATCATTTTCTTTTCCCCAATCATTTGCCCCAAGAGGTGGGAAGATACCCAGCACAGGATTCTTCTGCCAACTTCCTCATTTCTCTTTATACAGTTCTTCTCTTAAGTGTTCTTTGCTTATGGCCAAGGCAAAAAAAAAAAGACCTTTAGCAATCACAAGAGGGCTTGCCCTTTGTTCAGCTTCCATGCCAGGCCTACAGCCTGGCAGCAAATAATATAACAATCTCTTTTTGATGTTTGTTGATAACTTAATTTAACTTGGCAGTGGCTTGCTTGCCAACCTCCAGTAGAACCCGGAGATCTCCTGGAATTACGCCAATATCCAGGTCACAGAGATCAGTTCTCCTGAAGAAAATCAGGGAACACTTTGGAGGGGCACTCTATGGCATTCTAATCCTTCTGAGGTCTCTTCCCTCCCCAAACCCCGCCCTCTCCAGGCTCCACCCCCAAATCTCCAGGAATTTTCCTACTCGGAGGTTAGCAACTCTATCAAGATGTGATCTCTCTCCTAGTGGGCTTGGGTCTAGTTAGAGTTGCCAACTTCCAGTTGGTGGCTGGAGATCTGGAATTACAATGGATCTCCAGGCCCTGGAGTTCAGTTTCCCTGGAGAAAATGTAGAAAAGAGCAAGAGTCCAGTAGCACCGATAAGAGTAACAAAATTTGTGGTAGGGTATGGGCTCGCTTCTTCGGATACTTCACACTCTTGCTCTCTTCTACTGCTACAGATAGACGAACACAGTTATTCATCCTGAACTGGAGAAAATGGTTATTTTATAAGGCAGACTATGGCATTATACTCTGCTGAGGTCCCTCTTCTCCCCAAACCCAACTCTCTCCAGGGTCCACCCCCCAAATCTCCAGGAATTTCCCAACCTGGAGCTGGCAGCCCTATGTTGCCAACACTGCCTTGACAAATGTTGGAGATTGCTGATGCTTGGGAGAGGGCAGAGTTTAGAGAGAGGAGAAAGCCCAGCAGAGTTGTAATTGCATAGAGTCCACCCTCTGAAGTTGCCATTTTCTCCAGGAGAACTGATCTTTGCAGTCCCAGGAGAAGTCCAGGCTCTACCTGGAGGCTGGCGAGTCTACTTGGATGTCTATTGGAGTTTGTGGGGGGTGGTTGTATTTCATTCCCTGAGAGGAGAGAGCTTTGGGGGTGGCAGGGTCAGGGGAAAGGGATTTCTGAGCAGCAGGAGCATCATCCCACGCAGAGGACAGCATGGCCTCAAGAGGAGCCTCCCGTGGACCTTGCCAGTCACGCTGCAGCCAAGACTGGGAACGAGAGAGTTGCAGAAGCAGGTGTCCGAGAGACAGGAAAAGGCGCTCTCACTGCCCTTGTCCCAGCTTTCTGTTGTGTTGCCTAAGTGTGTGTTTTTATGTGTTTGTGTGTCTTACTGTGAGTCCTCTCCCTTCTTGATGAATAAACGCATTGTAGTTTGAATTCTGCTTGCCAACCTCCAGGTGAGGCCTGGAGACCTTCCACAACTGTATCTGATTTCCAGACTAGAGATCAGTTCTCCTGGAGAGAGCAGCTTCTTTGGAAGATGGACTGTATATATGGTTGCCAACCTCCAAGTGGCTCCTGGAGAGCTCCCAGAATTATAACTGAGCTTCATATGAAACAGACTGATTTCCCTGAAGAAAACTACTGCTTTGGAGGATGAGCTCTGTGGCATCTGAGGTCCCTCCCTTCCCTTCCCAAACTCCAAACTCTCCAGGCTCCACGCTCAGATCTCTGGGAATTTCCCAACCTGGAGTTGAAAATCCATGCTAGGGAATGGCTTTGAAATTGTATTTCCCTTTATTTTGCCTACTGCTCATTCTCCCCTTAGTTAGGGGAGAGTAGTATGTGCAACAAAATAGAAAGCAGAATCTTGCCCAGATGTTACTGAATGAATAAATTGCATGAATATGCATTGATGGCTAAATTAACTTCTAATATGCATAACAGACCAATATTGAAATTTCAGGAAAAACGGAAAAACTAAGAATAGCTACTATGGAAATCAAATTAATATTTCAAAAACATGGGATATAAAATGTGGAGTATAATGTCAAATATAAAATGCTGAGTACAAAATCTTGAGTATAAGTAACTAAGGAGATGGAATGGAGCAATATTTTGTAGTTTTAATGTGTTGTTTCTGTTTCTGTTATGTTCTTTCTATTGTTTTTTTCTTTTCAAATAAAAATTATTTTTTTTAAAAAGTGGATGTTACAGTGTATGTGACCAATAGAACAGGACATCTAATAAGCAATGAAATACGACTAGAATTACAAACATTTGAAACCAAACAAAAAGTATTAGAATGATCTTTGCTAAGAGCCAGGGGTTCACAAGTTGCCAGTGTGGGTCATATTGATTTGGTGCATCCATCTATAGACAACATTAAGATCAGAATGCTGGCCCAACTGGGGAAGAAATCCCAAGGTAAGGACCAAAGGTACATCCAGCAACCTTGCTGAAGGTAAGGTATGAGTATAGAAACACTTCTAGGAACTATCTTGAGCTTCATAGCAGAGGAACATCCTGTAGGCCTAGCCTATTTGGGGCCTAAATTGGCCCTTTGTGAAGCATGGGAGCAGTCTCGGGGTGGTGCAATGATGTCATTGCATTGACCCCCGGAAGAGTGCCTGGGAGGCCTGTTCCCTGCCTTTCCCTGTGCTGATGGCAGGGGACGTGAGGCGGGAGAGGGGGATCCCCTGTCTCCACCAAGAGAATGGGATCCATATGTCACTCTAGGAATCATTGGAAATTGTATGGTAAAATGACAGAGTTTCCAGAGATCAATGTGACATCACTTCCGGGCTTTCTCTGGAAGGGACATCACACTGTGTGATATGCTGGCAAAGTTTCCCTCCCCGCTGCCACTCCAAGTGGTGGTGGGAAGGCAGAGTTGCCAGGGACTGATCTTTTTCCATAATGGGAGACATGACACCCCTAGTGTTGGTGTGTAGAAAAGAAGTGTGTGAAGTCATTCACAAAAAGCATCCAGTATTTACTACTTCACAATAGTTCATCGTGAGTTCTGCTGCAGTGCCCACGTTCCCTGGAACAGGCACCTTCATCTTCTCCATAGAACCTGAAATTGAGGGAGGGGGCACAAGATCCATGACTTTTTGCTAAAGAGAACACCTGGGTGCCCACTTCTGTTCCTAGGCCTTGTTGAGCTATAATTGAGTGGCTACTAGGGATGTGCGTTTCGGCATTCAGAATGCCGAAAGAATGCTGAAACAAAAGTGTTTCGGCTTCTTTCAGGGAATGCCGAAACGTTTCGGGGAATCCCGAAACGTTTCGGGTAGCCGAAAGAAAAAAGCCGAAACGTTTCGGGATTCTTTCGTCTTTCATTCGGCTTTTCAATGGGAAAATGCCTCCGTCTTCCCGGACGTCTGGGGGAGGCATCTTCCCACCGAATAAGCCCAAAATTGGTGGGGACCTTCCTCTAACCCTTCTCTAACAACCACCCAAGTTTCAGACAGATTGGACTTTGGGGGGCCATGTTATGGCCCCCCAAAGCAGGTCCCCCATCCTCCCATAAAGGAGCATCTTCTTCATTATTTCCTATGGGGAAAAAATGAAGAAGCAGGCTTCCTTTGCCAGGGGTGGCATTTTGCATGCAAAATGCCCCCTTACCCTCAGGGGCCCTTCTCCCACCCCTCCTCCCACCCCCCACCAAGGCTCAGCCTGCTCCCACTTGGGGGGGCCATTTCATGGCCTCCCCAAGTAGGTGCTCTAATCTCTACCACTGACAGCTGGGGGAGGCTTGTGTTGCCAGGGGTGGCATTTTGCATGCAAAATGCCCCCCAACCCTCTGGGGCCCTTCTCCCACCCCTCCTCCCACCCCCCACCAAGGCTCAGCCTGCTCCCACTTGGGGGGGCCATTTCATGGCCTCCCCAAGTAGGTCCTCTCAGCCCCTAAATTCCACCCCTTACAGCTCCACACAAACCCAATTCCCCCAGCTGCCACACACAGACCCAAATCCCCACATTAGCCCCTCACAGACCCAAATCCACCCCCACCTGCCCCACACCCATAACCCCAGGAACAGGCTGGCAAAGGCCAGCCCTCTCCCTTTGTTCCCTATGCTGGGAACTTCTAAACTCTCTTTCCCTGGGCAATTCTGCACAGCCCAGGGGTGCCACAATGGTGGGCACACTTCTGAGTGCCAGCTGGTCCCTGTGAAAGAGCACCTGAACCACAGACACCCTCCCTCAAATTCCCCCACCACCTACAGAGATGGCTGGCCAGCCAGCCCCATTGTTCCCTATGATGGGAACCAACTGCACAACAAAGAATAAAACAAGAACAACACAAAATAAAGTTTTTTAAAAATTATTTTCTCCCTTCCAAAGTACAAGTAGGCAAAGCATTATGACACATAACACCAGCAGTCCCCCACACAGAAAAATAACACAACTCACTTAACATCAGAGAATCACAAAGCACGATTCCTGTCAAAAACACTTTATTTCTTGAACAGCTTTAGGCTACACAGCAGGGGGGGAACACCAAAGGGCATGGCAGCAGTATCTTACACAAAAATAACACAACTCACTTAACATCAGAGAATCACAAAAGCACAATTCCTGTCAAAAACACTTTATTTCTTGAACAGCTTTAGGCTACACAGCAGGGGGGGAACACCAAAGGGCATGGAAGCAGTATCTTACACAAAAATAACACAACTCACTTAACATCAGAGAATCACAAAAACACAATTCCTGGCAAAAACACTTTATTTCTTGAACAGCTTTAGGCTACACAGCAGGGGGGGAACACCAAAGGGCATGGAAGCAGTATCTTACACAAAAATAACACAACTCACTTAACATCAGAGAATCACAAAAACACAATTCCTGGCAAAAACACTTTATTTCTTGAACAGCTTTAGGTTACACAGTAGGAGGGCACAAAAGGGCATGATAGCAATGTACTACAAAAAATAATACAACCCACTTCACCGTTTTTGACAGCAATTGTGTTTGTGTGATTCTCTGATGTGAAGTGAGTTGTGTTATTTTTGTGTAGTACACTGCTTTCCTGCTCTGTGGTGCCTTCCTACTGTGTAACCTAAAGCAGTTACAGAAATAAAGTGCTTTTGACAGCAATTTTTTGGGGTGATTCTTTAATGTGAAGTGAGTTGTGTTATTTTTGTGTAAGATACTGCTTCCATGCCCTTTGGTGTCCCCCCCCCCTGCTGTGTAGCCTAAAGCTGTTCAAGAAATAAAGTGTTTTTGACAGGAATTGTGCTTTTGTGATTCTCTGATGTTAAGTGAGTTGTGTTATTTTTGTGTAAGATACTGCTGCCAAGCCCTTTGGTGTTCCCCCCTGCTGTGTAACCTAAAGCTGTTCAAGAAATAAAGTGTTTTTGACAGGAATCGTGCTTTGTGATTCTCTGATGTTAAGTGAGTTGTGTTATTTTTCTGTGTGGGGGACTGCTGGTGTAATGTGTCATAATGCTTTGCCTACTTGTACTTTGGAAGGGAGAAAATAATTTTTTAAAAACTTTATTTTGTGTTGTTCTTGTTTTATTCTTTGTTGTGCAGTTGGTTCCCATCATAGGGAACAATGGGGCTGGCTGGCCAGCCATCTCTGTAGGTGGTGGGGGAATTTGAGGGAGGGTGTCTGTGGTTCAGGTGTTCTTTCACAGGGACCAGCTGGCACTCAGAAGTGTGCCCACCATTGTGGCACCCCTGGGCTGTGCAGAATTGCCCAGGGAAAGAGAGTTTAGAAGTTCCCAGCATAGGGAACAAAGGGAGAGGGCTGGCCTTTGCCAGCCTGTTCCTGGGGTTATGGGTGTGGGGCAGGTGGGGGTGGATTTGGGTCTGTGAGGGGCTAATGTGGGGATTTGGGTCTGTGTGCGGCAGCTGGGGGGGAATTGGGTTTGTGTGGGGCTGTAAGGGGTGGACTTTAGGGGCTGAGAGGACCTACTTGGGGAGGCCATGAAATGGCCCCCCCAAGTGGGAGCAGTCTGAGCCTTGGTGTGGGGTGGGAGGAAGGGTGGGAGAAGGGCCCCAGAGGGCTGGGGGGCATTTTGCATGCAAAATGCCACCCCTGGCAACACAAGCCTCCCCCAGCTGTCAGTGGTAGAGATTAGAGCACCTACTTGGGGAGGCCATGAAATGGCCCCCCCAAGTGGGAGCAGGCTGAGCCTTGGTGGGGGGTGGGAGGAGGGGTGGGAGAAGGGCCCCAGAGGGTTGGGGGGCATTTTGCATGCAAAATGCCACCCCTGGCAACACAAGCCTCCCCCAGCTGTCAGTGGTAGAGATTAGAGCACCTACTTGGGGAGGCCATGAAATGGCCCCCCCAAGTGGGAGCAGGCTGAGCCTTGGTGGGGGGTGGGAGGAGGGGTGGGAGAAGGGCCCCTGAGGGTAAGGGGGCATTTTGCATGCAAAATGCCACCCCTGGCAAAGGAAGCCTGCTTCTTCATTTTTTCCCCATAGGAAATAATGAAGAAGATGCTCCTTTATGGGAGGATGGGGGGACCTGCTTTGGGGGGCCATAACATGGCCCCCCAAAGTCCAATCTGTCTGAAACTTGGGTGGTTGTTAGAGAAGGGTTAGAAGAAGGTCCCCACCAATTTTGGGCTTATTCGGTGGGAAAATGCCTCCTCCAGGCGTCCTGGAAGACGGAGGCATTTTCCCATAGAAAAAAGCCGAAAGAATGCCGAAATAATGCCGAAAGAATCCCGAATCCCGAATCCCGAAAGAGATTCTTGTTTCGGCTTTCAGCTTTAACGATAGAGAATTTTCTTTCGGCTTTCTACTTTCGGCTATAGCCGAAAATTTTTGGCTTGCACACCCCTAGTGGCTACCACCACTTCCCCAGATTCTTGACAGCGACGCCCCCTTTCTGTCCCAGTGAGATCTCCTCCAGAGAGTCCCACAAAATTAAACAGTGGCTTGTTCAGACTTACTTTTCCATTGGTGTCTCTTTGTAACCAAGCCTCACATCCAAGGGAGGAATAATGGGTTGTTGTGGCATTTGTTACCAGAACTGCTCTTTATTATAATGGGGAATTAGCTGTAGCAGTCTGTAACTTAAAATTAAGCGCGGATCATAACCTATGTATACGGAGGTCCCGATCCCAGACACTCTAGTGAAAAAGAGGCAGACAACAAATAGGTTCCAAACACGTGTATTCAGTGTGGCGTAAGCCTAAACTTGCACAAGCATACAAGAGAACATACAAGTTCTAAGAAATACAGAGTAGGAAATACAGAGATGTTCGCATTAGCTGGTTCCCAACGATGATAGGGGGAATACTCACTTATCCTGAAGCGAAGCAGAGACACAGCAGCGAGGGGGGGTGGTCCAATGCCAGCACTGGAACCACAGACGGACAGCAAGGAAGTCTGGATAGGATGGCACGCGCCCCATGCGGTCTGAGAGGCCGGCTTAAATACCCCAAAACGTCCCCTGGGGCTGGTGCTGTACTTGGTGGTTCTCACAGATTAAAACAAAGGGCCTAATGGGCTACTGAATGGCTTGGATGGGCCACTTTGGTAATCAGATTGCGATAAGTGACACCTCAGGAAGAGGGGACAAAAGAGGGAGGGGGAAATCCAAGTGGGCTGAAAGGATGTTCCAGCGGACAGGGCTTGTCCTGATGTCATCAGCTCTGGAATGCGGAGGTTTCTTTGAGATGCATTCTCTAAGTGCTTGGGATGGTCGGCACTTAATTCTTCTCTGGGGCGGCTCCTAAGATATGCAGAGCGGGGCGAGGGGCTCTCGCTGCGGACGTGGTGTGCCCGCTTCGCCGAAATGGCTTCTCAAAGCAGTCTTCCTCTCAGGGTCTTCTGGCTGCCTGAGAACATGGATGCCGGCTGGGCATAGCTGGGGCTGGATAGCAGGCTGCCCGGTAGCGAGGGCAAGCTCAGCGACCGGCCCGCGGGAGGCTCCAGGCGGGAACTGACCAGGGAGCGCCTAGCCAGGCTCGCTGGAGGTTTCCCCGGCAGGCGCCCGGCTGCTAGCAGCGGCTTGGGCCCATATGAGGCAGGCTTCCATGGAGGCAGCGGGAACAACACTTTAAAACACAGTCCAAAGCAGGGAACAGGCACGGTCCGTGGCAGATGGCAATGCAGGCATGGGGCATACTTGTAACACAGTCCAAAGCACACTGGGAGGTCCAGATACAGGTCAGGGCAGGGCTGCCCAGAAAGAGAGTCCTTTTGTGCAGTTAACCAAACATGGAGTCAGTAAACTACACAGTCTATTGCAGCAGCAAGGTAATTGACACGCAGGCAGGAAACTGACACGTGTACCAGAACACACACGTGCAAAGCAGTCTTTGGTGCAGCATTAAAACAGCAATGCAGGAAACTTTAACACAGTTCATAGCAGGCTTTAAAGCAGGGGAGGGGGCCTGCTTGGCAACAATTCCCCCCCCTCGGAGACCCCGTGACATCAGGCGCGCGGGTCTCCGAACTTGACTTCAAAGGCGAGGTGGTCGGCAATGTCCGGTGGTCGAGCTTCGAGCGAAGAAGGAGTGGGAAGGGAAGGGGGAGGAGGCGTCACTCAAAAATTTAGTTTGGAGAACCACCTAACCGAATAAGTGCAATTTAGATCAGCCAATGGGCTGCAGGTCTCTGGGTTCACACCAGGGGGTGTGCTAAGTGTAATCGTCTGAATAAATAGCAATAATTCATAAGCAGTAATGAGCAATTCATAGCAATGAGTAATTCATATGCAGTGGCAAATTCATGGGTATAAGGTTAAAAGCAAAGGCAATTCATGAGCCAATTCATGAATACAGGATTAAAAGGCGAAGGTAATTCATAAAAGTACAAGCAATTCATAGATAGGTGATAATTCATACAGGATAAAAGTGAACTGTGCAAGCAAGGCATAGACCAATTCATCAAGGGTGGAACAACTCATAGATGGTTAAAATCATAAATACATATATAGGATTAAAACAATAATTCAGGAAGTTAAAACCAATTTCATAGATGATAGCAGCAATAGTAAAAGCAAGTGCGGGGAAACAACTCATGAGGGGTAAGCGGCGGAAGGGCTCATAGGGGACAGAAAAATAAACTTCGCAATTAAAAGGCTAATTCATGCGGCCAGATTAAAACCAAATTCATAGAGCTTAAAATCAGGAATAAAATAACCTTTAAAAGAGACCGTTCAGGAGGGGTCCCGGTTAAAACCAAATTCATAAAATAATAGATATGCTAGAATTACCTTGGCGGAGGGAGTCAGGTTAAAAAGGCAATTCCTAAGGTTAAAAATCAAATTCATAGGGATAAAGTTAATAGGGGGTGATAAAAAGGGTCCCAGTTCATGGGGAGATCATGGGCGCACTTGCAGTAGATAGAGGGAGGGGCTAGTTCAGGGCTAAATTCATGGGAGTAAAATTCATAAAAAGCAATGGCAAGAAATTCATGAGGCCATAGAGCAACAAAGATCACAGATGGCTCAGTCCGCAGTACAGCTGCTGGACTGGGTTGCATATTTACAAGAACAAGCAAGCTTAGTCCATGTGTTCCAAAACACACTTCCACCCCCCCTTGCTGTCTGCGTCAATCTGCAGGGCAGGGTCAGCAGGCGGCGAGAAGGGCTTCAGACACACAGTTCTAGTCCTCATGGAGGTGGCGCTGCTGGCGGTCGTTCGTAGGCAGGCCGTGGGCTGGGAGGCAGAGAAACACGTCCCCCCCTAGTCCACAAGAGGGCCTCGGAGCAGTGTCCGGCAGCGAAGCGTCCATGGGGCTGGTTCGGGATCCGTACACATAATAAAACATAGTCATAGTTCATAACACCATAAGCAAATAAACAAGGGTTAAAGGAGGGCGCCAAGAACAACCCTTAAGGCAGAAGAAGGTCGGGGTTATAGTGATCCAAGCGGTAAGACAGCTGGAGTTGCTGGAGCTGTCGGCGGCTCCAACAGCCCAAATAAAGTAGTGAGGCACACAACAAAACTTGAAAAGCCAAAATAACGACGATCGGGTGCAAAGCCAAATTGTAAATTCCAGTGGCAGTGGGGCTCCAGCCAAAGAGGGTCTCCCACCATGAGTGCTCACCGGTGGTCTTGATTCGTTGGACCAGGTCCAAAATCTCCTTTCCGTTGTGGAACACAACCAAAGCAGTAGTGTCCCCGTCCCTCTGGATGCTCTGGAGGGTGCGGTGGAGCTGCGGGTGGGCCAGGAGCTCGTGGATTAGCTCCAGACTGATGCCAAGGGAAACTGGCTTCACATAACGATAGATGGAAGGTGCCACCAGGATCTCTTCTTGGGTCCAGACTGGTACCGTGTAGGTAAAGTCGCAGGCTGCCACCGAAGACAGGTTGCAAAAGCAGCGATTGACTCCCGGGATCACGGGCTTGAGCTGGAACGAGTTCAGGATCACAACATCGCAGGCCGTTCGCACGCAGGCACATCCTTTCCCAAGGTAGACCACAGTGGACCTGTTCTCCCGGACGACCTCAAAGGGGCACTCGTTGAGGGCGTCGACTTGCGGGGCTACACAGGGGTGATGAGGTGCAAAGGCTCGGTCTTGGCAAATGAAGCCGGTCTGGTCTCGATGCTGGCACCCTTGGAGGTTGACGAGCTGCCATCCGGTCGGGGTGAAGCGGGCCCAATGGTCGGGGTGGCGGGCGTAGAGGACTTCGGTGTCGCTGACTTGGAGTCCCAGAGGCTCCCTAACGACTGGATACACGTAGAATGACTCGTGCGCACTGGCCGTTAATAAAAATAGTTTAAGCTCCTGGGTGGTCGGTGAGAATGAGGAATTTACGAGAGACCACCAGGATTCAAGCTCCAGTTCTATGGGTGACAATTTGGGCATAATCAATCTTTTAATTTCCAGGGGCAAGTGCCCGTCCGTGGCTTGCCGAATTAGCCCCATGGCCACAGCCTGATTTAATTGTTGGGCTTGCATACATGCCATGGCTATTGACATGTTGCGTTCCAAAGACTGTGTTCCCTTGAGCAGCAGAGAAAAATCTCTTTCAATTTGACTCTCCCAGTTAACTAAAATGGAGCTGATCTCGTGTTGCCCATTCGAAATGGAATTTAGGGACTGCACCACCGGTTTACCTAAGTCGGAGATGCTAGTCGTGACATGGGCAAACTTATTAGCGAGTCTCAATGTTGACCGAATCCATGATTGCTTAGCCTCCGGCTGCAGGAGCAGTCCAGTCGGCAATGCTTCATCTGGCACGCGAGAGAGAGGGAGAGGGATCGATCCACAGTTGTAGCCATGCATTCCAACCCTTGCTACCGGCCTCCAGATAGGGAGCGCACTGCGGCAGCCTCTGGGTTACATTTAGCTCAGCTAAGTCTATGCGGATCTCTTTCAAAGACATTTGCAGGCGGACTAGAACTCTCTCTCGAATGTCAGTTTTCAAAACATGGGAGCCCACTATATGCGTGCCGCCTTGGCTTAATTGTTCATTGCTGGCAATCAAAGGGTCAATTTGGATGGCGTGGGTCTCCTGGGTCTGGATCAGCAGGGAGTAATTGCCTGGTTCATGAGTCAAATTTACAAAGAGCAGCCCAAGCCGGTGAAATTTCTCTACTAGGGGCTTGGTTTGGCATTCGGGCGTCTGTTGAACCAGTATCCAATCGGGTGGGCCGTGCTTGGCTAGGTCTTCCTCCTTTACAATCCAGGTCAGGTTCTCCCAGCATTCTATAGCAAAGGAGAGAACTGCGCCTGAAGGGGGCGTGATAGTGACAGATGCAGATTCTGTGGTAGTAGTGCCTAGTAGGATGGTCATTCTAAAGGGGTCTCCTGCCTTCCATACTGCGGCCGACACTAGAATAACTTCACAGTATGGTCCGAAAGCCTCAGTGACAAATGGCGAGGTTTCGAAATTGGCAGGGGTGGTATATTTGTCTACCACCGGGACTGCGGTGGGGGCTGGCCTGATACGGGGAAGGAACATACAAGGAATAGGAGCGAGAGGTGAAACCGTATCGGTAGGCGAGTAACACACTAGTTCTTGGGACATGGTTTTTACTCCCACACATAAAATAACAAGCTCCGGGGGTCGGATCCACTGCTCTTCGCAACTGCGGAAGTTAGTGCGATCCGTGGGGGTGGTCATATTGCTCTGCTGCTAGGGATGTGCGTTTCGGCATTCAGAATGCCGAAAGAATGCCGAAACAAAAGTGTTTCGGCTTCTTTCAGGGAATGCCGAAACGTTTCGGGGAATCCCGAAACGTTTCGGGTAGCCGAAAGAAAAAAGCCGAAACGTTTCGGGATTCTTTCGTCTTTCATTCGGCTTTTCAATGGGAAAATGCCTCCGTCTTCCCGGACGTCTGGGGGAGGAATCTTCCCACCGAATAAGCCCAAAATTGGTGGGGACCTTCCTCTAACCCTTCTCTAACAACCACCCAAGTTTCAGACAGATTGGACTTTGGGGGGCCATGTTATGGCCCCCCAAAGCAGGTCCCCCCATCCTCCCATAAAGGAGCATCTTCTTCATTATTTCCTATGGGGAAAAAATGAAGAAGCAGGCTTCCTTTGCCAGGGGTGGCATTTTGCATGCAAAATGCCCCCTTACCCTCAGGGGCCCTTCTCCCACCCCTCCTCCCACCCCCCACCAAGGCTCAGCCTGCTCCCACTTGGGGGGGCCATTTCATGGCCTCCCCAAGTAGGTGCTCTAATCTCTACCACTGACAGCTGGGGGAGGCTTGTGTTGCCAGGGGTGGCATTTTGCATGCAAAATGCCCCCCAACCCTCTGGGGCCCTTCTCCCACCCCTCCTCCCACCCCCCACCAAGGCTCAGCCTGCTCCCACTTGGGGGGGCCATTTCATGGCCTCCCCAAGTAGGTCCTCTCAGCCCCTAAATTCCACCCCTTACAGCTCCACACAAACCCAATTCCCCCCAGCTGCCACACACAGACCCAAATCCCCACATTAGCCCCTCACAGACCCAAATCCACCCCCACCTGCCCCACACCCATAACCCCAGGAACAGGCTGGCAAAGGCCAGCCCTCTCCCTTTGTTCCCTATGCTGGGAACTTCTAAACTCTCTTTCCCTGGGCAATTCTGCACAGCCCAGGGGTGCCACAATGGTGGGCACACTTCTGAGTGCCAGCTGGTCCCTGTGAAAGAGCACCTGAACCACAGACACCCTCCCTCAAATTCCCCCACCACCTACAGAGATGGCTGGCCAGCCAGCCCCATTGTTCCCTATGATGGGAACCAACTGCACAACAAAGAATAAAACAAGAACAACACAAAATAAAGTTTTAAATTTTTTTTCTCCCTTCCAAAGGACAAGTAGGCAAAGCATTATGACACATTACACCAGCAGTCCCCCACACAGAAAAATTAAAACAAAACTCACTTAACATCAGAGAATCACAAAACACGATTCCTGTCAAAAACACTTTATTTCTTGAACAGCTTTAGGTTACACAGCAGGGGGGAACACCAAAGGGCATGGCAGCACTATCTTACACAAAAATAACACAACTCACTTAACATCAGAGAATCACAAAAGCACAATTCCTGTCAAAAACACTTTATTTCTTGAACAGCTTTAGGCTACACAGCAGGGGGGAACACCAAAGGGCATGGAAGCAGTATCTTACACAAAAATAACACAACTCACTTCACATTAAAGAATCACCCCAAAAAATTGCTGTCAAAAGCACTTTATTTCTGTAACTGCTTTAGGTTACACAGTAGGAAGGCACCACAGAGCAGGAAAGCAGTGTACTACACAAAAATAACACAACTCACTTCACATCAGAGAATCACACAAACACAATTGCTGTCAAAAACGGTGAAGTGGGTTGTATCATTTTTTGTAGTACATTGCTATCATGCCCTGTTGTGCCCTCCTACTGTGTAACCTAAAGCTATTCAGCGGACCATTTTTTCCTAGGATCAATTTTTGGAGGGACTCCCTCGGGAGGCCCCAATTTCATGTTAAAAGAAAGAAACACACAAAGCAAAAGCACACGGGCGTTGGTTATTTTCAGGTTGCCCTCACTTGGAAGGCCTGGCATGGCTTCATTAAAACTTCAATATGTCTCCCCCCCTTCTTTTCCCTTGTACGGTACGGGCAAGGGAAAAGATTACGTGGGGCGGGCGGCTGCTGGCGGAAAGGGCCGAAGTGGAGCCGAGGGCGCTCGGCGGCGTTTATCGAAAAGCGGCGGAGGCGGCCGAGATCTGCCGGCGCCACTGGGTCTGGGTTATTTAGGGGTCATCTTGGCGCGGGGGATCCTGGCTATGTAAATGAGGCACGTTGCCCCTTGTGCATGGCGAACGCACCCCAATAACATATTCCAGAGGGCACATATTTACAAAATACTGGCGGGTCTTTTACCTTTGCACTGAAGCGTACTAACTGGTGGCGCCGTATAGCAACTCACCATGACGGATATGAACATTAGTAAAAGAGGGATGTTGGGCTATCTGGGGGTTCTTTTCCAGGGGAGGCACGGCCCTCAAAGCCAAAGCCGACCATCATGCGAAAGCGTGGGTCTGGCAGGTGAGACCCCGAATCTACGTAGATGCGGGATCTTCACCAGCACGGCGGGTGAAATGCCTTCAAATACAGAGATCACCTTTTTTGGTGGTTTCAACGTTGGAAGACTGCATTCACTTCTGGGCTAAAGCCTCTCCAACCACTTTCACACACAGCAAATCTCTTTTGCCTGTGCAATTTTTCTCCGAACATGCGGCTTAAAAATCCAATTAAGAATCACTTTCGGTGGTGGTCCTATTTGGGTTTGGTTGCCGTGTCTTCCCCAAGGGTCCCAACTGTGGGGCCCGCCTAATGAAGTTAAAGAATAGAACTGGAAAAACTTTTGACATTCACACCTATATCTACATATTCTACTGTTTCTTTTATACTAAGGCTACAAAGGTCTGGTCTAAGGGAACACAGGGTATCTCTGGCCCAGGGTGAAGGGATATCTGGCGAATCACTGGGCAGAGGGGGGCTGGACTGGTAGCTGCTCCCCCAGGGTCATACACAGGAGGGGCGGTTTGGAGCGGCTTCCCTTTCCATTCCTTTAATTGAGAGGCGTGAAAGTATTTTAGCCAAGTGCCTCCTGTCTTCCTCTGGATAGCTACCTGATAGACGGCTGGGGAGACTCTTTTCGTGATGGGGACTGGGCCTTGCCATTTGGCTGCTAGTGAATGCGCCTTTTGCGAGAACTTCCTGTACAGAACGAGCTGTCCTTCCTCCCACTGCCTTGGGTTCCTGACCCATCCTAATTTGCGGTCCATATCTTTCTGGGCTGTGCCCAACTTCTGGGCCACTTGCATGTGGACGGCGTGTATGGATGAAAGCAGATTCTGGACCCAAGCGTCATTAATCACTACGGGCTGCATATCAGAAGGGAGCTGTGTATCTAGCCAGAAGGCTTCCGGGAGCTGCATTCTTCGCCCTGTCATTACCATATGGGGTGTGAGCCCGTGAACTGCGGTGGTGCCTCTGATGGCCATTAGGATTATGGGGAGTTTTTCATCCCAGTCTCTCCCGGAGGAGCGAACCATTTTGCGGAGAGCCTCCTTGAGGGTCCGGTTGGTTCTTTCTATGGCGCCTGAAGCTTGAGGGTGACCGGCTATGTGGAAGCGTTGCTGGATGCCTAGTGCCTTGCAAAGCTCCTGTGTGACTTCTCCGATGAAGTGTGAGCCTAAATCAGAGTCCATGACTCTCACAATGCCCCATCTTGAAAAAACATTGTTAAACAGTAGTTTGGCTGTGGTGGCTGCATTGTTGCGCTTACAAGGAAACGCTTCGACCCATTTGCTAAAGGGGTCTATGACAGTGAGACAGTAGCGATTGCCGCGAGGAGTGGGGGGAAGGGGGCCGATAAAATCAATCTGGATGCGAGCCCAGGGTCCGTCAATTCTCTGATGCTGGAGGGGAGCTCTAGGTCCGGTGGGGTCTGCATTGACCATAGCGCAGGACAGACAGTTGTCTACCCATTGCGCTACTTCGGTGCGCATGCCAGGCCACCATCCAACCTCTTTTACCCTCTCCAGAGTCAGGTCCTTGCCTCGGTGTCCCTGCTCGTGGACAAACTGAATTAAGTCGGCCCTAACTTCCAGTGGCACTACCCAGTGGCGTTCACCGGCTGTATCTACTGCCCAAACTATGCCTTCCTCTTCTCGGATCATTAGTCTTCCTGTCTGATCTCTTCCTGCGGTTAGGAGGTTAGCTATTTCTGGGTCAGATAGCTGCAGTTGTGATAGGTCCAGTGTTCCTGCGATTCCCTGAGCCTGGCTGCGGGCTTGTGCGCGGGTGGTGACAGGGTGGAGAGGACAATCGGTGGCTGGTTCCGGTAGGGGAGCATTTTCAGTGGCGGCTGCCTTGGCTGCGAGGTCTGCCTGGTCATTCCAATAAGCGGTCTCTGAGTTTGTCTTTTGGTGTCCTTTGACATGGGTAACCTGCGTTGGGCCTGAGCGGGACTGAAGGAGTGCTGCTACTTGCTGCCATAGCTGTAGGTGGGCTACGGGTTTCCCATCACTAGCTCTCCACCCCTGATTCTGCCATACCGGGAGCCAGACCGTGGCGGCTTTGGCCGTCCAATCCGAGTCTGTGTAAATGGCAAGTGGGCTTTCTGGGGGCTCAAACTCAAGCACTGCCAGAAGCGCTTGCACCTCAGCCGCTTGGCTGGAATGGGGGCGGGCTGGACCCTTTAGGGTATGGGCGTCGCTCACTCGCACGGCGCCGTAGCCTGTCCGAGGGGAGCCTCCAACGTGAAAGGAGGAGCCGTCGCAGAACCAGCATGTGAAGCCGTTCAGTCGAGCTTCCTCTAGCGGGACTCCCCAAGTGACTGGCCAAACAACCTGCGGTGGCGGGTCCAGGGGGCACTCGTGCTTGGTCCCGGTTACTAACAGGCCATAGGGAGCTGGTGGCTCGGTGGTTTCCTTTTTAAACTCTACTCTGCGGTTGATCAGGGCCAGGGTCCACTGTGCTATGCGGGCGTTTGAGACTTGTCCATCTTGTATTTTGCCAGACAGAATGTATTTGAGGGGCGTGTGAGTGGTTTGAACTATTGTGCGTGAGCCTCCTATGATAAATTCCCAATGGGTCAGACTCCAAACTAGAGCAAGGCATGTCTTTTCGCATGGGTTGAACTTGGTCTCTACTGCGGTTAGGTTGCGAGAGGCATAGGCTACTACTCTAACGGTTCCCGCTTGCTGCTGGGTGAGCGTGGCTCCTATGCTCTTCTCTGGCACGGCTAACTGAATAAAGAATGTCTGGGTGACATCTGGATGGGCTAGGGCCGGGGCTGCGGCCAGGCTGCGCTTCAGCTCGGCTAAGGCTGTCTGTTGATCCGGTCCCCACTCCCAGGGAGTGTTCTTCTTGAGGAGAGCATAAAGGGGGCGAGCTTTGTCTGCAAAGGACTCGATGAAGTCTCGGGAGAAGTTAAAAGTTCCTAGAAGGGCTCTGAGGGAGGGGACATCGGTGGGTGCAGGCAGCTTGGAAATGACCTCCATTCGCTGGGCATCCGGAGTGCGACCCTCGGGTCCCAGGGTCAGACCCAGGTACTTGACGCTGGTCTGAACCAATTGGGCCTTTTCCCTGCTTGCCTTGAACCCAGTTTCGCGGAGGAGTTCCAGGACTTCCCTGGTGATCTGGCGGGCTAATTCTTCCATGGGGGCGTGGACTAAAATGTCATCCACGTAGCTCAGTACGTGGGGCCTCGAGGAGGGTTGGAGGCGTTCCCACATCTGAACTACATGGGCATGACAAATACTGGGGCTGGAGTGGAATCCCTGGGGTGTCCGCTTGAATGCGTATTGCTGGCCGCGGAAAGTGAACGCGAACTTGTACCAGCAAGACTCATGCAACCGGATGGAGTGGAAAGCGTTGGCCAGGTCTATGACCGAGTAGAACCGGGACCCAGCGGCAATGGCCGTCAGGATCTCGTTGTACTTGGCCACAACCGGGGCAACTGGAGGGGTGGTTGCATTCAGGGCACGGAAGTCGACCGTCATTCTCCAGGTCACTCCATCTGCTTTCAGAACTGGCCACAATGGGGCGTTGCAGATGGACTGCATCGGGAGTATGACGTCCCACTCGAGGAGTCCTTCTATAGTCTTGGCTATCCCTGCCTCAGCTTCCGCTGGGTACTTGTACTGTCTTTGGGGTGTGCCAGAAGGGCTCTGGGATTGGAATGACAGGCCCCAGACTGGAATGACGGCCCCTGGGTGTGCCAGAAGGGTTTGGGTACTGGATTGACAGGCCCCATGCTGGAATGACGGCCCCTGGGTGTGCCAGAAGGGCTCGTGGACTGGAATGACAGGCCCCTGATTGGAATGACCGGCCCTGGGTGTGCCAGAAGGGCTCTGGGACTGGAATGACAGGCCCCATGGTTGAATGACGACCACTGGGTGTGCCAGAAGGGCTCTGAGACTGGAACGACAGGATCTGTGCTGGAATGACGGCCCCTAGGTGTGACAGAAGGACTCAGGTACTGGAATGACAGGCCCCTGACAGGAATGATGGGCCCTGGGTGTGCCAGAAGGGCTCGGGGACTGGAATGACAGGCCCCTGACTGGAATGATGGGCCCTTGGTGTGCCAGAAAGGCTCTGGGACTGGAATGACAGGCCCCTGACTGGAATGACGGCCCCTGGGTGTGCCAGAAGGGCTTGGGGACTGGATTGACAGGCCCCATGCTGGAATGACGGCCCCTGGGTGTGCCAGAAGGGCTCTGGGACTGGAATGACAGGCCCCTGACTGGAATGAAGGGCCCTGGGTGTGCCAGAAGGGCTCTGGGACTGGAATGACAGGCCCCTGACTGGAATGAAGGGCCCTGGGTGTGCCAGAAGGGCTCTGGGATTGGAAAGACAGGCCCCTGACTGGAATGACGACCCCTGGGTGTGCCAGAAGGGCTCTGGGACTGGAACGACAGGCTCTGTGCTGGAATGACGGCCCCTAGGTGTGACAGAAGGGCTCAGGGACTGGAATGACAGGCCCCTGACAGGAATGATGGGCCCTGGGTGTGCCAGAAGGGCTCGGGGAATGGAATGACAGGCCCCTGACTGGAATGAAGGGCCCTGGGTGTGAGAGAAGGGCTTGGGGACTGGAATGACAGTCCCATGACTGGAATGATGGCCTCTGGGTGTGCCAGAAGGGCTCTGGGACTGGAATGACAGGCCCCTGACTCGAATGATGGGCCCTCGGTGTGCCAGAAGGGCTCGGGGACTGGAATGACAGGCCCCTGACAGGAATGATGGGCCCTGGGTGTGCCAGAAGGTCTCGTGGACTGGAATGACAGGCCCCTGACTGGAATGACGGGCCCTGGGTGTGAGAGAAGGGCTTGGGGACTGAAATGACAGGCCCATGACTGGAATGATGGCCTCTGGGTGTGCCAGAAGGGCTCTGGGACTGGAATGACAGGCCCCTGACTAGAATGACGGGCCCTGGGTGTGACAGAATGGCTCTGGGACTGGAATGACAGGCCCCTGACGGGAATAACGGCCCCTGGATGTGCCAGAAGGGCTCGGGGACTGGAATGACAGGCCCCTGATTGGAACAACGGCCCCTGGCTGTGCCAGAAGGGCTCTGGGACTGGAATGACAGGCCCCTGACTGGAATAACGGCCTCTGAGTGTGCCAGAAGGGCTCTGGGACTGGAATGACAGGCCCCAGACTGGAATGACGGCTCCTAGGTGTGCCAGAAGGGCTCGGGGACTGGAATGACAGGTCCCTGACTGGAATGACGGGCCCTGGGTGTGCCAGAAGGGCTCTGGGACTGGAATGATAGGCTCTATGATGGAATAACGGACTCTGGGTGTGACAAAAGGGCTCGGGGACTGGAATGACAGGTCCCTGACTGGAATGACGGCCTCTGAGTGTGCCAGAAGGGCTCTGGGACTGGAATGACAGGCCCCAGACTGGAATGACGGCCCCTAGGTGTGCCAGAAGGGCTTGGGGACTGGAATGACAGGCCGCTGACTGGAATGATGGGCCCTGGGTGTGCCAGAAGGGCTCTGGGACTGGAATGACAGGCCCCATGCTGGAATGACGACCCCTGGGTGTGCCAGAAGGGCTCTGGGACTGGAACGAAAGGCTCTGTGCTGGAATGACGGTCCCGAGGTGTGACAGAAGGGCTCAGGGACTGGAATGACAGGCCCCTGACTGGAATAAACGCCCCGGGGTGTGTGAGAAGGGCGCTGAGACTGGAATGAAAGGCCCCTGACTGGAATGACGGGCCCTGGGTGTGACAGAAGGGCGCTGAGACTGGAATGACAGGCCCATGACTGGAATGACGGCCCCTGGGTGTGACAGAAGGGCTCGGGGCCTGGAATGACAGGCCCCTGACTGGAATGATGGCCTCTGGGTGTGCCAGAAGGCCTCGGGGACTGGATTGACAGGCCGCATGCTGGAATGACGGCCCCTGGGTGTGCCAGAAGGGCTCGGAGACTGGATTGAAAGGCCCCTGACTCGAATGACGGGCCCTCGGTGTGCCAGAATGGCTCAGGGACTGAAATGACAGGCCCCAGACTGGAATGATGACACCTGGATGTGCCAGAAGGGCTTGGGGACTGGAATGATAGGCCCCATGATGGAATGACGGCTCCTGGGTGTGCCAGAAGGGCTCTGGGACTGGAATGACAGGCCCCTGACTGTAATGAAGGGCCCTGGGTGTCAGAGAAGGGCTTGGGGACTGGAATGACAGGCCCATGACTGGAATGATGGCCCCTGGGTGTGCCAGAAGGGCTCTGGGACTGGAATGACAGGCCCCTGACTGGAATGACGGGCCCTCGGTGTGCCAGAAGGGCTCGGGGACTGAAATGACAGGCCCCTGACTGGAATGACGGGCCCTGGGTGTGACAGAAGGGCTCGGGGACTGGAATGACAGGCCCATGCTGGAATGACGGGCTCTGGGGGTGCCAGAAGGGCTCTGGGACTGGAATGACAGGCCCCTGACTGGAATGAAGGGCCCTGGGTGTGCCAGAAGGGCTCTGGGACTGGAATGACAGGCCCCTGACTGGAATGACGGTCCCTGGGTGTGACAGAAGGGCTCGGGGACTGGAATGACAGGCCCCATGCTGGAATGACGGCCTCTGGGGGAGCCAGAAGGGCTCTGGGACTGGAATGACAGACCCCTGACTGGAATGATGGTCCCTGGGTGTGCCAGAAGGGCTCTGGGACTGGAATGACAGGCCCCAGACTGGAATAACGGCCACTGGGTGTGCCAGAAGGGCTCTGGGACTGGAATGACAGGCCCCTGACTGGAATGATGGTCCCAGGGTGTGCCAGAAGGGCTCTGGGACTGGAATGACAGGCCTCAGACTGTAATAACGGCCACTGGGTGTGCCAGAAGGGCTCTGGGATTGGAATGACACGCCCCAGACTGGAATGACGGCCCCTGGGTGTGCCAGAAGGGTTTGGGTACTGGATTGACAGGCCCCATGCTGGAATGACGGCCCCTGGGTGTGCCAGAAGGGCTCGTGGACTGGAATGACAGGCCCCTGATTGGAATGACCGGCCCTGGGTGTGCCAGAAGGGCTCTGGGACTGGAATGACAGGCCCCATGCTTCAATGACGACCACTGGGTGTGCCAGAAGGGCTCTGAGACTGGAACGACAGGATCTGTGCTGGAATGACGGCCCCTAGGTGTGACAGAAGGACTCAGGGACTGGAATGACAGGCTCCTGACAGGAATGATGGGCCCTGGGTGTGCCAGAAGGGCCCGGGGACTGGAATGACAGGCCCCTGACTGGAATGAAGGGCCCTGGGTGTGAGAGAAGGGCTTGGGGACTGGAATGACAGGCCCCTGACTGTAATGACGGCGCCAGGGTGTGCCAGAAGGGCTCGTGGACTGGATTAACAGGCCCCATGCTGGAATGACAGCCCCTGGGTGTGCCAGAAGGGCTCTGGGACTGGAATGATAGGCCCCTGACTGGAATGAAGGGCCCTGGGTGTGCCAGAAGGGCTCTGGGACTGGAGTGACAGGCCCCATGCTGGAATGACGACGCCTGGGTGTGTCAGAAGGGCTCTGGGACTGGAACGACAGGCTATGTGCTGGAATGACGGCCCCTAGGTGTGACAGAAGGGCTCAGGGACTGGAATGGCAGGCCCCTGACAGAAATGACGGGCCCTGGGTGTGCTAGAAGGGCTCTGGGACTGGAATGAGAGGCCACTGACTGGAATGACGGGCCCTGGGTGTGACAGAAGGGCTCGGGGAATGGAATGACAGGCCCCATGCTGGAATGACGGCCTCTGGGTGTGCCAGAAGGGCTCTGGGACTGGAATGACAGGCCCCAGACTGGAATGACAGGCCCTGGTTGTGACAGAAGGGCTCGGGGACTGGAATGACAGGCCCCTGACTGGAATGAAGGGCCCTGGGTGTTCCAGAAGGGCTCTGGGACTGGAATGACAGGCCCCTGACTGGAATGACGGGCCGTGGGTGTGACAGAAGGGATCGGGCACTGGAATGACAGGCCCCATGCTGGAATGACGGCCTCTGGGGGTGGCAGAAGGGCTCTGGGACTGGAATGACAGGCCCCAGACTGGAGTAACGGCCACTAGGTGTGCCAGAAGGGCTCTGGGACTGGAATGACATGCCCCAGATTGGAATGACGGCCCCTGGGTGTGCCATACGGGCTTGTGGATTGGATTGACAGGGCCCATGCTGGAATGACAACCCCTGGGTGTGCCAGAAGGGCTCTGGGACTGGAATGACAGGCCCCTGACAGAAATGAAGGGCCTTGGGTGTGCCAGAAGGGCTCGGGGACTGGAATGACAGGCCCCTGACTGGATCGACGGGCCCTCGGTATGCTAGAAGAGCTCTGGGACTGGAATGACAGCCCCCTGACTGGAATGAAGGGCCCTGGGTGTGCCAGAAGGGCTCTGGGACTGGAATGACAGGCTCCTTACTGGAATGAAGGGTCTTGGGTGTGCCAGAAGGGCTCTGGGACTGGAATGACAGGCCCCTGACAGGAATGATGGGCCCTGGGTGTGCCAGAAGGGCTCGTGGACAGGAATGACAGGCCCCTGACTGGAAAGACGGGCCCTGGGTGTGAGAGAAGGGCTTGGGGACTGAAATGACAGGCCCATAACTGGAATGATGGCCCCTGGATGTGCCAGTAGGGCTCGGGGACTGGAATGACAGGCCCCTGATTGGAACAACGGCCCCTGGCTGTGCCAGAAGGGCTCTGGGACTGGAATGACAGGCCCCAGACTGGAATGATGGGCCCTGGGTGTTCCAGAAGGGCTCTGGGACTGGAATGACAGGCCCCTGACTAGAATGACAGGCCCTGGGTGTGACAGAAGGGCTCAGGGACTGGAATGACAGGCCCCTGACTGGAATAACGGCCCCTGGATGTGCCAGTAGGGCTCGGGGACTGGAATGACAGGCCCCTGATTGGAACAACGGCCCCTGGCTGTGCCAGAAGGGCTCTGGGACTGGAATGACACGCCCCAGACTGGAATAACGGCCCCTTGGTGTGCCAGAAGGGCTCTGGGACTGGAATGACAGGCCCCAGACTTGAATGACGGTTCCTAGGTGTGCCAGAAGGGCTCGGGGACTGGAATGACAGGCCCCTGACTGGAATGACGGGCCCTGGGTGCGTCAGAAGGGCTCTGGGACCGGAATGACAGGTTCTATGATGGAATAACGGACCCTGGGTGTGACAAAAGGGCTCTGGGACTGGAATGACAGGCTCCTGACTGGAATGACGGGCCCTGGGAGTGCCAGAAGGGCTCTGGGACTGGATTGACAGTCCCCAGACTGGAATGACGGGCCCTGGGTGCGTCAGAAGGGCTCTGGGACTGGAATGACAGGCCCCATGCTGGAATCAGAACCCCTGGGAGTGCCAGAAGGGCTCTGGGACTGGAACGACAGGCTCTGTGCTGGAATGACGGCCCCTGGGTGTGCCAGAAGGGCTCAGGGACTGGAATGACAGGCCCCTGACTGGAATTATGGCCCCTGGGTGTGCCAGAAGGGCTCGGGGACTGGAATGACAGGTCCCTGACTGGAATGACAGGCCCTTGGTATGCCAGAAGGGCACTGGGACTGGAATGACAGGCCCCAGACTGGAATGACAACACCTGGGTGTGCCAGTAGGGCTTGGGGACTGGATTGACAGGCCCCATGGTGGAATGACGGCCCCTGGGTGTGCCAGAAGGGCTCTGGGACTGGAATGACAGGCCCCTGACTGGAATGAAGGGCCCTGGGTGTGCCAGAAGTGCTCTGGGACTGGAATGACAGGCCCCTAACTGGAATAAAGGCCTCTGGGTGTGTGAGAAGAGCGCTGAGACTGGAATGAAAGGCCCCTGACTGGAATGACGGGCCCTGGGTGTGACAGAAGGGCGCTGAGACTGGAAAGACAGGCCCATGACTGGAATGACGGCCCCTGGGTGTGACAGAAGGGCTCGGAGACTGGAATGACAGGCCCCTGACTGGAATGATGGCCCCTGGGTGTGCCAGAAGGGCTCCGGGACTGGGTTGACAGGCGCCATGCTGGAATGATGGCCCTTGGGTGTTCCAGAAGGGTTCGGGGACTGGAATAACAGTCCCCTGACTGGAATGACGGCCCCTGGGTGTGCCAGAAGGGCTCGGGGACTGGAATGACAGGCCCCTGACTGGAATGATGGGCCCTTGGTGTGCCAGAAAGGCTCTGGGACTGGAATGACAGGCCCCAGACTGGAATGACGACACCTGGGTGTGCCAGAAGGGCTTGGGGACTGGATTGACAGGCCCCATGCTGGAATGACGGCCCCTGGGTGTGCCAAAAGGGCTCTGGGACTGGAATGACAGGCCCCTGACTGGAATGAAGGGCCCTGGGTGTGCCAGAAGGGCTCTGGGACTGGAATGACAGGCCCCTGACTGGAATGAAGGGCCCTGGGTGTGCCAGAAGGGCTCTGGGATTGGAAAGACAGGCCCCTGACTTGAATGACGACCCCTGGTTGTGCCAGAAGAGCTCTGGGACTGGAACGACAGGCTCTGTGCTGGAATGACGGCCCCTAGGTGTGACAGAAGGGCTCAGGGACTGGAATGACAGGCCCCTGACAGGAATGATGGGCCCTGGGTGTGCCAGAAGGGCTCGGGGAATGGAATGACAGGCCCCTGACTGGAATGAAGGGCCCTGGGTGTGAGAGAAGGGCTTGGGGATTGGAATGACAGGCCCCTGACTCGAATGATGGCCTCTGGGTGTGCCAGAAGGGCTCTGGGACTGGATTGACAGGCCCCATGCTGGAATGACGGCCCCTGGGTGTGCCAGAAGGGCTCTGGTACTGGAACGACAGGCTATGTGCTGGAATGACGGCCCCTAGGTGTGACAGAAGGGCTCAGGGACTGGAATGGCAGGCCCCTGACAGGAATGACGGGCCCTGGGTGTGCCATAAGGGCTCTGGGACTGGAATGACAGGCCCCTGACTCGAATGATGGGCCCTCGGTGTGCCAGAAGGGCTCTGGGACTGGATTGACAGGCCCCATGCTGGAATGACGGCCCCTGGGTGTGCCAGAAGTTCTCTGGGACTGGAATGACAGGCCCCTGACTGGAATGATGGGCCCTGGGTGTGCCAGAAGGGCTCGGGGAATGGAATGACAGGCCCCTGACTGGAATGAAGGGCCCTGGGTGTGAGAGAAGGGCTTGGGGACTGGAATGACAGGCCCATGACTGGAATGATGGCCTCTGGGTGTGCCAGAAGGGCTCTGGGACTGGAATGACAGGCCCCTGACTCGAATGATGGGCCCTCGGTGTGCCAGAAGGGCTCGGGGACTGGAATGACATGCCCCTGACTGAAATGAAGGGCCCTGGGTGTGAGAGAAGGGCTTGGGGATTGGAATGACAGGCCCCTGACTCGAATGATGGCCTCTGGGTGTGCCAGAAGGGCTCTGGGACTGGATTGACAGGCCCCATGCTGGAATGACGGCCCCTGGGTGTGCCAGAAGGGCTCTGGTACTGGAACGACAGGCTATGTGCTGGAATGACGGCCCCTAGGTGTGACAGAAGGGCTCAGGGACTGGAATGGCAGGCCCCTGACAGGAATGACGGGCCCTGGGTGTGCCAGAAGGGCTCTGGGACTGGAATGACAGGCCCCTGACTCGAATGATGGGCCCTCGGTGTGCCAGAAGGGCTCTGGGACTGGATTGACAGGCCCCATGCTGGAATGACGGCCCCTGGGTGTGCCAGAAGGTCTCTGGGACTGGAATGACAGGCCCCTGACTGGAATGACGGGCCTTGGGTGTGCCAGAAGGGCTCTGGGACTGGAATGACAGGCCCCATGCTGGAATGATGACACCTGGGTGTGCCAGAAGGGCTCTGGTACTGGAACGACAGGCTATGTGCTGGAATGACGGACCCTAGGTGTGACAGAAGGGCTCAGGGACTGGAATGGCAGGCCCCTGAGAGGAATGACGGGCCCTGGGTGTGCCAGAAAGGCTCTGGGACTGGAATGACAGGCCCCTGACTGGAATGACGACCCCTGGGTGTGACAGATGGGCTCTGGGACTGGAATGACAGGCTCTATGCTGGAATGACGGACCCTGGGTGTGACAGAAGGGCTCTGGGACTGGAATGACAGGCCCCTGACTGGAATGACGGGCCCTGGGTGTGACAGAAGGGCTCGGGGACTGGAATGATACGCCCCATGCTGGAATGATGGCCTCTGGGGGTGCCGGAAGGGCTCTGGGACTGGAATGACAGTCCCCTGACTGGAATGATGGGCCCTGGTTGTGACAGAAGGGCTCGAGGACTGGAATGACGGGCCCCTGACTGGAATGTGGGTGGGTGTGACAGAAGGGTGTGACAGAACCCTGGGTGTGACAGAAGGGATCGGGCACTTGAATGACAGTCCCCATGCTGGAATGACGGCCTCTAGGGGTGGCAGAAGGGCTCTGGGACTGGAATGACAGGCTCTATGATGGAATGACGGACCCTAGGTGTGCCAGAAGGGCTCTGGGACTGGAATGACAGGCCCCTGACTGGAATGACGGGCCCTGGGCGTGACAGAAGGGCTCGGGGACTGGAATGACAGGCCCCATGCTGGAATGTCGGCCTCTGGGGGTGCCGGAAGGGCTCTGGGACTGGAATGACAGGCCCCCAGACTGGAATAACGGCCACTGGGTGTGCCAGAAGGGCTCTGGGACTGGAATGACAGGCCCCAGACTGGAATGAGGGCCCCTGGCTGTGCCAGAAGGGCTTGGGGACTTGATTGACAGCACCCAGACTGGAATGACGGCCCCTGGGTGTGCCAAAAGGGCTCGGGGACTGGAATGACAGGCCCCAGAATGGAATGACGGCCCCTGGGTGTGCCAGAAGGGTTCGGGAACTGGAATGACAGACCCTAATGCTGGAATGACAACCCCTGGGTGTTCTAGAAGGGCTCTGGGACTGGAACGACAGGATCTGTGCTGGAATTACGGCCCCTGGGTGTGCCAGAAGGGCTCGGGGACTGGAATGACAGGCCCCTGACTGGAATTATGGCCCCTGTGTGTGCCAGAAGGGCTCGGGGACTGGATTCACAGGCCCCATGCTGGAATGACAGCCCCTGGGTGTTCCAGAAGGGCTCGGGGACTGGAATGACAGGCCCCTGACTGGAATGACGACCCCTGGGTGTGACAGATGGGCTCTGGGACTGGAATGACAGGCTCTATGCTGGAATGACGGACCCTGGGTGTGACAGAAGGGCTCTGGGACTGGAATGACAGGCCCCTGACTGGAATGACGGGCCCTGGGTGTGACAGAAGGGCTCGGGGACTGGAATGATACGCCCCATGCTGGAATGATGGCCTCTGGGGGTGCCGGAAGGGCTCTGGGACTGGAATGACAGTCCCCTGACTGGAATGATGGGCCCTGGTTGTGACAGAAGGGCTCGAGGACTGGAATCACGGGCCCCTGACTGGAATGATGGGCCCTGGTTGTGACAGAAGGGCTCGAGGACTGGAATCACGGGCCCCTGACTGGAATGACGGGCCCTCGATGTGCCAGAATGGCTCTGGGACTGGAATGACAGGCCCCTGACTGTAATGACAGCGCCTGGGTGTGCCAGAAGGGCTCGTGGACTGGATTGACAGGCCCCATGCTGGAATGATGGCCTCTGGGGGTGCCGGAAGGGCTCTGGGACTGGAATGACAGTCCCCTGACTGGAATGATGGGCCCTGGTTGTGACAGAAGGGCTCGAGGACTGGAATGACGGGCCCCTGACTGGAATGACGGGCCCTGGGTGTGACAGAAGGGATCGGGCACTTGAATGACAGTCCCCATGCTGGAATGACGGCCTCTAGGGGTGGCAGAAGGGCTCTGGACTGGAATGACAGGCTCTATGATGGAATGACGGACCCTAGGTGTGCCAGAAGGGCTCTGGGACTGGAATGACAGGCCCCTGACTGGAATGACGGGCCCTGGGCGTGACAGAAGGGCTCGGGACTGGAATGACAGGCCCCATGCTGGAATGTCGGCCTCTGGGGGTGCCGGAAGGGCTCTGGGACTGGAATGACAGGCCCAGACTGGAATAACGGCCACTGGGTGTGCCAGAAGGGCTCTGGGACTGGAATGACAGGCCCCAGACTGGAATGACGGCCCCTGGCTGTGCCAGAAGGGCTTGGGGACTTGATTGACAGCACCAGACTGGAATGACGGCCCTGGGTGTGCCAAAAGGGCTCGGGGACTGGAATGACAGGCCCCAGAATGGAATGACGGCCCCTGGGTGTGCCAGAAGGGTTCGGGAACTGGAATGACAGACCCTATGCTGGAATGACAACCCCTGGGTGTTCTAGAAGGGCTCTGGGACTGGAACGACAGGATCTGTGCTGGAATTACGGCCCCTGGGTGTGCCAGAAGGGCTCGGGGACTGGAATGACAGGCCCCTGACTGGAATTATGGCCCCTGTGTGTGCCAGAAGGGCTCGGGGACTGGATTCACAGGCCCCATGCTGGAATGACGGCCCCTGGGTGTTCCAGAAGGGCTCGGGGACTGGAATGACAGGCCCCTGACTGGAATGACGACCCCTTGGTGTGACAGATGGGCTCTGGGACTGGAATGACAGGCTCTATGCTGGAATGACGGACCCTGGGTGTGACAGAAGGGCTCTGGGACTGGAATGACAGGCCCCTGACTGGAATGACGGGCCCTGGGTGTGACAGAAGGGCTCGGGGACTGGAATGATACGCCCCATGCTGGAATGATGGCCTCTGGGGGTGCCGGAAGGGCTCTGGGACTGGAATGACAGTCCCCTGACTGGAATGATGGGCCCTGGTTGTGACAGAAGGGCTCGAGGACTGGAATCACGGGGCCCTGACTGGAATGATGGGCCCTGGTTGTGACAGAAGGGCTCGAGGACTGGAATCACGGGCCCCTGACTGGAATGACGGGCCCTCGATGTGCCACAATGGCTCTGGGACTGGAATGACAGGCCCCTGACTGTAATGACAGCGCCTGGGTGTGCCAGAAGGGCTCGTGGACTGGATTGACAGGCCCCTGTATGGAATTATGGCCCCTGGGGTGTGCCAGAAGGGCTCGGGGACTGGAATGACAGGTCCCTGACTGGAATGACAGGCCCTTGGTATGCCAGAAGGGCACTGGGCCTGGAATGACAGGCCCGTGACTTGAATGACGACCCCTGGTTGTGCCAGAAGGGCTCTGGGACTGGAACGACAGGCTCTGTGCTGGAATGACGGCCCCTAGGTGTGACAGAAGGGCTCGGGGACTGGAATGACAGGCCCCTGACTGGAATGAAGGGCCCTGGGTGTGAGAGAAGGGCTTGGGGATTGAATGACAGGCCCCTGACTCGAATGATGGCCTCTGGGTGTGCCAGAAGGGCTCTGGGACTGGATTGACAGGCCCCATGCTGGAATGACGGCCCCTGGGTGTGCCAGAAGGGCTCTGGTACTGGAACGACAGGCTATGTGCTGGAATGACGGCCCCTAGGTGTGACAGAAGGGCTCAGGGACTGGAATGGCAGGCCCCTGACAGGAATGACGGGCCCTGGGTGTGCCAGAAGGGCTCTGGGACTGGAATGACAGGCCCCTGACTCGAATGATGGGCCCTCGGTGTGCCAGAAGGGCTCTGGGACTGGATTGACAGGCCCCATGCTGGAATGACGGCCCCTGGGTGTGCCAGAAGGTCTCTGGGACTGGAATGACAGGCCCCTGACTGGAATGACGGGCCTTGGGTGTGCCAGAAGGGCTCTGGGACTGGAATGACAGGCCCCATGCTGGAATGATGACGCCTGGGTGTGCCAGAAGGGCTCTGGTACTGGAACGACAGGCTATGTGCTGGAATGACGGCCCCTAGGTGTGACAGAAGGGCTCAGGGACTGGAATGGCAGGCCCCTGACAGGAATGACGGGCCCTGGGTGTGCCAGAAAGGCTCTGGGACTGGAATGACAGGCCCCTGACTGGAATGACGACCCCTGGGTGTGACAGATGGGCTCTGGGACTGGAATGACAGGCTCTATGCTGGAATGACGGACCCTGGGTGTGACAGAAGGGCTCTGGGACTGGAACGACAGGATCTGTGCTGGAATTACGGCCCCTGGGTGTGCCAGAAGGGCTCGGGGACTGGAATGACAGGCCCCTGACTGGAATTATGGCCCCTGTGTGTGCCAGAAGGGCTCGGGGACTGGATTCACAGGCCCCATGCTGGAATGACGGCCCCTGGGTGTTCCAGAAGGGCTCGGGGACTGGAATGACAGGCCCCTGACTGGAATGACGACCCCTGGGTGTGACAGATGGGCTCTGGGACTGGAATGACAGGCTCTATGCTGGAATGACGGACCCTGGGTGTGACAGAAGGGCTCTGGGACTGGAATGACAGGCCCCTGACTGGAATGACGGGCCCTGGGTGTGACAGAAGGGCTCGGGGACTGGAATGATACGCCTCATGCTGGAATGATGGCCTCTTGGGGTGCCGGAAGGGCTCTGGGACTGGAATGACAGTCCCCTGACTGGAATGATGGGCCCTGGTTGTGACAGAAGGGCTCGAGGACTGGAATCACAGGCCCCTGACTGGAATGATGGGCCCTGGTTGTGACAGAAGGGCTCGAGGACTGGAATCACGGGCCCCTGACTGGAATGACGGGCCCTCGATGTGCCAGAATGGCTCTGGGACTGGAATGACAGGCCCCTGACTGTAATGACAGCGCCTGGGTGTGCCAGAAGGGCTCGTGGACTGGATTGACAGGCCCCTGTATGGAATTATGGCCCCTGGGTGTGCCAGAAGGGTTCGGGAACTGGAATGACAGACCCTATGCTGGAATGACAACCCCTGGGTGTTCTAGAAGGGCTCTGGGACTGGAACGACAGGATCTGTGCTGGAATTACGGCCCCTGGGTGTGCCAGAAGGGCTCGGGGACTGGAATGACAGGCCCCTGACTGGAATTATGGCCCCTGTGTGTGCCAGAAGGGCTCGGGGACTGGATTCACAGGCCCCATGCTGGAATGACGGCCCCTGGGTGTTCCAGAAGGGCTCGGGGACTGGAATGACAGGCCCCTGACTGGAATGACGACCCCTGGGTGTGACAGATGGGCTCTGGGACTGGAATGACAGGCTCTATGCTGGAATGACGGATCCTGGGTGTGACAGAAGGGCTCTGGGACTGGAATGACAGGCCCCTGACTGGAATGACGGGCCCTGGGTGTGACAGAAGGGCTCGGGGACTGGAATGATACGCCCCATGCTGGAATGATGGCCTCTGGGGGTGCCGGAAGGGCTCTGGGACTGGAATGACAGTCCCCTGACTGGAATGATGGGCCCTGGTTGTGACAGAAGGGCTCGGGGACTGGAATCACGGGCCCCTGACTGGAATGATGGGCCCTGGTTGTGACAGAATGGCTCGAGGACTGGAATCACGGGCCCCTGACTGGAATGACGGGCCCTCGATATGCCAGAATGGCTCTGGGACTGGAATGACAGGCCCCTGACTGTAATGACAGCGCCTGGGTGTGCCAGAAGGGCTCGTGGACTGGATTGACAGGCCCCTGTATGGAATTATGGCCCCTGGGTGTGCCAGAAGGGCTCGAGGACTGGAATCACGGGCCACTGACTGGAATGACGGGCCCTCGATGTGCCAGAATGGCTCTGGGACTGGAATGACAGGCCCCTGACTGTAATGACAGCGCCTGGGTGTGCCAGAAGGGCTCGTGGACTGGATTGACAGGCCCCTGTATGGAATTATGGCCCCTGGGTGTGCCAGAAGGGCTCGGGGACTGGAATGACAGGTCCCTGACTGGAATGACAGGCCCTTGGTATGCCAGAAGGGCACTGGGCCTGGAATGACAGGCCCCAGACTGGAATGACAACACCTGGGTGTGCCAGAAGGGCTTGGGGACTGGATTGACAGGCCCCATGCTGGAATGACGGCCCCTGGGTGTGCCAGAAGGGCTCTGGGACTGGAATGACAGGCCCCTGACTGGAATGAAGGGCCCTGGGTGTGCCAGAAGTGCTCTGGGACTGGAATGACAGGCCCCTAACTGGAATAAAGGCCTCTGGGTGTGTGAGAAGGGCGCTGAGACTGGAATGAAAGGCCCCTGACTGGAATGACGGGCCCTGGGTGTGACAGAAGGGCGCTGAGACTGGAAAGACAGGCCCATGACTGGAATGACGTCCCCTGGGTGTGACAGAAGGGCTCGGAGACTGGAATGACAGGCCCCTGACTGGAATGATGGCCCCTGGGTGTGCCAGAAGGGCTCGGGGACTGGTTTGACAGGCGCCATGCTGGAATGATGGCCCCTAGGTGTTCCAGAAGGGCTCGGGGACTGGAATGACAGGCCCCTGACTGGAATGACGGGCCCTGGGTGTGCCAGAAGGGCTCGGGGCTGGAATGACAGGCCCCTGACTGGAATGACGGGCCCTCGGTGTGCCAGAAAGGCTCTGGGACTGGAATGACAGACCCCAGACTGGAATGGCAACACCTAGGTGTGCCAGAAGGGCTCGGGGACTGGATTGACAGGCCCCATGCTGGAATGACGGCCCCTGGGTGTGCCAGAAGGGCTCTGGGACTGGAATGACAGGCCCCTGACTGGAATGAAGGGCCCTGGGTGTGCCAGAAGGGCTCTGGGACTGGAATGACAGGCCCCTGACTGGAAGGAAGGGCCCTGGGTGTGAGAGAAAGGCTTGGGGACTGGAATGATAGGCCCATGACTGGAATGATGGCCCCTGGGTGTGCCAGAAGGGCTCTCGGATTGGAATGACAGGCCCCTGACTGGAATGACGGGCCCTCGGTGTGCCAGAAGGGCTCGGGGACTGGAATGACAGGCCCCTGACTGGAATGACGGGCCCTGGGTGTGACAGAAGGGCTCGGGGACTGGTATGACAGGCCCATGCTGGAATGACGGCCTCTGGGGGTGCCAGAAGGGCTCTGGGACTGGAATGACAGGCCCGACTGGAATGACGGGCTCTGGTTGTGACAGAAGGGCTCTGGGACTGGAATGACAGGCCCCAGACTGGAATGACGGGCCCTGGTTGTGACAGAAAAGCTCGGGGACTGGAATGACAGGCCCCTGACTGGAATGACGGGCCCTGGGTGTGACAGAAGGGCTCGGGGACTGGAATGACAGGCCCCATGCTGGAATGACGGCCTCTGGGGGTGCCAGAAGGGCTCTGGGACTGGAATGACAGGTCCCAGACTGGAATAACGGCCACTGGGTGTGCCAGAAGGGTTCTGGGACTGGAATGACAGGACCCAGACTGGAATGACGGCCCCTGGGTGTGCCAGACGGACTTGGGGACTGGATTGACAGGGCCCATGCTGGAATGACAGCCCCTGGGTGTGCCAGAAGGGCTCTGGGACTGGAATGACAGTCCCCAGACTGGAATGACGGGCCCTGGGTGTGCCAGAAGGGCTCGGGGAATGGAATGACAGGCCCCTGACTGGAATGAAGGGCCCTGGGTGTGAGAGAAGGGCTTGGGGACTGGAATGACAGGCCCATGACTGGAATGATGGCCTCTGGGTGTGCCAGAAGGGCTCTGGGACTGGAATGACAGGCCCCTGACTCGAATGATGGGCCCTCGGTGTGCCAGAAGGGCTCGGGGACTGGAATGACAGGCCCCTGACTGGAATGAAGGGCCCTGGGTGTGAGAGAAGGGCTTGGGGATTGGAATGACAGGCCCCTGACTCGAATGATGGCCTCTGGGTGTGCCAGAAGGGCTCTGGGACTGGATTGACAGGCCCCATTCTGGAATGACGGCCCCTGGGTGTGTCAGAAGGTCTCTGGGACTGGAATGACAGGCCCCTGACTGGAATGACGGGCCTTGGGTTTGCCAGAAGGGCTCTGGGACTGGAATGACAGGCCCCATGCTGGAATGATGACGCCTGGGTGTGCCAGAAGGGCTCTGGTACTGGAACGACAGGCTATGTGCTGGAATGACGGCCCCTTGGTGTGACAGAAGGGCTCAGGGACTGGAATGGCAGGCCCCTGACAGGAATGACGGGCCCTGGGTGTGCCAGAAAGGCTCTGGGACTGGAATGACAGGCCCCTGACTGGAATGACGACCCCTGGGTGTGACAGATGGGCTCTGGGACTGGAATGACAGGCTCTATGCTGGAATGACGGACCCTGGGTGTGACAGAAGGGCTCTGGGACTGGAATGACAGGCCCCTGACTGGAATGACGGGCCCTGGGTGTGACAGAAGGGCTCAGGGACTGGAATGATACGCCCCATGCTGGAATGATGGCCTCTGGGGGTGCCGGAAGGGCTCTGGGACTGGAATGACAGTCCCCTGACTGGAATGATGGGCCCTGGTTGTGACAGAAGGGCTCGAGGACTGGAATGACGGGCCCCTGACTGGAAAGACGGGCCCAGGGTGTGACAGAAGGGATCGGGCACTTGAATGACTGGCCCCATGCTGGAATGACGGCCTCTAGGGGTGGCAGAAGGGCTCTGGGACTGGAATGACAGGCTCTATGATGGAATGACGGACCCTAGGTGTGCCAGAAGGGCTCTGGGACTGGAATGACAGGCCCCTGACTGGAATGACGGGCCCTGGGCGTGACAGAAGGGCTCGGGGACTGGAATGACAGGCCCCATGCTGGAATGTCGGCCTCTGGGGGTGCCGGAAGGGCTCTGGGACTGGAATGACAGGCCCCAGACTGGAATAACGGCCACTGGGTGTGCCAGAAGGGCTCTGGGACTGGAATGACAGGCCCCAGACTGGAATGACGCCCCCTGGCTGTGCCAGAAGGGCTTGGGGACTTGATCGACAGCACCCAGACTGCAATGACGGCCCCTGGGTGTGCCAAAAGGGCTCGGGGACTGGAATGACAGGCCCCAGAATGGAATGACGGCCCCTGGGTGTGCCAGAAGGGTTCGGGAACTGGAATGACAGACCCTATGCTGGAATGACAACCCCTGGGTGTTCTAGAAGGGCTCTGGGACTGGAACGACAGGATCTGTGCTGGAATTACGGCCCCTGGGTGTGCCAGAAGGGCTCGGGGACTGGAATGACAGGCCCCTGACTGGAATTATGGCCCCTGTGTGTGCCAGAAGGGCTCGGGGACTGGATTCACAGGCCCCATGCTGGAATGACGGCCCCTGGGTGTTCCAGAAGGGCTCGGGGACTGGAATGACAGGCCCCTGACTGGAAGGAAGGGCCCTGGGTGTGAGAGAAGGGCTTGGGGACTGGAATGATAGGCCCATGACTGGAATGATGGCCCCTGGGTGTGCCAGAAGGGCTCTCGGATTGGAATGACAGGCCCCTGACTGGAATGACGGGCCCTCGGTGTGCCAGAAGGGCTCGGGGACTGGAATGACAGGCCCCTGACTGGAATGACGGGCCCTGGGTGTGACAGAAGGGCTCGGGGACTGGAATGACAGGCCCATGCTGGAATGACGGCCTCTGGGGGTGCCAGAAGGGCTCTGGGACTGGAATGACAGGCCCGACTGGAATGACGGGCTCTGGTTGTGACAGAAGGGCTCTGGGACTGGAATGACAGGCCCCAGACTGGAATGACGGGCCCTGGTTGTGACAGAAGGGCTCGGGGACTGGAATGACAGGCCCCTGACTGGAATGACGGGCCCTGGGTGTGACAGAAGGGCTCGGGGACTGGAATGACAGGCCCCATGCTGGAATGACGGCCTCTGGGGGTGCCAGAAGGGCTCTGGGACTGGAATGACAGGTCCCAGACTGGAATAACGGCCACTGGGTGTGCCAGAAGGGCTCTGGGACTGGAATGACAGGCCCCAGACTGGAATGACGGCCCCTGGGTGTGCCAGACGGGCTTGGGGACTGGATTGACAGGGCCCATGCTGGAATGACGGCCCCTGGGTGTGCCAGAAGGGCTCTGGGACTGGAATGACAGGCCCCTGACTCGAATGATGGGCCCTCGGTGTGAGAGAAGGGCTTGGGGACTGGAATGACAGGCCCATGACTGGAATTATGGCCTCTGGGTGTGCCAGAAGGGCTCTGGGACTGGAATGACAGGCCCCTGACTCGAATGATGGGCCCTCGGTGTGCCAGAAGGGCTCGGGGACTGGAATGACAGGCCCCTGACTGGAATGAAGGGCCCTGGGTGTGAGAGAAGGGCTTGGGGATTGGAATGACAGGCCCCTGACTCGAATGATGGCCTCTGGGTCTGCCAGAAGGGCTCTGGGACTGGATTGACAGGCCCCATGCTGGAATGACGGCCCCTGGGTGTGCCAGAAGGTCTCTGGGACTGGAATGACAGGCCCCTGACTGGAATGACGGGCCTTGGGTGTGCCAGAAGGGCTCTGGGACTGGAATGACAGGCCCCATGCTGGAATGATGACGCCTGGGTGTGCCAGAAGGGCTCTGGTACTGGAACGACAGGCTATGTGCTGGAATGACGGCCCCTAGGTGTGACAGAAGGGCTCAGGGACTGGAATGGCAGGCCCCTGACAGGAATGACGGGCCCTGGGTGTTCCAGAAAGGCTCTGGGACTGGAATGACAGGCCCCTGACTGGAATGACGACCCCTGGGTGTGACAGATGGGCTCTGGGACTGGAATGACAGGCTCTATGCTGGAATGACGGACCCTGGGTGTGACAGAAGGGCTCTGGGACTGGAATGACAGGCCCCTGACTGGAATGACGGGCCCTGGGCGTGACAGAAGGGCTCGGGGACTGGAATGACAGGCCCATGCTGGAATGACGGCCTCTGGGGGTGCCAGAAGGGCTCTGGGACTGGAATGACAGGCCCGACTGGAATGACGGGCTCTGGTTGTGACAGAAGGGCTCTGGGACTGGAATGACAGGCCCCAGACTGGAATGACGGGCCCTGGTTGTGACAGAAGGGCTCGGGGACTGGAATGACAGGCCCCTGACTGGAATGACGGGCCCTGGGTGTGACAGAAGGGCTCGGGGACTGGAATGACAGGCCCCATGCTGGAATGTCGGCCTCTGGGGGTGCCGGAAGGGCTCTGGGACTGGAATGACAGGCCCCAGACTGGAATAACGGCCACTGGGTGTGCCAGAAGGGCTCTGGGACTGGAATGACAGGCCCCAGACTGGAATGACGGCCCCTGGCTGTGCCAGAAGGGCTTGGGGACTTGATTGACAGCACCCAGACTGGAATGACGGCCCCTGGGTGTGCCAAAAGGGCTCGGGGACTGGAATGACAGGCCCCAGAATGGAATGACGGCCCCTGGGTGTGCCGGAAGGGTTCGGGAACTGGAATGACAGACCCTATGCTGGAATGACAACCCCTGGGTGTTCTAGAAGGGCTCTGGGACTGGAACGACAGGATCTGTGCTGGAATGACGGGCCCTGGGTGTGCCAGAAGGGCTCGGGGACTGGAATGACAGGCCCCTGACTGGAATTATGGCCCCTGTGTGTGCCAGAAGGGCTCGGGGACTGGATTCACAGGCCCCATGCTGGAATGACGGCCCCTGGGTGTTCCAGAAGGGCTCGGGGACTGGAATGACAGGCCCCTGACTGGAATGACGGGCCCTCGGTGTGCCAGAATGGCTCTGGGACTGGAATGACAGGCCCCTGAATGTAATGACAGCGCCTGGGTGTGCCAGAAGGGCTCGTGGACTGGATTGACAGGCCCCTGTATGGAATTATGGCCCCTGGGTGTGCCAGAAGGGCTCGGGGACTGGAATGACAGGTCCCTGACTGGAATGACAGGCCCTTGGTATGCCAGAAGGGCACTGGGCCTGGAATGACAGGCCCCAGACTGGAATGACAACACCTGGGTGTGCCAGAAGGGCTTGGGGACTGGATTGACAGGCCCCATGCTGGAATGACGGCCCCTGGGTGTGCCAGAAGGGCTCTGGGACTGGAATGACAGGCCCCTGACTGGAATGAAGGGCCCTGGGTGTGCCAGAAGTGCTCTGGGACTGGAATGACAGGCCCCTAACTGGAATAAAGGCCTCTGGGTGTGTGAGAAGGGCGCTGAGACTGGAATGAAAGGCCCCTGACTGGAATGACGGGCCCTGGGTGTGACAGAAGGGCGCTGAGACTGGAAAGACAGCCCCATGACTGGAATGACGTCCCCTGGGTGTGACAGAAGGGCTCAGAGACTGGAATGACAGGCCCCTGACTGGAATGATGGCCCCTGGGTGTGCCAGAAGGGCTCGGGGACTGGTTTGACAGGCGCCATGCTGGAATGATGGCCCCTGGGTGTTCCAGAAGGGCTCGGGGACTGGAATGACAGGCCCCTGACTGGAATGACGGGCCCTGGGTGTGCCAGAAGGGCTCGGGGCTGGAATGACAGGCCCCTGACTGGAATGACGGGCCCTCGGTGTGCCAGAAAGGCTCTGGGACTGGAATGACAGACCCCCAGACTGGAATGGCGACACCTGGGTGTGCCAGAAGGGCTCGGGGACTGGATTGACAGGCCCCATGCTGGAATGACGGCCGCTGGGTGTGCCAGAAGGGCTCTGGGACTGGAATGACAGGCCCCTGACTGGAATGAAGGGCCCTGGGTGTGCCAGAAGGGCTCTGGGACTGGAATGACAGGCCCCTGACTGGAAGGAAGGGCCCTGGGTGTGAGAGAAGGGCTTGGGGACTGGAATGATAGGCCCATGACTGGAATGATGGCCCCTGGGTGTGCCAGAAGGGCTCTCGGATTGGAATGACAGGCCCCTGAGTGGAATGACGGGCCCTCGGTGTGCCAGAAGGGCTCGGGGACTGGAATGACAGGCCCCTGACTCGAATGACGGGCCCTGGGTGTGACAGAAGGGCTCGGGGACTGGAATGACAGGCCCCTGACTGGAATGACGGGCCCTGGGTGTGACAGAAGGGCTCGGGGACTGGAATGACAGGCCCCATGCTGGAATGACGGCCTCTGGGGGTGCCAGAAGGGCTCTGGGACTGGAATGACAGGTCCCTGACTGGAATAACGGCCACTGGGTGTGCCAGAAGGGCTCTGGGACTGGAATGACAGGCCCCAGACTGGAATGACGGCCCCTGGGTGTGCCAGACGGGCTTGGGGACTGGATTGACAGGGCCCATGCTGGAATGACGGCCCCTGGGTGTGCCAGAAGGGCTCTGGGACTGGAATGACAGGCCCCATGCTGGAATCAGAACCCCTGGGAGTGCCAGAAGGGCTCTGGGACTGGACCGACAGGCTCTGTGCTGGAATGACGGCTCCTGGGTGTGCCAGAAGGGCTCAGGGACTGGAATGACAGGCCCATGACTGGAATTATGGCCCCTGGGTGTGCCAGAAGGGCTCTGGGACTGGAATGACAGGCCCCTGACTGGAATGACGGGCCCTCGGTGTGCCAGAAGGGCTCGGGGACTGGAATGACAGGCCCCTGACTGGAATGAAGGGCCCTGGGTGTGAGAGAAGGGCTTGGGGATTGGAATGACAGGCCCCTGACTCGAATGATGGCCTCTGGGTCTGCCAGAAGGGCTCTGGGACTGGATTGACAGGCCCCATGCTGGAATGACGGCCCCTGGGTGTGCCAGAAGGTCTCTGGGACTGGAATGACAGGCCCCTGACTGGAATGACGGGCCTTGGGTGTGCCAGAAGGGCTCTGGGACTGGAATGACAGGCCCCATGCTGGAATGATGACGCCTGGGTGTGCCAGAAGGGCTCTGGTACTGGAACGACAGGCTATGTGCTGGAATGACGGCCCCTAGGTGTGACAGAAGGGCTCAGGGACTGGAATGGCAGGCCCCTGACAGGAATGACGGGCCCTGAGTGTTCCAGAAAGGCTCTGGGACTGGAATGACAGGCCCCTGACTGGAATGACGACCCCTGGGTGTGACAGATGGGCTCTGGGACTGGAATGACAGGCTCTATGCTGGAATGACGGACCCTGGGTGTGACAGAAGGGCTCTGGGACTGGAATGACAGGCCCCTGACTGGAATGACGGGCCCTGGGCGTGACAGAAGGGCTCGGGGACTGGAATGACAGGCCCATGCTGGAATGACGGCCTCTGGGGGTGCCAGAAGGGCTCTGGGACTGGAATGACAGGCCCGACTGGAATGACGGGCTCTGGTTGTGACAGAAGGGCTCTGGGACTGGAATGACAGGCCCCAGACTGGAATGACGGGCCCTGGTTGTGACAGAAGGGCTCGGGGACTGGAATGACAGGCCCCTGACTGGAATGACGGGCCCTGGGTGTGACAGAAGGGCTCGGGGACTGGAATGACAGGCCCCATGCTGGAATGTCGGCCTCTGGGGGTGCCGGAAGGGCTCTGGGACTGGAATGACAGGCCCCAGACTGGAATAACGGCCACTGGGTGTGCCAGAAGGGCTCTGGGACTGGAATGACAGGCCCCAGACTGGAATGACGGCCCCTGGCTGTGCCAGAAGGGCTTGGGGACTTGATTGACAGCACCCAGACTGGAATGACGGCCCCTGGGTGTGCCAAAAGGGCTCGGGGACTGGAATGACAGGCCCCAGAATGGAATGACGGCCCCTGGGTGTGCCGGAAGGGTTCGGGAACTGGAATGACAGACCCTATGCTGGAATGACAACCCCTGGGTGTTCTAGAAGGGCTCTGGGACTGGAACGACAGGATCTGTGCTGGAATGACGGGCCCTGGGTGTGCCAGAAGGGCTCGGGGACTGGAATGACAGGCCCCTGACTGGAATTATGGCCCCTGTGTGTGCCAGAAGGGCTCGGGGACTGGATTCACAGGCCCCATGCTGGAATGACGGCCCCTGGGTGTTCCAGAAGGGCTCGGGGACTGGAATGACAGGCCACTGACTGGCATGACGGGCCCTGGGTGTGCCAGAAGGGCTCGGGGACTGGAATGACAGGCCCCTGACTGGAATGACGGGCCCTCGGTGTGCCAGAATGGCTCTGGGACTGGAATGACAGGCCCCTGAATGTAATGACAGCGCCTGGGTGTGCCAGAAGGGCTCGTGGACTGGATTGACAGGCCCCTGTATGGAATTATGGCCCCTGGGTGTGCCAGAAGGGCTCGGGGACTGGAATGACAGGTCCCTGACTGGAATGACAGGCCCTTGGTATGCCAGAAGGGCACTGGGCCTGGAATGACAGGCCCCAGACTGGAATGACAACACCTGGGTGTGCCAGAAGGGCTTGGGGACTGGATTGACAGGCCCCATGCTGGAATGACGGCCCCTGGGTGTGCCAGAAGGGCTCTGGGACTGGAATGACAGGCCCCTGACTGGAATGAAGGGCCCTGGGTGTGCCAGAAGTGCTCTGGGACTGGAATGACAGGCCCCTAACTGGAATAAAGGCCTCTGGGTGTGTGAGAAGGGCGCTGAGACTGGAATGAAAGGCCCCTGACTGGAATGACGGGCCCTGGGTGTGACAGAAGGGCGCTGAGACTGGAAAGACAGCCCCATGACTGGAATGACGTCCCCTGGGTGTGACAGAAGGGCTCAGAGACTGGAATGACAGGCCCCTGACTGGAATGATGGCCCCTGGGTGTGCCAGAAGGGCTCGGGGACTGGTTTGACAGGCGCCATGCTGGAATGATGGCCCCTGGGTGTTCCAGAAGGGCTCGGGGACTGGAATGACAGGCCCCTGACTGGAATGACGGGCCCTGGGTGTGCCAGAAGGGCTCGGGGCTGGAATGACAGGCCCCTGACTGGAATGACGGGCCCTCGGTGTGCCAGAAAGGCTCTGGGACTGGAATGACAGACCCCCAGACTGGAATGGCGACACCTGGGTGTGCCAGAAGGGCTCGGGGACTGGATTGACAGGCCCCATGCTGGAATGACGGCCGCTGGGTGTGCCAGAAGGGCTCTGGGACTGGAATGACAGGCCCCTGACTGGAATGAAGGGCCCTGGGTGTGCCAGAAGGGCTCTGGGACTGGAATGACAGGCCCCTGACTGGAAGGAAGGGCCCTGGGTGTGAGAGAAGGGCTTGGGGACTGGAATGATAGGCCCATGACTGGAATGATGGCCCCTGGGTGTGCCAGAAGGGCTCTCGGATTGGAATGACAGGCCCCTGAGTGGAATGACGGGCCCTCGGTGTGCCAGAAGGGCTCGGGGACTGGAATGACAGGCCCCTGACTCGAATGACGGGCCCTGGGTGTGACAGAAGGGCTCGGGGACTGGAATGACAGGCCCCTGACTGGAATGACGGGCCCTGGGTGTGACAGAAGGGCTCGGGGACTGGAATGACAGGCCCCATGCTGGAATGACGGCCTCTGGGGGTGCCAGAAGGGCTCTGGGACTGGAATGACAGGTCCCTGACTGGAATAACGGCCACTGGGTGTGCCAGAAGGGCTCTGGGACTGGAATGACAGGCCCCAGACTGGAATGACGGCCCCTGGGTGTGCCAGACGGGCTTGGGGACTGGATTGACAGGGCCCATGCTGGAATGACGGCCCCTGGGTGTGCCAGAAGGGCTCTGGGACTGGAATGACAGGCCCCATGCTGGAATCAGAACCCCTGGGAGTGCCAGAAGGGCTCTGGGACTGGACCGACAGGCTCTGTGCTGGAATGACGGCTCCTGGGTGTGCCAGAAGGGCTCAGGGACTGGAATGACAGGCCCATGACTGGAATTATGGCCCCTGGGTGTGCCAGAAGGGCTCTGGGACTGGAATGACAGGCCCCTGACTGGAATGACGGGCCCTCGGTGTGCCAGAAGGGCTCGGGGACTGGAATGACAGGCCCCTGACTGGAATGAAGGGCCCTGGGTGTGAGAGAAGGGCTTGGGGATTGGAATGACAGGCCCCTGACTCGAATGATGGCCTCTGGGTCTGCCAGAAGGGCTCTGGGACTGGATTGACAGGCCCCATGCTGGAATGACGGCCCCTGGGTGTGCCAGAAGGTCTCTGGGACTGGAATGACAGGCCCCTGACTGGAATGACGGGCCTTGGGTGTGCCAGAAGGGCTCTGGGACTGGAATGACAGGCCCCATGCTGGAATGATGACGCCTGGGTGTGCCAGAAGGGCTCTGGTACTGGAACGACAGGCTATGTGCTGGAATGACGGCCCCTAGGTGTGACAGAAGGGCTCAGGGACTGGAATGGCAGGCCCCTGACAGGAATGACGGGCCCTGAGTGTTCCAGAAAGGCTCTGGGACTGGAATGACAGGCCCCTGACTGGAATGACGACCCCTGGGTGTGACAGATGGGCTCTGGGACTGGAATGACAGGCTCTATGCTGGAATGACGGACCCTGGGTGTGACAGAAGGGCTCTGGGACTGGAATGACAGGCCCCTGACTGGAATGACGGGCCCTGGGCGTGACAGAAGGGCTCGGGGACTGGAATGACAGGCCCATGCTGGAATGACGGCCTCTGGGGGTGCCAGAAGGGCTCTGGGACTGGAATGACAGGCCCGACTGGAATGACGGGCTCTGGTTGTGACAGAAGGGCTCTGGGACTGGAATGACAGGCCCCAGACTGGAATGACGGGCCCTGGTTGTGACAGAAGGGCTCGGGGACTGGAATGACAGGCCCCTGACTGGAATGACGGGCCCTGGGTGTGACAGAAGGGCTCGGGGACTGGAATGACAGGCCCCATGCTGGAATGTCGGCCTCTGGGGGTGCCGGAAGGGCTCTGGGACTGGAATGACAGGCCCCAGACTGGAATAACGGCCACTGGGTGTGCCAGAAGGGCTCTGGGACTGGAATGACAGGCCCCAGACTGGAATGACGGCCCCTGGCTGTGCCAGAAGGGCTTGGGGACTTGATTGACAGCACCCAGACTGGAATGACGGCCCCTGGGTGTGCCAAAAGGGCTCGGGGACTGGAATGACAGGCCCCAGAATGGAATGACGGCCCCTGGGTGTGCCGGAAGGGTTCGGGAACTGGAATGACAGACCCTATGCTGGAATGACAACCCCTGGGTGTTCTAGAAGGGCTCTGGGACTGGAACGACAGGATCTGTGCTGGAATGACGGGCCCTGGGTGTGCCAGAAGGGCTCGGGGACTGGAATGACAGGCCCCTGACTGGAATTATGGCCCCTGTGTGTGCCAGAAGGGCTCGGGGACTGGATTCACAGGCCCCATGCTGGAATGACGGCCCCTGGGTGTTCCAGAAGGGCTCGGGGACTGGAATGACAGGCCACTGACTGGCATGACGGGCCCTGGGTGTGCCAGAAGGGCTCGGGGACTGGAATGACAGGCCCCTGACTGGAATGACGGGCCCTCGGTGTGCCAGAATGGCTCTGGGACTGGAATGACAGGCCCCTGAATGTAATGACAGCGCCTGGGTGTGCCAGAAGGGCTCGTGGACTGGATTGACAGGCCCCTGTATGGAATTATGGCCCCTGGGTGTGCCAGAAGGGCTCGGGGACTGGAATGACAGGTCCCTGACTGGAATGACAGGCCCTTGGTATGCCAGAAGGGCACTGGGCCTGGAATGACAGGCCCCAGACTGGAATGACAACACCTGGGTGTGCCAGAAGGGCTTGGGGACTGGATTGACAGGCCCCATGCTGGAATGACGGCCCCTGGGTGTGCCAGAAGGGCTCTGGGACTGGAATGACAGGCCCCTGACTGGAATGAAGGGCCCTGGGTGTGCCAGAAGTGCTCTGGGACTGGAATGACAGGCCCCTAACTGGAATAAAGGCCTCTGGGTGTGTGAGAAGGGCGCTGAGACTGGAATGAAAGGCCCCTGACTGGAATGACGGGCCCTGGGTGTGACAGAAGGGCGCTGAGACTGGAAAGACAGCCCCATGACTGGAATGACGTCCCCTGGGTGTGACAGAAGGGCTCAGAGACTGGAATGACAGGCCCCTGACTGGAATGATGGCCCCTGGGTGTGCCAGAAGGGCTCGGGGACTGGTTTGACAGGCGCCATGCTGGAATGATGGCCCCTGGGTGTTCCAGAAGGGCTCGGGGACTGGAATGACAGGCCCCTGACTGGAATGACGGGCCCTGGGTGTGCCAGAAGGGCTCGGGGCTGGAATGACAGGCCCCTGACTGGAATGACGGGCCCTCGGTGTGCCAGAAAGGCTCTGGGACTGGAATGACAGACCCCCAGACTGGAATGGCGACACCTGGGTGTGCCAGAAGGGCTCGGGGACTGGATTGACAGGCCCCATGCTGGAATGACGGCCGCTGGGTGTGCCAGAAGGGCTCTGGGACTGGAATGACAGGCCCCTGACTGGAATGAAGGGCCCTGGGTGTGCCAGAAGGGCTCTGGGACTGGAATGACAGGCCCCTGACTGGAAGGAAGGGCCCTGGGTGTGAGAGAAGGGCTTGGGGACTGGAATGATAGGCCCATGACTGGAATGATGGCCCCTGGGTGTGCCAGAAGGGCTCTCGGATTGGAATGACAGGCCCCTGAGTGGAATGACGGGCCCTCGGTGTGCCAGAAGGGCTCGGGGACTGGAATGACAGGCCCCTGACTCGAATGACGGGCCCTGGGTGTGACAGAAGGGCTCGGGGACTGGAATGACAGGCCCCTGACTGGAATGACGGGCCCTGGGTGTGACAGAAGGGCTCGGGGACTGGAATGACAGGCCCCATGCTGGAATGACGGCCTCTGGGGGTGCCAGAAGGGCTCTGGGACTGGAATGACAGGTCCCTGACTGGAATAACGGCCACTGGGTGTGCCAGAAGGGCTCTGGGACTGGAATGACAGGCCCCAGACTGGAATGACGGCCCCTGGGTGTGCCAGACGGGCTTGGGGACTGGATTGACAGGGCCCATGCTGGAATGACGGCCCCTGGGTGTGCCAGAAGGGCTCTGGGACTGGAATGACAGTCCCCAGACTGGAATGACGGGCCCTGGGTGCGTCAGAAGGGCTCTGGGACTGGAATGACAGGCCCCATGCTGGAATCAGAACCCCTGGGAGTGCCAGAAGGGCTCTGGGACTGGACCGACAGGCTCTGTGCTGGAATGACGGCTCCTGGGTGTGCCAGAAGGGCTCAGGGACTGGAATGACAGGCCCATGACTGGAATTATGGCCCCTGGGTGTGCCAGAAGGGCTCTGGGACTGGAATGACAGGCCCCTGACTGGAATGACGGGCCCTCGGTGTGCCAGAAGGGCTCGGGGACTGGAATGACAGGCCCCTGACTGTAATGACGGAACCTGGGTGTGCCAGAAGGGCTTGTGGACTGGATTGGCAGGCCCCATGCTGGAATGACGGCCCGTGGGTGTGCCAGAAGGGCTCGGGGACTGTAATGATAGGCCCCTGCCTGGAAGGACGGCCCCTGGATGTGCCAGAAGGGCACGGGGACTGGAATTACAGGCCCCTGACTGGAATGACGGGCCCTGGTTGTGCCAGAAGGGCTCGGGGACTGGAATGACAGGCCCCTGACTGGAATGACGGCCCCTGGGTGGGCCAGAAGGGCTCTGGGACTGGAATGACAGGCCCCTGACTGGAATGAAGGGCCCTGGGTGTGACAGAAGGGCTCTGGGACTGGAACAACAGGCCCCTGACTGGAATGACGGCCCGTGGGTGCGTTAAATTATGTCTTGGTTCCTTGCTAATGCTATTTCTTTAAACTTGAAAATATTTGCCGTATGGTACTCCTATCAGGACAAGCTTTACTGTATAAACTCAACATTACCTCCACTGACCTATCAAAATCTGCACAAAAAAGTTAACCCATTCAGCCCCTACTCCTCATAAAGCAACTATTTCCAGTAAGAAACAACTGAGCAATAAAATGGAAAGCATTCCAGAGTCAAGAAATTGTTTTTTCCCCCATTTCCTTGCAAGCCGTATAAGTGGGGAAGGGGGGAAACAATCCAAACTTTAAAAAAAAACCAATTTAATATGTCACTAGCAGTTTGTGCTACCCAGCAGTGTTGAGGTTCGGGGGGGGGATTTTCTCTTGCTCCCAATAAAGACAGGCTCTTGATTTTGCACTTTTGTTCAACAGGCCCAAATGAGTTCACTTTCCACAGGGTCTCTCAGAGGCTGTACATATATCATGTTTTTTGATTTCGCATTTGGTATGAAAATTGCTTTCTTATTAATTTTAGTTCAATAGTTTTTGTTATCAACATTATATTGCCTTTTCAATGGGTGGTGGGTAGGGGGTGAAGTTTTGTTATTTTATACTAGAAACAGAGCCCGTTGTGCAAATAAATACAATGGGCTCTAGAAAGCTGGGGCTGCGGAGGGCTGGTGGGAAGTTGTGGTTAGAAAGGGCTGGCAGGTGGGGGGCATGGTGGGTCTGGGGAGAGGTGAGAAGCAGGAGGGGTCTGGGGAGGGATGGCAGGTACGGAGGCAATGGAGGTTTGGGGAGGGCTGAGAGGCAGGAGGGGTGTGGAGAGGAAAGGCAGGTAGGGAGGCAATGGGTGTTTGGGAAGGGGTCAGAGGCAGGTGGGGGTGGGGAGAGTAATGGCAGTTAGGGAGGCAATGGGGTTTTGGGGAGGGCTGAGAGCCAGGTGGGGTGTGGAGGGGAAAGGCAGGTAGGGAGGCAATGGGGTTTTCGGGAGGGGTCAGAGGCAGGTGGGGTGTGGAAAGGAAAGGCAGGGAGGGAGGCAATGGGGGTTTGGATTGGAGAGCGGAGTGCCATGGCTCCAGGGGCTTTGCAGGGCGGTGGCACTCCACTCACGCCGCCTTTCCCTGGGCCCAAGGAGAGTGGAAAACTGCTGCCCTGCGAGGCCCTAGGAACCGTGTGCACTGCTCCCCTCGAACCCGGGTCGAGACACCACAAGAGGAGCACCGCAGCCATGCAAGGCCCCGGATCTTTGCAGAGTGGCGTGTCCGGCTCCGGCAGGGCTGACATGGCAGCAGGTGCTTTGCCCTCATCCTGTCCCTGCCGAAAGCAGCGCGGCACGGTTCTGGCAGGGGTCAGAGGGCAGCAGGCTTCTCTCCTGCCACGGCTCCCCTGAGGCTTTCTGACACGCCGCCCTTGCTGCCCTTCCTGCGCCACCGCGGGAAGGGCTGAGAGGGGCACCACTGTGGTGCAAGGGCTGAGCGGAGTGCTGCTGCCGTGCAAAGCCCCGGATCTTTGCAGAGTGGCACACCTGGCTCCGGCAGGGCTGACGCGGCAGCGAGCACTTCACCCTCGCCCTGTCACCCCGTCCCTTCCAAAAGCAGTGCGGCTTGGCTCCAGCATGGATCAGAGGGTGGCGGGCTTCTCTCCCGCCGTTGCTCCCCCAGGGCTTGCCGATGCGCCGCCCTTCCCATGCCGCTGCCACCGCCCTCCGAACGGGCTGCGAAACCTGCGGCATCGCGGCACCCTCCAGAAGCGGCCTGCCTGGTGCACTTACTGGTGCATCGGAAACCTGCTAAGGGAATTATAAAGTAGGACTAGCAACAAAGCCCGTTGTGGGGGGAAAAAACCAACAGGCTCTGGAAAGGGCAGGGCAGGCGGGGCAGGCATTTCCTCTTCCGCCCTGTGCTGCACCCCCTTCGCAGTCGCGCAGTGCCCGCTTGGAGTTCAACAAGGGGAGAATCTGCGCATGGATTTGGAGCGACGCGCGTTCTCGGCCTGGGGCAGCGCAGGCAGCAAGAGCTTCGAAGTGGGCGGGACAGGGTAACAGCCGGAACGAAACGGAACAGGCCGGAACGGGCACAAAAGAAATGCCAGTGCCACAAAAAAGAGGGGGATGTGTTAGAGACACTCCAGAGCAATATTTTAGAAATGAAAACTCTGCACTGGCACCCTTTAATTAACCCATTCCATGCCAAAAAGCTCCCAGAACAGCACAAAACAGCCCAGAACGGGCACTAAAGAAATGCCAGTGCCACAAAAAACAGTGGGATGTGTTAGAGACACTCCAGAACAATATTTTAGAAATGAAAACTCCAGACTGTCCCGCTTTTATTAACCCGTTCCATGCCAAAAAGCTCCCGGAACAGCACAAAACAGCCCGAACGGGCACTAACGAAATGCCAGTGCCACAAAAAAGAGGGGGATGTGTTAGAGACACTCCAGAGCAATATTTTAGAAATGAAAACTTTGGACTGGCACCCTTTAATTAACCCATCCCATGCCAAAAAGCTCCCAGAACAGCACAAAACAGCCCGGAAGGGGCACTAAAGAAATGCCAGTGCCACAAAAAACAGTGGGATGTGTTAGAGACACTCCAGAACAATATTTTAGAAATGAAAACTCTGGACTGGCACCCTTTAATTAACCCATCCCATGCCAAAAAGCTCCCAGAACAGCACAAAACAGCTCGGAACGGGCACTAAAGAAATGCCAGTGTCACAAAAAAGAGGGGGATGTGTTAGAGACACTCTAGAGCAATATTTTAGAAATGAAAACTTTGGACTGGCACCCTTCAATTAACCCTTTCCATGACAAAAAGCTCCCGGAACAGCACAAAACAGCCCGGAACGGGCACTAACGAAATGCCAGTGCCACAAAAAAGAGGGGGATGTGTTAGAGACACTCCAGAGCAATATTTTAGAAATGAAAACTCTGGACTGCCCCGCTTTTATTAACCCGTTCCATGCCAAAAAGCTCCCGGAACAGCACAAAACAGCCCGGAACGGGCACTAAAGAAACGCCAGTGCCACAAAAAAGAGGGGGATGTGTTAGAGACACTCCAGAACAATATTTTAGAAATGAAAACTCTGGACTGGCACCCTTTAATTAACCCATCCCATGCCAAAAAGCTCCCAGAACAGCACAAAACAGCTCGGAATGGGCACTAAAGAAATGCCAGTGTCACAAAAAACAGTGGGATGTGTTAGAGACACTCTAGAGCAATATTTTAGAAATGAAAACTCTGGACTGGCACCCTTCAATTAACCCTTTCCATGCCAAAAAGCTCCCAGAACAGCACAAAACAGCCCGGAACGGGCACTAAAGAAACGCCAGTGCTATAAAAAACAGTGGGTTGTGTTAGAGCCATTCCAGAACAGTATTTTAGAAATGAAAACTCTGGACTGGCACCCTTCAATTAACCCGTTCCATGCTAAAAAGCCCCGAACGGCACTAAACAGCCTGGAACGGACACTAAAGATAGGCCAGTGCCACAAAAAAGAGGGGGATGTGTTAGAGACACTCCAGAGCAATATTTTAGAAATGAAAACTCTGGACTGGCACCCTTTAATTAACCCATTCCATGCCAAAAAGCTCCCGGAACAGCACAAAACAGCCCGGAACGGGCACTAAAGAAACGCCAGTGCCACAAAAAACAGTGGCATGTGTTAGAGACACTCCAGAACATCATCTTCAAGGCCTGTCCATTATCTTCAAGGCCTCCTGGAGGAATGGGGATGTGCCACAAGATTGGAGAAGAGCGAATGTTATCCCAATCTTTAAGAAAGGGAGGAAGGATGACCCGGGAAACTACAGGCCAGTCAGTCTGACTTCTGTTGCTGGAAAGATATTAGAACAGATTTTAAAGGGATCAATCTGTAAGCATCTGAAGGACCGCTCAGTGATCCGGGGAAGTCAGCATGGTTTTGTTCCTAACAGATCCTGCCAGACCAACCTGGTTTCCTTCTTTGATCGAGTGACCAGCTTGCTGGATCGGGGGAACTCTGTTGATGTGATTTATCTGGATTTCAGTAAAGCTTTTGATAAGGTCCCCCATGACATTCTGATGGGCAAACTGGAAGACTGTGGAGTAGACTATAGGACAGTTCGGTGGATAGGGAACTGGTTGGAGGACCGCACTCAAAGAGTGGTGGTCAACGGCGTTTCATCAGATTGGAGGGAGGTGTCGAGTGGGGTGCCGCAGGGCTCGGTTTTGGGTCCTGTACTTTTCAATATTTTTATCAATGATCTGGATGAAGGAGTGGAAGGGCTGCTCATTAAATTTGCTGATGACACCAAAGTGGGAGGGGTAGCAAACACCCAAGAAGATAGAATTAAAATTCAACAAGACCTGAATACTCTGGAGAAGTGGGCAGCTGTGAATAGGATGCAATTCAACAAAGACAAGTGCACAGTATTACATCTGGGCCACAAAAATGAAAAGCACAAATACTGGATGGGGGATACACTTCTGGGCAGTAGTATATGTGAAAGGGATCTTGGGGTAAGAGTGGACTGTAAACTGAATATGAGCAGTCAGTGTGATGCGGTGGCAAAAAAGGCTAATTCAATCCTGGGTTGTATCAAAGGGGCCATAGCATCGAAATCGCAGGAGGTCATAGCCCCTCTCTATACTGCCTTGGTCAGGCTGCACCTGGAGTACTGTGTGCAGTTCTGGAGGACTCACTTCAAAAAGGATGTGGACAAAATCGAGAGGGTGCAGAGGAGAGCGATGAGGATGATCAGAGGTCCGGAGACTGAGCCCTAAGAGGAAAGGCTGAGGGCCTTGGGAATGTTTAGTTTGGAGAAAAGGAGGTTGAGGGGGGACATGACTGCTCTCTTTAAATATTTGAAAGGCTGTCATTTGGAGGAGGGCAGGGAGCTGTTCCAGTTGGCAGCAGAGGGTAGGACGCGAAGCAATGGGCTAAAACTACAAAGGTACTGACTGGATATTAGGAAAAACTTTTTCACGGTCAGAGTAGTTCAAAAGTGGAATCAGCTGCCTAGGGAGGTGGTGAGCTCCCCCTCACTGGCAGTTTTCAAGAAGAGGCTGGATGAATACTTGTCAGAGATGCTTTAGGCTGATCCTGCACTGGGCAGGGGGTTGGACTAGATGGTCTGTATGGCCCCTTCCAACTCTATGATTCTATGATTCTATGAGAAATGAAAACTCTGGACTGCCCCGCTTTTATTAACCCGTTCCATGCCAAAAAGCTCCCGGAACAGCACAAAACAGCCCGGAACGGGCACTAAAGAAACGCCAGTGCCACAAAAAAACAGTGGGATGTGTTAGAGACACTCCAGAACAATATTTTAGAAATGAAAACTCTGGACTGCCCCGCTTTTATTAACCCGTTACATGCCAAAAAGCTCCCGGAACAGCACAAAACAGCCCGGAACGGGCACTAAAGAAACACCAGTGCCACAAAAAACAGTGGGATGTGTTAGAGACACTCCAGAACAATATTTTAGAAATGAAAACTCTGGACTGGCACCCTTCAATTAACCCTTTTTATGCCAATATGCTCACGGAACAACACAAAACAGACTGCAGTTTTCTGCAGACTCGGGACTGAAAGCACACCCAGACCATGTTTTTCGCTTCCCTCCACCCCAACAATTATCTGTTGGTAGCCTGGGACTTAGCCTCAGGTGAAGAGGAGTTACCTGGCTGGATGCTCCAAGTAACAATCAAAAAATATGTCCTATTTTTTCAGTTATTTATTTATTTGAAAAAAAAATTAAGAGATGTCCGATTAATATATATAATAAACCAAAAAAAGGAATCCACTTTAAGGATTGCTTCCCATAGACCAATTCAGTTAGAGGGTCAAAATGAAGGTGAGTGCAAAAATGATGCGAAGGGTGTGTGTGTTTGTACAGTGAACAGTGGATTAATGTGAACAAAATCAGTGATGCAAACATTCGTGACAGCTTGGTTGGAAAGCTGCATGAAGTATTGGTATCTGAAGAGGGTTTTGACTAAAGCGTCAGCAGGTGCTTGGAGAGACGGTTCAAGCATACAGGAGGGAACAGCAGAGCTGATTTGAAGAGAAGGAGACTGGGTAAGGTTGCAACCTCCAGATAGAGCCTGGAGTTCTCCTGGAATTACAGCTGATCTCCAGATAAGAGAGATCAACTCCCCTGGAATAGCTGCTTTGGAGGGAGGACTCTATGACATTATATGCCACCGAGGTTCCTTTCCTTCCTAAACCACACCATCCTCTGATATTACCCCTAAATCTGCTGGCACAAGCAGGAGTCAGCAACTGTAAGACTGGGGAGGCTGAGGATGGTGAAGCAGCAAATATCATACTCTTGAATGTAACAGATAAAGGGCTTCTAAGCAAGATCAGGTTTGCCATTATGGCCTCTAGGAGAAAATTTCCTATAGGATGGTGGTCTGGGGTACCACTTGTCTGCACACAACACACACACACGTCAGTGCCCAGGCAGCCAGGAGGGCCAATAAGGCTAGCTAGGCAAGAATCAGCCAGTGGTCTAGTGGTGGAGAAAAGCCTGGTGCTGCAGATGCTGCCTATCCTCCTCACTTGGCTTGCCTTTGCCTCAGTTGCCCCATCAGTGATCCCTATTGATCAGAGACACCAGCCACAGATGACCAATGATGAGGCAAGTGAGGCAAAGACGAGCCGAGGGAGACAGGCAGCAATAGTCCTTGGCTTCACTGTGGTGCTGCCTCCTGCTTGTACTTGCATATTAGCCCATTATCTGTTGGATCTCCTACAGATGAGGCAGTGTTGATGGAAGAGGGATGGGACCAATGGTGAAGAACCATTTTCCATGGCTTCTTTGGCAACCCTGTCCACCCCCGTTGCCACGTGATAAAGATGATCCATTTCAGTCTGATTGTTGCCCTCATCATGGCAGACTAAGATCATTTGTTGCCCTGATGAATGCCCTACACTGATCCTCTTATTTGGAAACTGCATCCTTGTTTGTTTTCCTGTACTTCTTAGTGCCTTTTGATATCATTGTCAATGCCATCCTGTGACAGCACAGCATTCATATTTGCTAATGCTGTGACCTGGAACCAGGTATTTGGGACACAGGGAAGTTTATATCCCAAACATCTGTCTGCCATGCAGCCACAAAGAGGTAGGTAGATAACATGCACAAATGATGTCTTCTTCACCCACTGGTTTGTAAAGTGTGGGTTGGTGAACCCCAAAAAATGGAGCCAGGGCATCCATTGTAGATGTCAGCACTCAAAAGGCAAGGATTGGTGGGGGGGGGTTACCTCCCCCTGTCACATATGTGGAAGAGAACAGCTTCTCACATATGTGAAGGACAAAGGCTTTACATTCAGTAGACAAATGGCAGCTTTCTCCCTCCCTCCTCGACGGTATCTGAAGACAGCCCTGATCAGGTGAGCAAAGCTGCTGTGGTGGAGCATAGAGGAAGAGGTGGTCCTACCGATATGCCAGGCCGAGGCCATCTCACAGTCAAGACTTTGAACTGAGCTTGGTAACTGATGGCGGAGGCGGGGGGCGTCGGGGGGAGCGGCCCAGCCGCGACCCCCGGGGGCCCGGCTGTCCTCGTCCTCGTCCTGGGCATGGGCATGGGCACGGGCACGGGCAATTTTATTTTTGGCAACCTCTTCTACATGCAAAACTTTTTTGGTACAAAGTTGTAATGTTATAAAATGGTAAAAATTTCATAAAATGGTAATTTTACTAACAATCCAACTCAAATAAGTTTATAGACAATTCAAACAGTATTGCTTTTATAATCATATTAGGCATAAATATTAAACATAACTTTTAAACATTAAGTAAGAAGTATTAAACACTCGGTAGAGATGGGTTGAAGGTTTTATCTTAAATCCTGAGCAGCTTGAAACCTTCAAGTGAGAACTGAAAACATGTTTCTCTGTTTTAGAGAAACTGCTTTTCAGTACAAAATAAACGGGATGTTTTTGTTGCACTCTCCCAACCAGGAGACAGACTCCTCCTAAGAGTTTAATGGCTTCTTTCATTAACAAACGCTAGTCGTTTTCATTACGTGAGGTATCAAAATATAAATGTTTATTTAAATAAAACATAGAAAAATAGAACAGATGAACGCAACAAGAATTAAGTTTCCTAACATTTCTTAATGAAATCTAACTCAGTCAGATTAACGATGAAATGCATTCAAGTTACCGTAGCACATATTACAAGGGTAAGTTTCCTGCCTAGATCTTCATGAGATTTCTTTTGGCCAAAACCCTGATCTGCTATTTGGATTACCATTTTTATATATTATCTTATGCAGAAATCTAAGATCTTTTCATATGATAACAAAGATAAATATCAAACCAATCATAATTTAATTCTTTTTTACTATTTCCAATCATGTGACATTTTACCTAGCCAAAAGTACCACTATGCCCAGCTGTAAGATAAGAGATATGGATAGTAAAAGTGACAAGAAAAGTTACATGACCAGATCATCCTTGGTCTCTGCTAACAATTACAGAACATGTATCTGATACTGTTCACTATTTTTAATTGGCTGTCAAAGATAAAGAAGCACCAGTTATACACCATACTAGAAAAAGAACTACAGTGATGTTCATACAGTGCTATTTAGAATGCATATGTTTCACTAAGTATGTGTTCTAAACCATAATCAGCAGTCTACTGGTTTGAATCCCACTACTGACATGAGTTCAGTAGGTGGCCTTGGGACAGCCACTCCTCTCAGCCCCAGCTCCATTGTGGGGATAAGAATAACACTAACTTGTTCACTGCTCTGGGTGAGGCACTAATATGTGTAGAAGAGTAGTATATAAGCACGGTTATTATTATTATTTATATTTCCATGAGACCATCCCTTGACATGTGAAATTAAGTATTTTGATAAATATGAAAGTGATACCAAATATAAATGCATTGCATAATGTGTGAGTGTACATGTACAAACTTTAAAAATTGTATTGGATAATACCGCAAAGCATGATTACTGAGAAAGCTGCTTTCACTGTTTTCAGCGTGGAGAGCTGCTTGTAGATCAAAACAACCTGACAAGCAATTAAAATTAACAATACAGTTACTAAGCTGCTAAGCTGCTAAGATCAATTAATGGCTCTTAGGCTTTATCTATTGATCTAGTGACATCTTCAAAACCCACTGGTAACAGACTATACATACTTCTCTTCTATCCACAATATATACACAAGGATTAATTACATATTCTTATCTTCTAAATTACATATTTAAATGACATTCTTATCTCCTAAATTAATTAGTCAAACTCTTACATCAAGGATGGGTGACAAGTTGTGGACAGGCTACGCTTGGACCGAATGTACACTGAGAATAAATGACATCAAACAAATTGGAAACTAAATAAATCACTTTTATTTAACAAATAAATTTCTTCTGAAGTCTCTTTAGAAATTAAACAATAGAAACAAACTATGTGGCATTCCTCAAATCCACGTGTAGGATGCTATGGAAGTGGTACTTAGAGGGAAATTAATCTCCGTTGCCTCCTGTCATGAAGAGCAAAAAGAAAACATTAGAAATGAAATGATATCTAGAATAAGAAAACTAGAAGATGAACACAAAAAAGGCCACCCAATCTATAAACTTGCTTGCATGAAAATTAGAGGAAAAAACCTCCTCACATTCTATACAAGCTATTAAAGGCACCCAGGAAACGCTCAAACTAATTCTGTAAAATTAGCCAATGTATTTGCTGAATACTACCAAACCATTTGTACATCTGACAATCCTGACACTAATCATATTTTAAATTATTTATCATCACAGGAAATTTGGAAAAAAACCTCACAAGAACATAAACAATATCTGGACCAACCAGTCACAACAGAAGATGTTACAGTCACTATCAAATCCTTGAATAAAATAACAAAGCTTCAGACAGGGATGGATTCCCTGCCAAATTTTTACAAAAAAATACATTCACCTACTTTCAACTCCACTAACTGCCACATGCAACTCTGTTATGTTAGGAGGTAGCATCCCTCTATCTTGGTCAGAGGCTGAAATAGTAGTTACTCCAAAAAAGGACAACCATATTACAAATACTAAATCTTCTCAACCAATACCCTTCCTGAATCAAGACCAAAAGATCTTTACAAGCATATTTGCCAAAACATTGTCTAAATTTAAATAACCAACTACATTCACCTTGACCAGACAATACACGTAACACTTTAACTATAATTAATTTCTGTGAAGCATACGAAGCCCCTGCATTACTTCTGGCCTTTGATATAGAGAAGGCGTTTGATTAAGTGGAAATACCATATCTAAAATTTTTACTTCAAAAAATGGGTTTTGGCGATCAATTCTAAAATGCCATTAATGCTCTTTATCTTTCTCCAAAAGCTACAGTTAGGACTAACAATGTACATTCAATAGATATACATATAGCAAGGGGAACTAGACAAGGCTGTCCCCTTTCCCCATTTCTGTTTGCCATAACTATAGACAGGGCCGGTGCTACCATTAGACCAACTAGGCAGCCGCCTTGGGCACAGACCTCAAGAGGGGCATAGTTTTATACAGATTACTTTCTTGAAAAAAATGCAACTGAGAAAACCTATTGAGCACCCCCTAAATGGTCCTGTCCACAGACATCAAGGAGCTCAAAAGCTCACCGTAACTTTTTTATTTATTTATTTATTTGATGTATACCCTGCCCTCCCCACAGATGGGCTAAGGGTGGCTAACAACATTAAAAAATACATTAAAATCACAGAAACATAAAATCAATATATTGTCGAAGGCTTTCACGGCTGGAGAACGATGGTTGTTGTGGGTTTTCCGGGCTGTATTGCCGTGGTCTTGGTATTGTAGTTCCTGATGTTTCGCCAGCAGCTGTGGCTGGCATCTTCAGAGGTGTAGCACCAAAAGACAGAGATCTCTCAGTGAGACGTCAGGAACTACAATACCAAGACAACAGCAATACAGCCCGGAAAACCCACAACAACCATAAAATCAATAATTTTTTATAAAAAATAATTAAAATGGTCCAGGAGCAGGCTATTTAAACAAATATTGGGAGTCCGTATACAGGCATGGCAGATGGCTGAGGGCAGCTCCGGAAGAAATGGTGGTCTTAGACGGAAGAAGAAGGACACTCGCTGGCACTCAGCCAAAGGCCCAGCAGAACATCTCCGTTTTACAAGCCCTGCAAAACTGTAACAGGTCCCACAGGGCCCAGATCTCCAGCGGGAGAGCATTCCACCAGGCCAGGGCCAGGGCAGAAAAAGCCCTCGCCCTGATTGAGGCCAGATGGATGTCCTTTGGGCCAGGGACCACCAGGAGTTGCTTGTCTGCAGAGCGCAACACCCTGCAGGGGACGTAATGGAAGAGGCGGTCCCGCAGGTATGGAGGTCCCAGTCCATGAAGGGCTTTAAATACCAAGGTTAACACCTTGAACCAGATCTGGAACTCCACTGGAAGCCAGTGCAGCTGGCACAGCACATGATGAATGTGTGCTTGGATGGGCGTTCCGGTAAGGATGCGTGCCGCTGCATTCTGGATAAGCTGTAACTTCTGGGTCAGACCCAAGGGCAGTCCAGGATAGAGTGAGTTGCAGTAGTCTAGCCTGGAGGTGACCGTTGCATGGATTACTGTGGCCAGGTCCTGTGGTGAAAGATAGGGCGCCAGTTGCCTGCCCCGTCGAAGATGAAAAAAGGCAGACCTGGCAACAGTCATGACCTGGGCCTCCATTGAAAGTGTAGCATCCAAGGTCACACCCAGACTCCTCACCAACAGGGAAGGTTTCAATTGTACCCCATCAACAGCTGGGAGCCGGTTCCCAGCTCGATTGCCCCATGATCCAGACACAGAACCTCTGTCTTCAGGGGATTCAATTTCAGGCGACTCTGATGTAACCATACCGTCACAGCCTTAAGACCCTTGACCAAGGAATCCAAAGCAAGATCGGACTGGCCATCTGTAATGATTCCAAGTAAATGTGTGCACGTATCTTTAAATGCTTGGTGAGATAGGTGAAGAGTGGGGGGTGAAGGAGAGGGATGAGTGAGTGATATGTGTCAGGCTATGGCATTCCATACTTGATAGTCTGTTTCACTCCCTTCTGCAAGAAGACGAGGTCTTTTGATTTCAAAAGGTTTATTGTGAAAGACAGCATTCAAGCCCAGATGTGCATATTCCAGGATTAGAGATCCTGGCCGAGCAAAGCATTGCTAGGAATGAATCATAGAGCAAAGGATGTTACATTTCACACTCCCGGAGCCCAGCCTCCCCCCCCCCAATTCATACAGCAAAACTTCTCAGTGGTGCGCTGAGCTGGCCAAGGTCGAAACAGCAGATAAGACAGGATCCTTTCCCATGGAATCGGCTCCTTGCTGGTGTTGCCTGGAGGGAAAGAAGTCTAAACACTACACGATTAAATATGGCGTTACTTAGGTTAAAACAGTTTCTGACAATATGATTGGTTGAGGACTGAGAGGGTGGGTGGAGTGAATGCAGTTTGAGACAGAGAGTAGAGAGAAAATTTTTAGTCAGAAGAAAGCAGGCTAGCTGTGTGCTGCCTGAATATGTTGAAGTGTTTATGAGAGAAATATAACCTGTGTGGAACCTGAACTGAGCATGTTTGTGAAAGGACACTCAGTCAGGGAAAGAGAGGAGAAAAAAGAGGGGAATGGTCCAAAACAGCAAAAAAAAGAGACGTCGAAAAACGAGTCAACAGACCGTATAGAACAGCTTCAATTGTATTTGTGATAGAGGCACAAACAGCCTCGGGCAAAGAAAACAAAGGGGGAGCGCCCGGATGTTCACGGCTGCTCTCAACAGCAATTAAGCGAGGACGAAACAACGAAGGGAGAGTACTCAAATTTCTCAGCTACTCCCAAATAAAGCGCCCCGACTTGGCGGCTGCTTTCAACAGGAATTAGGTAAGGAGAACAGAAACAAAGGGAGAGCACTGGGGTTTCTCGGCTACTCCCGACGGGAAAATGGCAACGGGCTTGCCAGGCTATACTTTATCCCGTTTCGCACAAAATTAAGCTTCTTCAGCAGCCAAAATCATAAATTCCTGAAAACACACAAAAAACACAATGCTTCACATAGTGAGCCTCAATTAAACAGTAAGAATGTAACAACATCTTGAAATTATTTTGTGTACATATTTACCATTACAGCATGTGATTCTACATAACAAGTAAAAGTTGCTGGCCGGCAGACAGGAAATAAACGTTTCTTCTCCGTTTCAAAACAGCTGTAGTTTCTCCCATCCACCTGCAAGCCCTAGTACGCGGGTGTCACCTGAATGGAACGCCCAGCATACCCAATAGAGACAGCCCCCGCAAATTAAAGGGCACATAGCACCAATGCACAAAACTTAGTGAAGAAGTTGGGCAGGAACCAAAAATCAACAAAGCCAGTGAAAGGTCCCATCATGCCAAAAATGGAGAAAAATCTATCTCCTGATTGAGACCACTGGGTGCCACAGTCCTAAGATTAAAAATCCATTTGGCTTCCAAACGAAGGAGAGTTTTACGATCTACATTGCTCCTGGGGTTCTTTGGGAGATAGTGGCATTTGGAGATCAGTTGTAATTTGTGGGGATCTCCAGGAGGGTTGACAACCACAGAGTCATCAAGCCAGGCAGCCTTAGCATGGACCTGCCTGCTGCCAGAACTGCCACTGTCTCCCAAAGAACCCCAGGAGCAGCGAAGGCTGAGGGTAAGGGCAGAGTCATGGGCCAAGCACAGGAGCGCATGCCTGGCAGCCCACAGCCTTCCCCCTGCTGAGGAAATGTCAGGAGAGCCAGTACAGGATCTGATCTACTCCTCCTGAGTAGCAGAGATGAGCCAGCTTGGAGAAAGAAGCTTAATGAACCCAGCCTCACCTGTAGGAGAAACTCCCTTTATAAGGCTGCAGCTAGCATGGGATTAGCTAGTCACAATTGTGGTATTCTGGACCTGGCTGTTGGTGAGCTCTTCGGTTCTGGCTGCCTGAGCCTTGGTGGGTCACAGTCTTTGATTTTGGAATCTGTTACTTGACCATGGAGTCTGACCTGAGAATCTTTGTTGTTGGCCCTGTTGTCGTCAGAACTTGCCTCCAACCTGGTGAGCATGATATTTTTAATCCTTCTGTTTCTATTTGTTGGTCTTCGTTATACTCTTAGATTATGTTGCTGCTGTTTCTTTGGGTTTGTCATGAAAATATGGTTTAGAGCAAATTATACTAAGTGATACGTGTGTATTCTAATGAACTTTGTTTTAGAATTTCATTAGGCTGTCTTGTTTTTGGGCATAAATTGAGCCAAATGTGTAAGTTTGGTTTTCTATAGTGCCTTTAATAAATATGAATCTGCCTTTCGGATCTCTTAGTGTATTTTTACATTGGAAGGGTAAATACTTTTACTTTACCCTTTCAACATAAATTTTAAATTTCCGGCATGGGAGAGACGGAGCTCTTTCAATGTGCTATCATTCTCTTCAACACCGACACCACACCCTCCGCTTTTCTCCATTGCTCAGCTTCTTCTGGTGGTAGCTAGGATAATTCATCCCATGAAGTCGGTTCAGGTATTTCTGCTGTTCTTAGTGCAGAGGTAGTCAAGTCAAGTTTATTATTACAGTCTGCGACCAGTACATATAAAACCATTTGCAAATCAGTTTAAAAGCCGTTGAGACTGGAAACTGGGGAAGAACGATGAATAAATATAAGAGTAAAAAAATAAGATCATCATAAATTAGTTGTTTAAGCTGCCTTATGTGATTTACGTTGCTTGTAGACCTGGGCACAGAATCTTGCTACTTGACATGGTGTCTGGTGATTCTGATCAGACAAAAGATAATCAAGTTTGATTTTATTTGAACTTCCAGGGAATCTTTCTACTAATAGACTAATGGTTTCCGCTCTAATTTTACTATGACTTGGGCAGTTGAAGAAGATGTGCTTCATTGAGTCAGTTTCTCTTAGGGGATAGGAGCAAAGCCTAAGAGAGTAATGGACAGCTTTAAACTTTCCTTCCAGAACGGCAGAGGGTAGAGTTGAACTTCTAGCTAAAGCAAATGCCCTTCTGGAGTTACTGGATTCAAGAAAGTGAAAATAGGCTGCAGGAGCGGCAATATATTTAGTAGTATCTGAAGAAATAAAACCTGGTGCTCTAAGAAAATGTTTGTCTTTCAATGTCTGTCACTCTCTGCTTAATGAGTGATTTTGCTCGGTCTAACCCCATGACTAGCAAACTTTGAGGGGAAAGACCCAATTTTCCCAGGGATTTCAGAGTCGTCTTTTGCCAATTAGATTGAAATTTGTCTTGGAATAACAGAGGGAGCAGACGTTGCGGGTTTAGACACCCTGACAGCCATTTGAAAATTGAAAGGATGGTGATTCTGGCCTCTACCCTTAACATTCCTGTTTCCAGTCTAACCCATGAGTTAGGCATGCATTTGGGCACTTGTAATAGAGCTCTAAGGAATTTGGAGTGCACTCTCTCAAGTTGAGAGAAAGAGGAGGATGGCAGCCCCAAGAATGATCCGTATACTAATTGGGCCAATGGTTTGGCTTTAAACAATCTGAGCGCAGCCGGTACATACTGCCCCCCTTGTGATCGATAGAATTTCAGTATACCGTGTGCTGTTTTTTCTCCCACATCAGCAATGAAGCTGCTATGTGTTGTTTTGGTACCTGAGGCTTGCAAAACTACACCCAAATATTTGAAGCTGGTAAGTTGTTCTAACTGACGCCCCTGAAGCTCCCATCATCTGGTCTTTGGATTTTTACCAAAAGCCAGGATCTTAGTTTTTTGGTAATTAGTTAGAAGGTGTTCAGTATCACAGAATTGGGAGAATTTTTTTAGGGCTCGTTTCAGCACTATGGGGGTCCTAGAAAGTAATACAGCATCATCTGCATAGAGCAGTACGTGAATGTGCCTATTTGCTAATTTGGGAGGATGCAATCCAGGGGCATTCAAAAGGTTTACCAAATTGTTGATGTAGAAGATAAACAGAAAGGGGGCTAGAAGGCACACCTGCCTGTAAGTTTGAATGGGGTCAGTCAAATGCCCAATTCGGCTGCACCTTACTCAAGGCAGTTTGCTTGTGCATAGCCCCCAAAAGGGACATCAGTTGCCTATCAATAGAGGAGGCCTGCAGTTTCCTCCAAAGTCTATTTCTAGAGACTGTGTCAAAAGCTGCTTTTAAATCAACAAATGCCCGGTAAAGTGATGCTTGGTTTTCTGTAGCGTATTTCTCTACAAGGTGTTGCATTACTAGGCAGTGATCTATTGTTGACCTGCCAGCTCTAAACCCAGCTTGCTCATCAGCAATTATTGCCTCCTGTTCTAGCCAGTCTAAAGATTTCTTCAGCAGATGTTTTGTAGACAACTTGCTTACAATGCTTAGTAAGCTGATTGGTCTATAACTGGATGGATCCTCCTTCTTTCCCTTCTTATGGAAGGGGACTACTATAGCCATTCCCCAATCATTGGAAATGTAGCTGGTTTCATCAATATAAGTAAATGGGGAGGCTAGGAAAGTTTCCCACCAGTCCTTATTTGTTTTTAGTAATTCTGGAGATATTCCATCAAGCCCAGGGGCTTTTGCATTCTTTAACTGGCTAATATAAGCTTTTACCTCTTCGGCATGAACTGGGGGGCATTTGGCCAGATTTTCTATTGTTAGGGCAGGAGGGGGTTGAATAGGATCATCATACATTTTTTGGAAAAAAGAAGTCCATTTATCTGGGGGGGATAGAGGAAGCCAAGGGGGAGGCGGCTGTGGAGGCGCGGTTTGACACTAGTTTCCAGAACACCACTGAGTTTTTGCTCGTAGCTGCTTCAATTATATTGGCCCACAGTTTTCTGGTATGTTCTTTCTTACAGCGGGCAACCAGTGATTTATATTTCTTTTTAAAAAATGAAAGAGAACAATATGCATCTTGTCTGGTCTTTTCATCAGCTCTCAGTGCTAACTTATAGGCATAGATTAAAGCATTTTTAGCACAAATACAGCTCTGATCAAACCCAGGTTTAGATGACAAATTGGTCTTGACCAGTTTTCCCTCTCGAGCACCTACCAAAAGTGGCCTTAAGGATTGGATGAGGTCATCATAACTCTTTAAAGGATTTTCAGATTTTGAGGAAACCTTAAAAGCTTGGCTATATAGTTGTAGGTTCTAGTGCAGAGGTATTTTTCCCTGCACTTGTTCCTCTGCAGCAAGTATGCTCTGCGCGTTGCTACAGCAGAATTTCCCTACTTTCCTCCCTTTTATTGCAGCCATGAAGCTGACTTTCTGCCCATTTCTTTCCAGACACAGCAGAATAGTTGTGAAGATTTTAGTGTTTTCCACTCTGCCTCTTCTCTTGGTGTTGCTGGGATACAGTTTGCTCTATGAAGTGGGTTTTTTCTTAGCTCTGGAGGCAGTTTCCCACCTTTTCCATTTTGTTTTCCTTCTCACTTCTTGCTTGGCTTCCTCAAGTTGCTGAAAAGTTTCTTTTTGTAGCATTGGTGTAGCAGGGTTCAGTGTTCCCAAGAATTGAGACTAGACAGAATCTTCAGGAAGGAATGATGTTTATTGCCGGCAGAGCTCAGCGTGACTAGTGCCACAAAGAACTGAGCTCCCGATTCATTCACAGTTCCTCATTTTATACATACAGCATATAGACACATCACATGGTGTTGGTGTCAGGTAAGCTACGCTCATTTTAGCTAGAATGTATCTGTTTTCCCATCTAACCGCGAGGCACTTCAACTGTCATTTTAGATGAACATGTCTACATTGCTTCCGCTTTTACTTTGAATGCAGGCTATTTTAGATAAGCATGTCTACATATGATGGTTGTTGGGGGTTTTCCGGGCTGTATTGCCGTGGTCTTGGCATTGTAGTTCCTGACGTTTCGCCAGCAGCTGTGGCTGGCATCTTCAGAGGTGTAGCACCAAAAGACAGAGATCTCTCAGTGTCACAGTGTGGAAAAGATGTAGGTCATTTGTATCTACTCAGGAGGGGTGGGGTTGAGCTGAGTCATTCTGTAAGAGTTTCCCAGGGTGTGGAATGCTAATGGCGGGAGGCTTCACTGTATCCTGAGGAGGTTCTTTTGCATATGGATTGGTGCTTGATGTGCTAATCTTCTCTGCAGGGCTATTGTCGGGTGTGGAGTGTTTTGTTGGCCTGGTGTTTTTCAGAACTGGAGCCCATGCTCTGTTCATTCTTAAGGTTTCTTCTTTCCTGTTGAAGTTTTGCTTATGCTTGTGAATTTCAATGGCTTCCCTGTGCAGTCTGACAAAGTAGTTGGAAGTGTTGTCCAGTATTTTGGTGTCCTGGAATAAGATACTGTGCCCTGTTTGAGTTAGGCTATGTTCAGCCACTGCTGATTTTTCAGGCTGTCCAAGTCTGCAGTGTCTTTCATGTTCTTTTATTCTTGTCTGGATGCTACGCTTTGTGGTCCCGATGTAAACTTGTCCACAGCTGCAGGGTATACGGTATACTCCTGCAGAGGTGAGGGGGTCTCTGCTGTCTTTTGCTGATCGTAGCATCTGTTGTATTTTTCGGGTGGGTCTGAATACTGCTTGAAGGTTATGCTTTTTCATAAGCTTTCCCATCTGATCAGTAATTCCTTTGATATATGGCAAAAACACTTTTCCTGTGGGAGACTGTTTTTCTTTGGTTGTTTGATTCATCCTGGGTTTGATTGCTCTTCGGATTTCATTTCTGGAGTAGCCATTTGCCTGAAGTGCGTGGTTTAGATGATTAATTTCCTCATTGAGAAAGCGCGGCTCACATATCCGTCTTGCACGATCCACTAATGTTTTCATTATGCCTCTTTTCTGTCGGGGGTGGTGATTGGAGTTTTTGTGTAAGTACCGATCAGTGTGAGTTGGTTTCCTGTAGACCTTGTGACCTAACTGAAAGTTTGCTTTGCGGATGACCAAGGTATCCAGGAATGAGAGTTTTCCCTCACTTTCTTTCTCCATTGTGAATTGTATGTTCAGGTGGATGTTGTTGAGATGATTCAAAAACTCCATCAATTCTTCCTCCCCATGGCTCCAAATGATGAATGTATCATATGTCATATGTATCATATGTCTACATAGCTTCCTCTTTCACTTTGAATGCAGGCTACTGTAAAATGTGAGAACAAAGTTTATTTTTCATTATAATCATTCAGTATTAATGGCACTCAGCATTTGCAATCTATTAGTAATTAAACAATTGGTATTTCCTTCAGCTACATTTCCCCCCTTTCAGCCTCTGATTAGCGCAGCAAAGAGGCTGACCCAAAACTTTGTCTGTACAATTTATGCCTTTAGCCCTACATACTCCCCCTCCTTCTTTTCATCCTCTGATGGGAACCTCAGAGCCCGCATCTTAATTGAATAATCCTGTTCAGGAGATACAGAGGTAACAGTATATAGCTGAGTCAGGGGTGGGGCTCCCCTGGGTGGAGGCGCCACCGGTGTGGCCATCATTGTCATGCCTGAAACTGTAGATTGTATGAGGCGAATAACACAGGGAATACAACAAGGGAGGAATATAATACCGGCTAGAGCACACCCCATCAGAAACAAAGCTTTCTTCCACCAACCTCCTCCTAAGAAGGAGTCCCACCAGATTTCTACGTCTGCACAGGGACATGGGCTAGCTTGCGTATATTGGAAGCTATGTTTGTAACTGCTTGCCCACTGTCATCAATTGATAAACAACAATCCGAGAGATTAAACTTTCTACATACTCCTCCTTCCTCGGCTAGCAGGTAGTCTAGAGCCAATCTATTTTGGTAGATAGGTGCTCTCATTTGGGTCTGCTGCCGGGCCAAGAGTTCAAGAGCCGCAGCTGTTTGATTAGTAATAATCTCAAGGACAGCCTGAAGACGGATTAGGCGGTTCAGTATGTAAATAGGGTGTGGCAGCCCCAAGACCCATCCTGTGCCCAGGTGGCTGGGCCATAATACTCTGTTATACGCTGGGGGGGCCTGAACTGTATGGTTTCACTGGGTTAATATTTCAGGGGTCTCTTCCATTGCCACCCAGGGCCATTGCTCACTCATAAGGGGTCCCCCACACACCCAACAATCTGAGACATTTAAAGAGGCGGCTATTTGTTCAGCAAGAGTCAAAAAGAGATTTCTACCAGGGGCGGGGATTGGAACATCTGAGGCAACCTCCTGATACAAGGAGGAGTATACCACAATCGGGGCCTTAGTTGTGGCCTCAGTTTCTGGTGGCTGAGTTGCTCTGGGGGCGTAGGCCACACGATCCTTCCCCCACGCAGCTGGGATGCATAACCATGGTATGGTTGGGCAACCTTGCACCGTACCAGACCAGGACCACCCTATATTTTGGACCGTTGCATACATTTTCCCTTCATGATAACAAACTTTTGCAAGATGTCTGTGATAACACTTTGTACTAACAGGGGTGGTTACGGCATGAAAAGTTCGGATATACCATTTCAAGCCAAAACAATGGTTACACCTCCATCCTCTCTGTGGGAGCGTCATCTGTGTTGGAAGGAGTATAAGGAGGAGGAGAAGACAGCCTACAATTGGGGCACGTCGTAATAGCATAGTGTTGGCACTTACAGACTGGACAAGTCTCTATTTATGGTCGTCTGCCCAAAATACACCTGAGTAGGCAGCTGAAAAGAAGGGTTAGCCAGACCCCAAACACACACCCCGATATAATAATGAAGGCAGAGTATGACATGAAGCTCTTCTTAAAACTTAACTTTAAATTGCAGCCTGAGTCTAGCACATTTTCCCTGGACCAGGCTTTTTAGCAAAGCACTTATAATATAGTCAAGCAAAGCTTAATCTAGATATAATATCAGAGCGGTGGGTGAGTAGCACCACTCCCTGGAGTGGGAGAGTAGGAGGAGTATATAAGAAACACTGGGGGCAGGGTACGTTACTACAATGTTGTTGACCACAGTCAGGACAAACTACCTCTTGGATGCCTGTCCCGATCTTATAAAAACAACAGATAAGGAGAACAAAACACAGGAAAAATGCACAGCCAGTAAAGGTATAGGAGAAAACGCGAAAAAACATCAACTGATACTGTAGTCCACCGATGATCGAAGCTTCAGCTGTGGGTAGACTAGCCAGCCCAGGAGTGGCTAGACCAGAGCGTCTTCAGCCTTGAACCTGAACAGCCTCCTGGAGTGCTTAGGTACCAGGCCCTGGAACTGTTGCCTGTGAATCTTAGCCTTTTCCGGTAGGCTGAGATCCAGAGGGTAGCTTCTTCAGTCAGAAACGGAGGGGATCGTCTGGACAGATCTCTGAAACTCAAGGCGTGGCAGCAGGTTTAATATTAGTCCAATGAACCCAAACTGCAATGCCTTTTACCTTCACAGCAGTAGGAGTTGCTAACAGGACAGTGTATGGGCCCTTCTATTTAGGTCCTAGCAGAATTACTTGCCAGTCCTTTACCCAAATCTCAGCTCCTGGCTGAAACTTATGGACTAGATTAAACACTGGCAAAAGCTATTGTTCTCCTACATACTTTTGAATTTTCTGCAAAGTCTTGCCCAGGCCCACAACTTGTTCCCTGAGTCTCAGATCTCCCAACTGACAAGGGTTTCCTGTAACACCTTGTAAAATAGGAGGTGGCCTACCAAACATTAACTCAAATGGGGACATTTTCACTTAAAATAACGGCTGGCAGACCCCACCGTCCTACAATTTCCTTTAAGAGACACCAAACTACCTCTCTGGCCTTTTCAGTTTTACAAGGAAACGCTTCTACTCACCTAGAATATGAGTTAACAAACACTAACAAGTATCGGAATACTTGGTACCGTGGCAATTCAGTAAAATCTACAACTAGTGACTGAAATGGCAGAGACCCCGGGGGTTGGAACCCTGGAGGTGGACCTGGTCCTTGTCGGGGGTTGTTTCTGGCACACACGACACAGCTTCTGGAAACAGCTGCACACAGTCCATGTAGTTTAGCAATGTACAAGTCCTTGTTTAGTAACTCTGCTAGTGCTGACTTTCCATAATGAGTGGCTTCATGGGCAGCTTTTACTACTGCATGAGCAATTGATTCTGGCCCAAAGAGTCTTCTATCTGGAAACTGAAGCCAGCCATCACGTCTCTGGGTATTCTGAGGACTAGCCTAGTCCTCCTCCTCATGGGAATACTTTGGAGTCCAATCAGACATCTGGACTTGGAAAAGGACATTGAAAATGGGATGGCTGCAAAAATTCTTCTCTGGCCACTGCAATGCATGACAGTTACTTTTTAAAGCCTTGGAGCAATTGCAAAATCTCAGGTCCATTTTTAATTCGTTTTCATGAAGCAGTGATGAGACCTTTCTCTTTGTATAAAACTCCATGAGCATGCAGAGTAAGAAATGCATATTTAGAATCTGTCCAAATGTTAACCTTTTAATCCTTCTGCTAATTGAAGAGCTCTGGTTAAAGCAGTAAGTTCAGCTTTCTGAGCAGAGGTATTGGGTGGCAAGGGTTTAGCTTCTATATTCTTTGTCCAAGTTACTACTGCATACCTTGCGTTTCTAACCCCATTTTCGACAAAGCTGCTGCCGTCAGTAAAATAATGTCTGGGTTTGGCATGGGGACATCAGTCAGGTCCTTTCAGCTAGAGTAAACTTCATCAATGGTTCGGAGACAATCAAGGGTTGGGCTCTCCTCATCTACTGGCAGTAAGGATGCTGAGTTGAGAGCACTAATTACAGTTAGCTTCACTTGTGGGTTTTCAGCAATCCCTGATACGTGGTCATGCATACATTTGTGAACGAATCTCTTCCCTGTAGTCCATCAGGGCGAGCACAGAATGTGGGACTTTAACACAGACCTTCTGTCCCAAAGTCAGCTTCTGCGAATCTTTGACTAGCTCTGCTGTGGCTGCTACAGCATGGAGACAGGCTGGCCAGCCTTTTGCTACAGCATCCAACTGCTTAGACAGGTATGCTACTGGCCTTTCCTAATTTCCCAGATGCTGGGTTAATACTGCAGCTGCTGTGCCATTCCTCTTATGCACAGACGAGCAAAAAGGCTTCATAAGGTCTGGCAGACCCAGGGCAGGGGCTTCCAGCAACTGTCCTTTAAGAGTCTGGAATGCTTGCTTCTTGCTCTTTTCCCCACAGAAAAAGGATCCCGTTCTCCCCCCTTTGTAACTTCATAAAGGGGCTTTGCTGTTTTTGCAAAGTTGGGAATCCAAATTTGGCAATACCCTGCAGACCCCAGAAATTCTCGCACTCGCCTCCTGGAGGAGGGCTCTGGAATGGAGCAGACTGCTTCCTTACATTCATGGCCCAGGGACCTGATTCCTTCTGATATATCAAATCCCAAATATTTTACTTGGGGCTGACAGAGCTGTGCTTTCTTCTGTGACACTTTGTAGCCAGCTTTGTATAGCACCTTTAGCAACTTCTGGGTAGCCTCATAACAAATCCCCTTACAATGATTGTTTTATCTGTCACGGGGACTACTGGCTGAGTTACTACTGAACATTCAGCTCTAGTGTCCACTAAGAAAGAAATATTTTGGCTCCTCGTGCAAATTTCAACCATGGGCTCCTGGGGGCCAAGATTGAAGGTGCTCAGTCTGGCCTATGCCTCCCATTCTTCGTCCCATTCAGAGTCTATTTGCCATCCATATTTGTCCTCTCTCAATGCTGCTTCCATGGCTGGTCCTCATCTTTTATACATTCCATCTCGGACTTCCCCTCGGCTCTGGGGGTCCCATCTTTTCCTTCTTCTATCATCTCGTCCTCTTCCACATCCCCTGATACTCTGTAGCCTCTCTTTGCACTCATCTTTCTAATGCCCTCTTTTAAAACACCACGCACATGTTTCAAAATCTAGGGGCTGCCTGCCTCCTCTCTCTCAGGGTGCCCCCCATACGTCCCCTTCCAGGGGGTACTGTCCCTGTTGGGGCTGCTGGGCCAGTGCTACAGCCAGCAATTCTGCCTTCTTTTTCATTTTTCTATCGGTCTCTCTTTGTGCTTCCTGTTCACGATTAGAAAAAACTTTATGGGCAATTTCAAGCAGCTGCTCTGTATCCATTCCCAGGAACCCTTCTTGCTTCTGTATTTTCCTTCTAATGTCCCCTGCTGCTTGAGTGACAAAAGTGTTCAAAACCATTCTCCTATTTTCTTCTGCTTCTGTGTCATAGGGAGTGTATTGACGGTAGGTCTGGTAGACCCTTTCTAGGAAAGCACCAGGAGGCTCATTTGGTCCTTGTTGACACTCTTGTATTTTTCTCATATCGGTTGCCCTTTTTCCTGCAGCCTTTATCCCTTGCATCAGGGCCTGCTGGTACCTGGTTAGTTTAGCCATGCCTCCCTCTTCATTGGCATCCCAGTTCGGATCTGCCATAGGAAATGCCTCTTTCACCTTTTGTTTCTGCATCCTCCCCTTCTTTCACTAGCTTTGCTAGGTATTTCCTAGCTCCTTGTATAATACGTTTGCGTTCCTCTGTATTGAAGAACGTGATTAGGAGCTGGTTACAGTCCTGCCAAGTTGGTTTATGGCTATTAATTATGGACTGAAACAAAGCAGTCACTGGTTCTGGCTGATCTGAGAATGGAGGTGTGTGAGTCTTCCAATTGTACAGATCAGTAGTTGGAAAGGGTATATATATTAAATGCGAGGTCCCTGAGCGAGGGTCCACTGTCTCTCTTAAGGGACAGGCTTTAGTTTTCTTCAAGGGATAGACATTGCTCTCTTCCCCTTCTTTTTCTAGCTCTGGGATATCTTTATACTCATCTTCTGCCTCTACATTTTCTTTCCGTGTCTAAGATCTGGTTTTGGCAGGGGTAGCATTGGAGGGGTTTCTTGGTCCACCCCCAGCTCCCTTTACTTGCTCTTCTACAGGCCCTTCCACTCTCTCTCCTCCTCTAGGCAGTGAGGGAGCATATGGTGGTGCGGGCACCTCTTCTTCTTGGGTTTGTTGAACAGGCTTAGACTTCGGCTGGAGCCTAGCTTCTAGAGGGGCAGTGGGGCAGGCAGTATCTCGCTTTACTGGCACCACTGGGTAGATGCCTCCCTTTGGTGGTCGCCTTCCTGACTATGGATTCATCCTCCTTCCTTTCCCTAGGGCCATAAGCTGCACCTCCTTCTTCCTAGCCCGGTACCCCGGCCAGTTCTTAACCCTGGGAGGGGGATTCAAACAAGTATCAAACCATGACTGTGCATATATAATCTGATCATCATGTTACTTAAGAGTAAAGTGATAAACATTTAGGGCAGTTGTTTCGTCAAAAGTCCCTTCCTTTGGCCAGCCTAAATCAAATGTAGGCCAGAAAATTTCCAACAGCTGAGGGGTTGGATTCTCCCCTGACTGAACCCATCCTCCATACACCTCCTGGAAATGTTTCAACATCAATTTCAAGGGGGTTGTTTCTGGGGATGAGCATGAACCACCCATTATCAACACAGAGCCCAGACAAGACAAGACAGTCTAGGGATTAATAACAGTGAGAAAGCAGTAAGGGGTCTGCTTCTCACGAGGCCCGACACACTCGCTTCTCGTTTTTGACGACCTGACGAAGTCGCCCAGCCAGGAAATGCGTCTCGGAGATTCACACACCAATCGCCCTAGGCGTTCCATTCATGTCATTCACATGACAAGTTTCCATCCCAGTTCCTACAAGCACCAGCGGGTTCAGTTGAGTCCCTCTGACTCACTTACTTGGGCTGTGCTAGGGGGTGATCAAGCCCCTCTTCACTCCAAAGTGGAACGGTAACCCCAATTACTCCATACTCACATGTCCCGGGACTTTCCTGGATCACTCATTCCTGATTCCATCACCGGGTCGTTGACGCCCCAGTGGCGCACCGCTGACACCCGAGGAAGGCAGGGCCTGCTCCTGAAAAACTCAGGGGGCGCCCACAGGTCCACTACCAGTCTAGAACCAGCAGCCACGGACTGGGGGTCAAGGGGGTACCCCAAGGGTCCCCTCAATCCTGGAAGAACGAGCCCCCCAAAATGTAGCAGGGTTCAGTGTTCCCAAGAATTGAGACTAGACAGAATCTTCAGGAAGGAATGATGTTTATTGCCGGCAGAGCTCAGCATGACTAGTGCCACAAAGAACTGAGCTCCCGATTCATTCACAGTTCCTCATTTTATACATACAACATATAGACACATCACATGGTGTTGGTGTCAGGTAAGCTAAGCTCATTTTAGCTAGAATGTATCTGTTTTCTCATCTAACAGCGAGGCACTTCAACTGACATTTTAGATGAACATGTCTACATTGCTTCCTCTTTCACTTTGAATGCAGGCTACTGTAAAATGTGAGAACAAAGTTTATTTTTCATTATAATCATTCAGTATTAATGGCACTCAGCATTTGCAATCTATTAGTAATTAAACAATTGGTATTTCCTTCAGCTACATTGGAAGCTATTTCCCCACCTTTTTCCTGGCTGGCACAACAGACTGTCTTCCACTCCCACCCCCTTCTCATGTTTGCTGTGAGACAATGAGAGAGAGAATTATGTTGTACTTGAAAAGGAGATACTTTTGTCTGCAGTTACTTAGTTTGTTTGCTTTCTTCTTTTTAGCTGGCTCTCTGGAGAGCTAAAAAGGAGTAGTTTCAGTAAGGATTGTTCCTCTCAAGTTGACTGAGACTTCTGAGATAATTTTGAGTCTCCTAGACTATTTTGAGATGCAGCAATGACTGGCAGTGTTATCTGAAAGCAGGATGATATAACTCATAAGGTTTGCCTTTTTTGAGAGTTAATGATCTCATATTGCCTATCCAAAGCCATACCATACTGCTGTTATTCAAAGAACAATATACACGAATCGCTAGCATCTTTTTCACCTTAATAATTACTTCAACTGGTCCACTTTGTTGGGGGAAAAGGTTAAAAAATAGCTTTTCTTCAGAGGTGCAATGGATCTTGAATCAATAGAGAGTCAGCACACGAGTTTAGCTTTTAAAATCATTTACTTCTAAAGGAAAAAAGGTTAACAGGATTGCCTACAAAATAACAAATGCCTGGAGCTACATTCTCACTACTGGTTACAAACGAAGAGCTGGGATAACTGAATGGAGAATCTTCTTCTCCCTCTGTCTTCTTGACCCTGAAAGAAAATCACCTGACCTGTTGACCAATAACAGTTTACAAACACTCAAGTTTTCTGGGCTTGCAGATTATTGGCTTTGAGCCAGGTTCCCCTTCCAGGTCAATCTAAACAATAGCATGGTAGGTAAACACATTAACCCCATAATGAGTGAATCTCAGACCTTGCAACACACATATATTCCAACACATTTATGGTACAGGTTTCTCATATTTGTTTTACATATTGGGAAATGTCTTGTTGAGGTAGTGGTGCTCATTCGAGTCTTTCTCCATCAGGCTGCTCCCTTTGCCAAAGATTGCTGGCATTGATTGTGTGGGCCTGGTGTGGGATGCCGAGGAGAGTATAGCCATCTGTCTGGTGTACCGATTGCCCAGCGCACCAGCAGATGCTGTGCCTGGCCTGTTAGAGGCGGTGGCTGGCTGGGCCTTGGAGTACCCCAGGCTTCTGGTCTTAGGGGACATCAGTGTCCATGCTGATGATGCTACCTTCTCACAGGCCATGGACATGATAGCGTCCATGGCAGCATTAGGACTCTCCCAGTTTGTATCAATGCCCACACATCGAGCAAGACACACACAGGATTTGATCTTTGGGTTCGGGATACAGGTGGATCTGGATGAAGCTATAGCAGTGCCATGGTCAGACCACCTCATCCTGAGGGCTTGTCTGGGCACCATGACCCCCTCCTGCTTGGGCGATGAGCTGATTTATGCTCACCCGTGGAGTCAAATGGATCCAATTGAATTGCAGAACGCTCTGCAGGATCCGATGCCCCCTGGTGGCTCATTGGATGAGCTGATAGAGGACTGGAATGTCCGTTTCTCTGAAGCTATTGATGAGATCGCTCCCCATCGCTCTCTCCGCCCCCGAACTAGAGTAGCTCCTTGGTATACTGATGAGCTACGACAAATCAAATGGGAGCTGAGATGGCTAGAGCGAGTGTGGCGGCAACTCCATGATGAAATGACAAGAACATCTTATAGGACGTTTATGAAGGCCTATGAGATGGCACTGAAAGCTGCAAAGAGAGACGACTATGCAGCTTCCACTGCGTCCACTAGTTCTTGCCCAGCACAACTTTCCAGAGTGATTTGGTCTTTAACGTCCCTCACACATGGAACAAATAAAAATGTAAATTTGGTAATAAGCTGTGAGGCTTTTGGAGACTATTTTGCGAATAATATCTTGTCACTCCGCTGGGATCTGTCCACCACAGTTGATGCAGTATGTGTACTGGAGGCCCCTTGGTCGTCCTCAGGGTTGATATTAGATCAGTTCAGGCCACTCTCCCAGGAGGAGGTGGGCAGGGTCCTTCATGCTGTGAAACCTACCATGAGCTCACTGGACCCATGCCCATCATGGCTGGTGAAAAGTGGTGGTGATGGGATTTGGGCACCGTTAGCTGACATCATTAATCTTTCTCTGAGTTATGGGTTTTTTACAGACTCACTGAAAGAGGCAGTGGTGCGGTCCTTCTTAAAGAAACCATCACTGGATCCTGCTGATCCAGCCAATTATCGCCCAGTTTCGAATATTCTGTTCCTGGGTAAGGTAATTGAGAGGGCGGTAGCGGAACAGCTGCAGGTATACCTGGGTGATGCTTCTATCCTGGATCCATTCCAGTCCAGCTTCAGGCCTGGCCATGGTACAGAGACGGCTCTGGTTGCCCTCACAGATGATCTGCGGCGACACCTGGACCAGAGTGGGTCGGCACTGCTGATACTTTTAGATCTTACAGCAGCATTTGACATGGTCAGTCATAATCTTCTGACCCATTCCCTTGCCAATGTGGGGATTCGTTGAACAGCCCTGCATTGGCTGAACTCCTTCCTTCACAATCTAGGACAGAGGGTGGCACTCAGGGAACAGATGTCTGCTTACCATTCTTTGGTATGTGGCATCCCTCAGGGGGCGATTCTTTCCCCGATGCTATTTAACATCTATATGTGCCCCCTTGCCCCGTTAGCCCACAGCTTTGGGCTAGGTTGTCACTGGTATGCGGATGACACTCAGCTCTATCTGCTGATGGATGGTGTTATGACCTTTACTTTCTTTAGGGTATATTTTTCTTTTAATCTATCCCTTAACCCTCTGGGTAGTCTGCTGCCACCCGGAATATTTTATTCCAAGATATTTTATTTAAATTTTCCCTTTGGTAACGTTCCTAAGCGTCAGGCTCCTTCGTGGTTCTATGTGGTCCTGAAGATAAGAATGGGATATAGCAATGACAGCTACACTGGGATATAGCAAAACAAAAATAAACTTTTATTTAGTCGAGAAGCGTATCGGTTTCATAAACGTAGTTCTCGGTTCTTAAAGTTACTTCATTTACTCTCATTCACAGAGCTGGCCTCTCTTTCTCTGACTGAGTGTCAGTTCAGGTTCCACACAGGTTATATTTCTCTCATAAACACTTCAACATATTCAGGGAGCACACAGCTAGCCTGCTTTCTTCTGACTAAAAATTTTCTCTCTACTCTCCGTCTCAAACTGCATTCATTCCACCCACCCTCTCAGTCCTCAACCAATCATATTGTCAGAAACTGTTTTAACCTAAGTAACGCCATATTTAATCGTGTAGTGTTTAGACTTCTTTCCATCCAGGCAACACCTGCAAGGAGCTGATTCCATGGGAAAGGATCCTGTCTTATCTGCTGTTTCGACCTTGGCCAGCTCAGTGCAGCTCTGAGAGTGTTTTGCTGTATGAACTTGGGGGGGGGGGATGGGCTCCAGGAGTGTGAAATGTAACAACCTTTGCTCTATGATTCATTCCTAGCAACGATTTGCTCGGCCAGGATCTCTAATCCTGGAATATGCACGTCTGGGCTTGAATGCTGTCTTTCACAATAAACCTTTTGAAATCAAAAGACCTTGTCTTCTTGCAGAAGGGAGTGAAACAGACTATCAAGTATGGAATGCCATAGCCTGACACATATCACTCACTCATCCCTCTCCTTCACCCCCCACTCTTCACCTATCTCATCAAGCATTTAAAGATACATGCACACATTTACTTGGAATCGTTACAGATGGCCAGTCCGATCTTGCTTTGGATTCCTTGGTCAAGGGTCTTGAGGCTGTGACGGTATGGTTACATCAGAGTCACCTGAAATTGAATCCCCTGAAGACAGAGGTTCTGTGTCTGGATCATAGGGCAATCGAGCTGGGAACCAGCTCCCAGCTGTTGATGGGGTACAATTGAAACCTTCCCTGTTGGTGAGGAGTCTGGGTGTGACCTTGGATGCTACACTTTCAATGGAGGCCCAGGTCATGACTGTTGCCAGGTCTGCCTTTTTTCATCTTCAACGGGGCAGGCAACTGGCGCCCTATCTTTCACCACAGGACCTGGTCACAGTAATCCATACAACGGTCACCTCCCGGCTAGACTATTGCAACTCACTCTATCCTGGACTGCCCTTGGGTCTGACCCGGAAGTTACAGCTGATCCAGAATGCAGCGGCATGTGTCCTTACCGGAACGCCCATCCAAGCGCACATTCATCATGTGCTGGGCCAGCTGCACTGGCTTCCAGTGGAGTTCCAGATCCGGTTCAAGGTGTTAACCTTGGTATTTAAAGCCCTTCATGGACTGGGACCTCCATACCTGCGGGACCGCCTCTTCCATTACGTCCCCTGCAGGGTGTTGCACTCTGCAGACAAGCAACTCCTGGTGGTCCCTGGCCCAAAGGACATCCATCTGGCCTCAACCAGGGCGAGGGCTTTTTCTGCCCTGGCCCTGGCCTGGTGGAATGCTCTCCCGCTGGAGATCTGGGCCCTGTGGGACCTGTTACAGTTTTGCAGGGCTTGTAAAACGGAGATGTACTGCTGGGCCTTTGGCTGAGTGGCAGCGAGTGTCCTTCTTCTTCCGTCTAAGACCACCATTTCTTCCGGAGCTGCCCTCAGCCATCTGCCATGCCTGTATACGGATTTCCAATATTTGGTTAAATAGCCTGCTCCTGGACTATTTTAATCATTTTTAAATAAACATTTATTTTATGTTTCTGTGATTTTAATGTATTTTTTAATGTTGTTAGCCACCCTTAGCCCATCTGTGGGGAGGGCAGGGTATACATCAAATAAATAAATAAATAAAAAAGTTACGGTGAGCTTTTGAGCTGCTTGATGTCTGTGGACAGGACCATTTAGGGGGTGCTCAATAGGTTTTCTCAGTTGCATTTTTTTCAAGAAAGTAATCTGTATAAAACTATGCCCCTCTTGAGGTCTGTGCCCAAGGCGGCTGCCTAGTTGGTCTAATGGTAGCACCGGCCCTGTCTATAGTTATGGCAAACAGAAATGGGGAAAGGGGACAGCCTTGTCTAGTTCCCCTTGCTATATGTATATCTATTGAATGTACATTGTTAGTCCTAACTGTAGCTTTTGGAGAAAGATAAAGAGCATTAATGGCATTTTAGAATTGGTCGCGAAAACCCATTTTTTGAAGTAAAAGTTTTAGATATGGTATTTCCACTTAACCAAATGCCTTCTCTATATCAAAGGCCAGAAGTAATGCAGGGGTTTTGTATGCTTCACAGAAATTAATTATAGTTAAAGTGTTACATGTATTGTCTGGTCAAGGTGAATGTAGTTGGTTATTTAAATTTAGACAATGTTTTGGCAAATATGCTTGTAAAGATCTTTTGGTCTTGATTCAGGAAGGGTATTGGTTGAGAAGATTTAGTATTTGTAATATGGTTGTCCTTTTTTGGAGTAACTACTATTTCAGCCTCTGACCAAGATAGAAGGATGCTACCTCCTAACATAACAGAGTTGCACGTGGCAGTTAGTCGAGTTGAAAGTAGGTGAATGTATTTTTTTGTAAAAATTTGACAGGGAATCCATCCCTGTCTGAAGCTTTGTTATTTTTTTCAAGGATTTGATAGTGACTGTAACATCTTCTGTTGTGACTGGCTGGTCCAGATATTGTTTATGTTCTTGTGAGGTTTTCTTCCAAATTTCCTGGGATGATAAATAATTTAAAATATGATTAGTGTCAGGATTGTCTGATGTACAAATGGTTTGGTAGTATTCAGCAAACACATCAGCTAATTTTACAGAATTAGTTTGAGCTTTTCCTGGGTGCCTTTAATAGCTTGTATAGAATGTGAGGAGGTTTTTTCCTCTAATTTTCATGCAAGCAAGTTTATAGATTGGGTGGCCTTTTTGTGTTCATCTTCTAGTTTTCTTATTCTAGATATCATTTCATTTCTAATGTTTTCTTTTTGCTCTTCATGACAGGAGGCAACGGAGATTAATTTCCCTCTAAGTACCACTTCCATAGCATCCTACACGTGGATTTGAGGAATGCCACATAGTTTGTTTCTATTGTTTAATTTCTAAAGAGACTTCAGAAGAAATTTATTTGTTAAATAAAAGTGATTTATTTAGTTTCCAATATGTTTGATGTCATTTATTCTCAGTGTACATTCTGTCCAAGCATAGACTGTCCACAACTTGTAACCCATCCTTGATGTAAAGAGTTTGACTAATTAATTTAGGATAAGAATATGTCATTTAAATATGTAATTTAGAAGATAAGAATATGTAATCAATCCTTGTGTATATATTGTGGATAGAAGAGAAGTATGTATAGTCTGTTACCAGTGGGTTTTGAAGATGTCACTAGATCAATAAATAAAGCCTAAACGCCATTAATTGATCTTAACAGCTTAGTAACTGTATTGTTAATTTTAATTGCTTTGACACGATAGGCAGTAAAATTTAAAAGGTCATTCAGAGAGGAGTGATACAAATGTTTACTGCTGACACATCTATTTACCCATGTTGAACGAAAGCAGAATTGAAAGCCAAGAGAATCAAGCGCACTCTGCATGAAGACAGCTCGTCAGGTTGTTTTGATCTACAAGCAGCTCTCCACACTGAAAGCAGTGAAAGCAGCTTTCTCAGTAATCATGCTTTGCGGTATTATCCAATACAATTTTTAAAGTTTGTATACGTACACTCACACATTATGCAATGCATTTATATTTGGTATCACTTTCATATTTATCAAAATACTTAATTTCACATGTCAAGGGATGGTGTCATGGAAATATAAATAATAATAATAACCGTGCTTATATACCGCTCTTCTACACATATTAGTGCCTCACCCAGAGCAGTGAACAAGTTAGTGTTATTCTTATCCCCACAATGGAGCTGGGGCTGAGAGGAGTGGCTGTCCCAAGGCCACCTACTGAACTCATGTCAGTAGTGGGATTCAAACCAGTAGACTGCTGATTATGGTTTAGAACACATACTTAGTGAAACATATGCATTCTAAATAGCACTGTATGAACATCACTGTAGTTCTTTTTCTAGTATGGTGTATAACTGGTGCTTCTTTATCTTTGACAGCCAATTAAAAATAGTGAACAGTATCAGATACATGTTCTGTAATTGTTAGCCGAGACCAAGGATGATCTGGTCATGTAACTTTTCTTGTCACTTTTACTATCCATATCTCTTATCTTACAGCTGGGCATAGTGGTACTTTTGGCTAGGTAAAATGTCACATGATTGGAAATAGTAAAAAAGAATTAAATTATGATTGGTTTGATATTTATCTTTATCATATGAAAAGATCTTAGATTTCTGCATAAGATAATATATAAAAATGGTAATCCAAATAGCAGATCAGGGTTTTGGCCAAAAGAAATCTCATGAAGATCTAGGCAGGAAACTTACCCTTGTAATATGTGCTACGGTAACTTGAATGCATTTCATCGTTAACCTGACTGAGTTAGATTTCATTAAGAAATATTAGGAAACTTAATTCTTGTTGCGTTCATCTGTTCTATTTTTCTATGTTTTATTTAAATAAACATTTACATTTTGATACCTCACGTAATGAAAACGACTAGCGTTTGTTAATGAAAGAAGCCATTAAACTCTTAGGAGGAGTCTGTCTCCTGGTTGGGAGAGTGCAACAAAAACATACATCCCGTTTATTTTGTACTGAAAAGCAGTTTCTCTAAAACAGAGAAACATGTTTTCAGTTCTCACTTGAAGGTTTCAAGCTGCTCAGGATTTAAGATAAAACCTTCAACCCATCTCTACCGAGTGTTTAATACTTCTTACTTAATGTTTAAAAGTTATGTTTAATATTTATGTCTAATATGATTATAAAAGCAATAATGTTTGAATTGTCTATACACTTATTTGAGTTGGATTGTTAGTAAAATTACCATTTTATGAAATTTTTACCATTTTATAACATTACAACTTTGTACCAAAAAAGTTTTGCATGTAGAAGAGGTTGCCAAAAATAAAAGTCCCCGTCCCCGTCCCCGTCCCCGTCCCCGTCCCCGTCCCCGTCCCCGTCCCCGTCCCCGTCCCCGTCCCCGTCCCCGTCCCCGTCCCCGTCCCCGTCCCCGTCCCCGTCCCCGTCCCCGTCCCCGTCCCCGTCCCCGTCCCCGTCCCCGTCCCCGTCCCCGAAGACGAAGACGAAGACGAAGACGAAGACGAAGAGAAAGACAAAGAGAAAGACAAAGAGAAAGACAAAGAGAAAGACAAAGAGAAAGACAAAGAGAAAGACAAAGACAAAGACAAAGACAAAGACAAAGACAGCTGGGCCCCCGGGGGTCGCGGCTGCGCCGCTCCCCCCGACGCCCCCCGCCCCGCCTCCGGCGGGCCGGGGGCCCCCGGGGGTCGCGGCTGCGCCGCTCCCCCCGACGCCCCCCGCCCCGCCTCCGGCGGGCCGGGGGCCCCCGGGGGTCGCGGCTGCGCCGCTCCCCCCGACGCCCCCCGCCCCGCCTCCGGCGGGCCGGGGGCCCCCGGGGGTCGCGGCTGCGCCGCTCCCCCCGACGCCCCCCGCCCCGCCTCCGGCGGGCCGGGGGCCCCCGGGGGTCGCGGCTGCGCCGCTCCCCCCGACGCCCCCCGCCCCGCCTCCGGCGGGCCGGGGGCCCCCGGGGGTCGCGGCTGCGCCGCTCCCCCCGACGCCCCCCGCCCCGCCTCCGGCGGGCCGGGGGCCCCCGGGGGTCGCGGCTGCCTGTCATTCCAGTCCCAGAGCCCTTCTGTCACACCCACGGGCCGTCATTCCAGCATAGAGCCTGTCATTCCAGTCCCAGAGCCCTTCTGTCACACCCAGGGCCCGTCATTCCAGTCAGGGGCCTGTCATTCCAGTCTCCGAGCCCTTCTGTCACAACCAGGGCCCGTCATTCCAGCATAGAGCCTGTCATTCCAGTCCCAGAGTCCTTCTGTCACACCCAGGGGCCATCATTCCAGTCAGGGGCCTGTCATTCCAGTCCCAGAGCCCTTCTGGCACCCCCAGAGGCCGTCATTCCAGCATGGGCCTGTCATTCCAGTCCCCGAGCCCTTCTGTCACACCCAGGGCCCGTCATTCCAGTCAGAGGCCTGTCATTCCAGTCCCCGAGCCCTTCTCTCACACCCAGGGCCCGTCATTCCAGTCAGGGGCCTGTCATTCCAGTCCCAGAGCCCTTCTGGCACACCCAGGGGCCATCATTCCAGTCATGGGCCTGTCATTCCTGTCCCCGAGCCCTTTTCTCACACCCTGGGCCCTTCATTCGAGTCAGGGGCCTGTCATTCCAGTCCCCGAGCCCTTCTGTCACACCCAGGGCCCGTCATTCCAGTCAGAGGCCTGTCATTCCAGTCCCCGAGCCCTTCTCTCACACCCAGGGCCCGTCATTCCAGTCAGGGGCCTGTCATTCCAGTCCCAGAGCCATTCTGGCACACCGAGGGCCCGTCATTCGAGTCAGGGGCCTGTCATTCCAGTCCCCGAGCCCTTCTGGCACACCCAGGGCCCGTCATTCCAGTCAGGGGCCTGTTTACATTTACATTTCCAATGTAAAGCTAGCATAGTGGTTCATACATGCCTCTGTGTTCACATAGGGGCGATGGTTTAACCTCCCCTTCACGGGGGGGGCACTGCCTGGTGTCAGCCATATGCCTGGCGGAATAGCTCTGTCTTACAGGCCCGGCGAAATGCAAGCAAATCTTGCCGGGCCCTTGTCTCACAAGACAGAGCATTCCACCAGGTCGGGGCCAGGACCGAAAAGGCCCTGGCCCTGGTTGACGCCAGGCGGGCCTCCCTAGGGCCAGGGACACTTAAAAGATGTTTTCCACCAGAGCGGAGAGTCCTCCGGGGCTCATATGGTGAGCAACGGTCCCTCAGATACGTCGGTCCCAGTCCGCGTAGGGCTTTGTAGGTTAACACCAAAACCTTGAACCTGATTCGGTACTCCACTGGCAGCCAATGCAGCCGGCGTAGCACTGGTGTAATATGCTCCCACACCGGTGCTCCAGCAATGATCCGCGCTGCTGCATTCTGTACCAGCTGTAACCGCCGGATCAGGCCCATGGGAAGCCCAGTGTAGAGCGCGTTACAGTAATCCAACCTAGAGGATTGAATAGACGGTTGTAAGGATGTAAATCTTCGTATTTAACTTACTAAAGAAATGAATGCGTTTTTGGCTGTTGTGGACGAAGAAGATAAGAAAAGGGACCTAATAATAAAACATTTTGAAGAGTCTTGGACAACAGAGTGAGAAGAGAACGAACACTGGGATGTGCAGAGGTGGGCATGGGAAGAGGCAGGTGTACTGGAAAAGACACGGGAAAAGGAAGCGGAAAAAGAACTGGAACAGGAAATTGTGATATCTGATATCCAACTTGAAACTACAATTGTAACTCGAGTTGGAATTCAGAGGCTATACAAATGGATGTTACCGAGGAAGATTTGTCAGGTTTTTTTGAGGATCCTTTGATGGAGGTTGAAAGGGGTCTCATTTTATCTCCAGCTCCTTCGATTAACAGTCAAATCTCTGTGGGGGAACTGTCAAAGAAACAGCAGTCAAAGAAACAGCGGTCTCTACGAATGTGAGAGAGATTCATCTTTTGAATGCATGGGAGGCTAAAAAGTTCGGTTGGATGTCAGAAGGTTTGGAAATTCTCATCCCAGAAAAATTGCAAAACTTGGATTTGGCATGATTTGTGGCTTTTTTGTTGGTTCATTTGGGACCACCTACAATTGCGCTAGACAAGGGGAGCAAGGACGTGATCATTGACATGCTGGATAAGCAAAAGGATATTCTCATGGCCTATATTACTGGCAAAGACATGTCTGGATCCTGCAAGAAAGATAAAGATAAAATTCTTTACGCTAGGAGTTTATCAATTAATATTGTGGATAGACTTACCATAGGACACTGGAGTTATACATCATCAGAGCTGTAATCGACCTGGTTGTCGGAAAATGGGATTGTGACATTGCTCAAAGAGATTCTCCATTATATGGAGGAAAGACCATCGGAGGAGCTGTTGGGGGTGTATGATCTCCCAGGCAAGTAAGAGAACAAATTTACACAAGCAGAAATGGCAGCTTGGTGCTCTCGAGCTATACATGTGGCAAAAGTCTGTATACAACAGAAGAAGACAGAGGGAGATCTGTCGGTGGAGAGAAAGATTGTCGCTGGGAAAGAGGAGAGAGGAGCAGGAAAAGGAAAAGGAAAGAGCGGAGAGGGTGCCTTGTCTACGGCTTGAATGTTGGATCCATCGAAAAGACCATCACACATTCAACCTCTGGTGCCCGAGGCACAACAGGCTGGAATACATCATCAGGGAGACTCTGCCTTGCAGAGCCTCCCATCAATGGGTGAGGGTTATCGTCGTTCTTGTGGAGCGGGCAGGACGCTTTTTGTTGGGCAGGACAGAGATGGTACGAGAGGGGAGGGAAGAGGGAAGGAGGGTAGAGGAGTCATGTCAGGGGTAGACTCTCTCCCCAGTTCTGAGTATGAAGCAGAGGGGGAAAGTGAGTTAGATAGCAAGGCTGAGGGAAGGGAGGGGAGGAAGATAGGAGAAAAGAGTGTATATAAGAAGAATAGAGGGAAAGGAAAAATCAGAATGGAAGTTCAGGCATCTAGTGGGGTTACAGGCCCCTTTGGGGATAAATCTGGGGATATGGATACTGCTTATATAAAAGTTGATGTGAATTATGTTGATGTTACTATGCAACAAGCTGCAAGTGGTGTTTCTGTAACTAAGAGTAAATTTTCACAGGTTGGGGATAATATTATGGATACACCAGGCTTTTGAAAAATGATCTCGTAGGAGGGAGGAGGGAATACAGGGTGGTCCCGGGAAAGAGGGGGTCGTAGATTCTTCAAAGATACTTCCTACAAATGAGTCCTTGGTTACAAGACCTAAAATTGCACAGAGAGATGGTGTAAAACTACCACCAGCAAATGTTTTTTCAATTATCGGAGGAGGAGGAGGTTTATCTTATGCAGAGACGTTGAGGAAGTCTAATACTATACAGGGTAATTCCGTTCAACAGAGGGAAGGAGAAGCAAATAGGGAACTTCTCGGTTGTCAGTTTAATTTTGAAAAGGAAAGAATGCTTGATGAAGAATTCTTGGAACAATTCTTTGACGTGATAGAAGAGGAAGAAAGTGACTTTGATCCTCGGCGAAGGTTTGTGACTCGTTTCTGGTATAAAGGGAATGACACTAGAAAGCATTCTGAGGAATATATGCTGGGAGAAATACTTCTGGGTTTAATGCAGGTTCCAAAAGAGGACATTCTAGCTGTAATTATGCCTCTGGGATTTAGGGAGACTGATGTTTGTTTTGGTTCTGAACAAGCATACCAGAGGTTTTGGGGAGACATCATGAGACTGACGCCCAATCCCTTTCAGAAATATGATGTGATTCCCCTCTTCCAGGAAATCTTGACGATTGCCTTCTGTACAACAAATATTCCTGAACAAGATGTAGAGAGATGGCTGGGCAGGTATTATAAGGTGTTGTTGCCCTCACAGAAAGTTCTCAATCACTGGAGTGTGTGGACAGGAGAGGATAAGACAGTTGTTTCTTTACAGAGGGACCACAGGAGTAATCATCATATACCTAAATATTTTTTCCTGGGACCAGATAGAGGAATAACTAGGTATTGCAGCCAGCCCCCTGCTTGTTTCCAATGTGGGAGTTTCAATCATATTAGGCAATATTGTGCTATGCCTCTGTGTTCCCTTTGTGGTAGCAAGGGGCATGATTCCATGCATTGTACTGTTGGTGTGGTTTGTAACCTGTGTGGTAACCAAGGACATACTTACATGTTATGTCCAGAAGTGTATTATAACAAGATGTACCCTGATGATTACCAGAAACTTATTGATACTCATACTCATTTACATCGTTTGGGGCAAGATCCTTCCACCAGTTATTCTGCGAGCTGTTCTTCAAGTAATCCCACCGTAACTAGGAAGGAAAGTGAAGAGAAAAAAGGTGGTGAGGGGCAAGCCAAAGCAGACTGGAGAGAGATGAAAAGAAGATCATCACGGTAATGTGTCCAGGAGAAAGGTAAGACAAGGGAGATATACAACTACTATGACCAGCAGAACAAATTGTTTTGAGATTTTGAATGCAGTGATGGAGAAAGAGGTTATTGAGAGACACGAATCACAGAAGGTTCCCTCAGCTCTCTTGGTACCACGACAGTTAGATGTTTATAAGTTATATGTTTATAAGTTATAAGAAGAAATGGGTGGAGAAAAATAAGGAGAAAAATAAGTCCCTTAAAGCCTCAATAAAGTGTATCAGGCAAATGACAAAGGCTGAACTTGAACTGCTCCATGATGAGTCTAGAATGAAAATTCACATAATTTCTGAGCAACTCGATGCTTTGAAGGATGCACCTGAGGACAAACAAGCAACACTTAAAAAATAACTTACATTATTTGAGAGATGAGTTTGCTATTCTTAACTACGAGATAGATAAAAGGAACGATGAAGAGGTATATTTTATCCCAGAATTTTTAAGCAATCCAGAGATGGAGATGGAAGTAGAAGAACGTTGAAAGGAATCTAGGGACACTGAGGAATCTACAAACCCTCAAGAAGCGAATGTGGGAGAGGCTGTATCTGTGGAAGTGGGAAAGGAAGTTCAGTTGAGAAATCAAGATTGCTCTCTTATTGATTCTTGTTCTTCTTCTCTTTCTAATTTGCAAGAAAATTATCAGAAAAAATTTGGACCTCCTCCTCCTCCACTCCCTCCCTTACCTTCCTTGCCCACTACCGCAGAGGAACCTGAGAAACAAACAGTTTACGATTCTTCCATGGGTCCTACATAGGCCTTTGGGTCTTAGTTCTTGTTAGGCCACACCTTCTAGATTTTAGGAGGGGGTGGAAGTATTGAATCTTGGCAGAAGTCAGATATGTTAAATAAATATGTATTAGGTGTTAGATAAAATGTATTAGGTATTGTGTATAAGGTATAGTTATAAGGTATATGTATATGTGTTATCTATTTTAGGTACTTAAGGTAGTTTAGATACTTTATAGTCTGCATTTTATGCCCGAATGTTGATGGCATTAGGCATTATGTAGTATGTATTATGTTATGTAATATATATTATGTATTTTATGCCTGAATGTTGACGGCATGAAGCAATACGGTATGTTTTTTAGAATGTTTTCTTGATATACTTGAGTATATTTTATATAATTTCTGTCTTTTTTGCCTGAATGTTGATGCCAATTGCTTGTAATGTATTATTATAAATAAAAACTAATTTCCACCCCCAAACTTGTTTTCCTAACCCTAACCCTCCAGAAATGAAAATTAAGGCTTGGTAAAGTAGTGGGGTTTGGGATTGTGGAGGGTGATGCAAGAGGATGTTTTGGGACTGATGTGGGCCAGGTGGGCTGAGCAGCTTGGCAGAAATGTGAATTTTGGAACCAAATCCACCAGGGGCCCAGAGGCCAGGTCTACCTGCTTTGCAAAACTTTGGGCAGCAGGTCTGGGCTCCATCAGTCTGAAGTGCAGGTCTACTGTCCCATTGAAAGAATGGTAGGTAGACCTGTCTTCCAAAGGGACAGAGGCCAGGTGTACTGGACCAGGCAGGCTATGGGTGGTAGACGATCTCTGGGACTGAGAAGGCATGCATTGGAGTCCTCCCCAACATTGTTGCCAAGCAGGCCCCCTCCCCTGCTTTAAGGCCTGCCATGAACTGTGTTAAAGTTTCCTGCATTGCTGTTTCACTGCTGCACCAAAGACTGCTTTGCACGTGTGTGTTCTGATACACGTGTCAGTTTCCTGCCTGCGTGTCAATTACCTTGCTGCTGCAATAGACTGTGTAGTTTACTGACCCCATGTTTGGTTAACTGCACAAAGGACTCTTTTCCTGGGCAACCCTGCCCTGACCTGTATCTGGACTTCCCAGTGTGTGTTTGGACTTTATTACAAGTGTGCCCCATGCCTGCATTGCCATCTGCCACGGACCGTGCCTGTTCCCTGCCTTGGACTGTGTTTTAAAGTGTTGTTCCCCCTGCCTCCATGGAAGCCTGCCTCACATGGGCCCAAGCCGCTGCTAGCAGCCGGGCGCCTGCCGGGGAAACCTCCAGCGAGCCTGGCTAGGCGCTCCCTGGTCAGTTCCCGCCTGGAGCCTCCCGCGAGCCGGTCCCCGAGCTTGCCCTCGCTACCGGGCAGCCTGCAAACCAGCCCCAGCTATGCCCAGCCGGCATCCATGTTCTCAGGCACCCAGAAGACCCAGAGGAAGAGACTGCTTTGGGAAGCCATTTCGGCGAAGCGGGCACACCACGTCCGCAGCGAGAGCCCCTCGCCCCGCTCTGCATATCTTAGGAGCCGCCCCGGAGAAGAACTAAGTGCCAACCATCCCAAGCACTTAGAGAATGCATCTCAAAGAAACCTCCGCATTCCAGAAGCTGATGACATCAGGACAAGCCCTGTCCGCTGGAACATCCTTTCAGCCCACTTGGATTTCCCCCTCCCTCTTTTGTCCCCTCTTCCTGAGGTGTCACTTATCGCAATCAGATTACCAAAGTGGCCCATCCAAGCCATTCAGTGACCCATTAGACCCTTTGTTTTAATCTGTGAGAACCACCAAGTACAGCACCAGCCCCAGGGTACGTTTTGGGGTATTTAAGCTGGTCTCCCAGACCACTCGGTGCTTAGGCCATTCCTATCCAGACTTCCTTGCTGTCCGTCTGTGGTCCCAGTGCTGGCATTGGGCCACCCTCGCTGCTGTATCTCTGCTTCGCTCCAGGATAAGTGAGTATTCCCCCTATCATTGTTGGGAACCAGCTAATGCGAACGTCTCTGTATTTCCTACTCTGTATTTCTCAGATCTTGTATGTTCTCTTGTATGCTTGTGCAAGTTTAGGCTTACGCCACACTAAATACACGTGTTTGGAACTTATTTGTAGTCTGCCTCTTCTTCACTAGAGTGTCTGGGATCGGGACCTCCGTATACGTAGGTTATGATCCGCGCTTAATTTTAAGTTACAGACTGCTACAGCTAATTCCCCATTATAATAAAGAGCAGTTCTGGTAACAGTTTACTGGTGGAGGATGCGGGCATAACCCGGTTCGTGTGAATGCATGTGAGTCGACACGCGTGTCTTCAGCGAACTGACTTAGAGGAAAATTTTCCAGACCTCAGTGTAAAGAGCGCAATTTAGCTCAGGGAATTAAAAGTGCGAGTGTGTGTGGCTCTAGCGAGCATTTCTATCTTGTGGGTTGGCTTTTCCCCCATTTCCTCCTTCAGCCAGCTTTGGACTACTTGCCTTTTGTGGTGCACCGCGAGGCCCTCCAGCCGTTATAACTGGTGTACTGTGGGTGAGGACCTCTGAACTGGTGAAGTTCCTGGCCACCTTAGGGATAAAGTTAATAGGGGGTGATAAAAAGGATCCCAGTTCATGGGAGGATCATGGGCGCACTTGCAGTAGATAGAGGGGGGGGACTAGTTCGGGGCTAAATTCATGGGAGTAAAATTCATAAAAAGCAATGGCAAGAAATTCATACAACAATAGAGCAATAAAGATCACAGACGGCTCAGTCCGCAGTACAGCTGCTGGACTGGGTTGCATATATACAGGAGCAAGCAAACTTAGTCCATGTGTTCCAAAACACACTTCCACTCCCCCTTGCTGTCTGCGTCAATCCGCAGAGCAGGGTCGGTGAGCGGCGAGAAGGGCTTCAGGCACACAGTTCTAGTCCTCATGGAGGTAGTGCCGCTGGCGGTCGTTCGTAGGCGGGCCATGGGCTGGGAGGCAAAAGAATACATCCCCCCCTAGTCCACAAGAGGGCCTCGGAGCGGTGTCCAGTAGCAAAGCGTCCATGGGGCCGGTTCAGGATCCGTACACATAATAACACATAAGCATAGTTCATAACAGCACAAGCAATAAAATAAACAAGGGCTAAAAATAGGGCGCCAAGAACAACCGTTAGGGCAGGAGGAGGTCGGGGTTATAGCGATCCATGCGGTGGGACATCTGGAGTTGCTGGAGCTGCCGGCGGCTCCAACAGCCCAAATAAAGCAGTGAGGCACATAACAAAACTTGAAAGGCCAAAATAACGATGATCGGGAGCAGGGCCAAATTGTAAATTCCAGTGGCAGTGGGGCTCCAGCCAAAGAGGGTCTCCCACCACGAATGCTCGCCGGTGGTCTTAATCCGCTGGGCAAGATCCAAAATCTCGTTTCTGTTGTGGGACACAACCAAAGCAGTAGGATCCCCGTCCCTCTGGATGCTCTGGAGGGTGCGGTGGAGCTGGGGGTGGGTCAGGAGCTCGTGGATTAGCTCCATACCGATGCCAAGGGGAATGGGCTTCACATAACGATAGATGGAGGGTGCCACCAGGATCTCTTCTTGGGTCCAGACCGGTACCGTGTAGGTGAAGTCGCAGGCTGCCACCAAAGACAGTTTGCAAAAGCAGCGATTGACTCCCGGGATCACGGGCTTAAGCTGGAACGAGTTCAGGATCACAAAGTCGCAGGCCGTTCGCACGCAGGCACATCCTTTCCCAAGGTAGACGACAGCGGAGCTGTTCTCCCAGACGACCTCAAAAGAGCACTCGTTGAGGGCGTCAACTTGCGGGGCTACACAGGGATGATGCGGTGCAAAGGCTTGGTCTTGGCAAATGAAGCCGGTCTGGTCTCGATGCTGGCACCCTTGGAGGCTGACGAGCTGCCATCCGGTCGGGGTGAAGCGGGCTCAATGGTCGGGGGTGGCGGGCATAGAGGACTTCGGTGTCGCTGACTTGGAGTCCCAGAGGCACCACTGGATACACATGGAATGACTCGTGCGCACTGGCCGTTAATAAAAATAATTTAAGCTCCTGGGTGGTCGGTGAGAATGAGGAATTTACGAGAGACCACCAGGATTCAAGCTCCAGTTCTATGGGTGACAATTTGGGCATAATCAATCTTTTAATTTCCAGGGGCAAGTGCCCGTCCGTGGCTTGCCGAATTAGCCCCATGGCCACAGCCTGGTTTAATTGTTGGGCTTGCATACATGCCATGGCTATTGACACGTTGCGTTCAAAAGACTGCGTTCCTTTGAGCAGCAGAGAAAAATCTCTCTCAATTTGACTCTCCCAGTTAACTAAAATGGAGCTGATCTCGTGTTGCCCATTCGAAATGGAATTTAGGGACTGCACCACCGGTTTACCTAAGTCGGAGATGCTAGTCGTGACATGGGCAAACTTATTAGCGAGAGTCTCAATATTGACCGAATCCATGATTGCTAAGCCTCCGGCTGCAGGAGCAGTCCAGTCGGCAATGCTTCATCTGGCACGCGAGAGAGAGGGGGAGGGATCGATCCACAGTTGTAGCCATGCATTCCAACCCTTGCTACCGGCCTCCAGATAGGGAGCGCACTGCGGCAGCCTCTGGGTTACATTTAGCTCAGCTAAGTCTATGCGGATCTCTTTTAAAGACATTTGCGGGCGGACTAGAACTCTCTCTCGAATGTCAGTCTTCAAAACATGGGAGCCCACTATATGCGTGCTGCCTTGGCTTAATTGTTCATTGCTGGCAATCAAAGGGTCAATTTGGATGGTGTGGGTCTCCTGGGTCCGGATCAGCAGGGAATAATTGCCTGGTTCGTGAGTCAAATTTACAAAGAGCAGCCCAAGCCGGTGAAATTTCTCTACTAGGGGCTTGGTTTGGCATTCGGGCGTCTGTTGAACCAGTATCCAATCGGGTGGGCCATGTTTGGCTAGGTCTTCCTCTTTTACAATCCAGGTCAAGTTCTCCCAGCGCTCTATAGCGAAGGAGAGAGCTGTGCCTGAAGGGGGCGTGACAGTGACTGATGCAGTTTCAGTGGTAGTAGTGCCTAGTAGGATGGTCATTCTAAAGGGGTCTCCTGCCTTCCATACTGCGGCCGACACTAGAATAACTTCACAGTATGGTCCGAAAGCCTCAGTGACAAATGGCGAGGTTTCGAAGTTGGCAGGGGTGGTATATTTGTCTACCACCGGGACTGTGGTGGGGGCTGGCCTGATACGGGGAAGAAACATACATGGGATTGGAGCAAGTGGTGACACTGTGTCAGTAGGTGAATAGCACACTAGCTCTTGGGACATGGTTTTCACTCCCACACATAAAATAACAAGCTCGGGGGGTCGGATCCACTGCTCTTCGCAACTGCGGAAGTTTGTGCGATCCGTTGGGGTGGTCATATTACTCTGCTGCACAACCTTGCAGACCATCATTTCATTCCCTGCTAGTGTATTAATACATCTCCAGTGGGGGTAGGGCATTAATTTGGACGGGCGTCCCTCTATCAGGGTGCTTGCCAGCACGAGCAAACACAGAGTAGCCAGGTGCCTCATCTCCTGGCCTTCCTTTTCCTTTTGTGGTGAAAATATCCTGGGGAGACCTGCGGATATAAGTACAGGTTCCCTGAGTTTATTGCAGCGAAAATAAACGAATGAAGTGAAGTGGGGAAAAAGAGGGAGGGCATTTTTCTGCCAGCACTGTCTATTAAGCGGGGTTCGAACGAGAAGTCCCAGGGGCACTAAGCGAGCCTTCCAGCTTGTTGCTCTGGGGAACTCCTGTGCGGGGGCTTCTTCTTAAAGCATGTATATTTCAGAGGGGACGTCTTTGCGTCGAGCAAGGGTCGGCTGAACGTTGGGCGGGGTTATGCAAATTTGCCCCAGGGGTCCCTGGGTGCCTAGGCTATGTGGCCTTCAGGTGCCCCTTGCTCGGCGGCGGGCTATTTTTATTTTGCGGGCTGAGAGGTGTCGGTCCGGCTCGGCCTGGCCTTGCTGTTTTGAAAGGAAAAAAACTGGAGAACGGTTTCCATTAACTGTAAGGGTTGCTGCAGACGGGGGCCCTCGCTTTAATTTTCAAAAATAGGCCTTCGTCATATATTTGCAGGACAACCAATTTTTGGAGGGACCCCCTCGGGAGGCCCCATTTTCTGATTTAAAAAAAGGTACAGGTACACCGGGCAAAAAGAAAAATATACTGAGCAAAAGAAAAATGCACTGAGCAAAAAGAAAAACACACGGAGCAAGAAGCATACGGGTCTGGGGTACTTTTAGGTTGCCCTTACTTGGGGTGCCTGGCAGGGCTTCATTATATCTTCAACATGTCTCCCCCCCTTCTTTTCCCTTATACGGTACGGGCAAGGGAAAAGATCACCTTAGACGGGGTTGGCGGCTGCTGGCGGAAAGGGCCGAAGTGGAGCCGAAGGTGCTCGGCAGCGTTTATCGAAAAGCGGTGGAGGCGGCCGAGATCTGCCGGCGCCACTGGGTCTGGGTCATACACTGGTGGGGCGGTCTGGAGCGGCTTCCGTTTCCATTCCTTTAATTGAGAGGCGTGGAAGGATTTTAGCCAAGTGCCTCCTGTCTTCCTCTGGATGGCTACCTGATAGACGGCTGGAGAGACTCTTTTCGTGATTGGGACGGGGCCTTGCCATTTTGCCGCTAGTGAGTGTGCCTTCTGTGAGAACTTTCTATATAAAACGAGCTGTCCTTCCTCCCACTGCCTGGGGTTCCTGACCCATCCTAGTTTGCGGTCCATATCCTTCTGAGCTGTGCCTAACTTCTGGGCCACTTGCATGTGGACGGCGTGTATGGATGAGATGAGGTCCTGAACCCAGGCGTCATTAATTACTACGGGTTGCATATCAGAAGGGAGCTGCGTGTCTAGCCAGAAGGCTTCTGGGAGCTGCATTTTCCGTCCTGTCATGACCATATGGGGCGTGAGCCCGTGAACTGCGGTGGTGCCTCTGATGGCCATTAGAATTATGGGGAGTTTTTCATCCCAGTCTCTCCCGGAGGAGCGAACCATCTTGCGGAGAGCCTCCTTGAGGGTCCGGTTGGTTCTTTCTATGGCGCCGGAAGCCTGGGGATGGCCGGCTATGTGAAAGCGTTGTTGGATGCCTAACGCCTTGCAAAGTTCCTGGGTTACTTCTCCGATAAAATGTGAGCCCAAATCGGAATCCATGACTCGTACAGTGCCCCATCTCGAAAACACATTATTGAACAGTAGTTTGGCCATGGTGGCTGCAGTGTTATGCTTACACGGGAATGCCTCGACCCATTTACTAAAGGGATCTATGACAGTGAGACAGTAGCGATTGCCGCGGGGAGTGGGAGGAAGGGGACCGATAAAGTCAATCTGTATACGAGCCCAGGGTCCATCAATTCTCTGATGCTGGAGGGGAGCTCTAGGTCCAGTTGGGTCTGCATTGACCATAGCACAAGACAGACAGTTGTCCACCCATTGTGCTACTTCGGTACACATGCTAGGCCACCAACCAACCTCTTTGACCCTCTCCAGAGTCAGGTCCTTGCCTCGGTGTCCCTGCTCGTGGACAAACTGAATCAGGTCGGCCCTGACTTCCAGTGGCACTACCCAGTGGCGTTCACTGGCTGCATCTACTGCCCAAACTATGCCTTCTTCTTCTCGGATCGATAGTCTTCCTGTCTGATCTCTTCCTGCGGCTAGGAGGTCAGCTACTTCTGGGTCAGATATCTGCAGTTGTGCTAGGTCCAGTGTTCCTGCGATTCCCTGAGCCTGGCTGCGGGCTTGTGCCCGGGTGGTGACAGGGTGGAGGGGACAATCGGTGGCTGGTTCCGGTAAGGGAGCATTCTCAGTGGCGGCTGCCTTGGCTGCAAGGTCTGCCTGGTCATTCCAATAAGCGGTCTCTGAGTTTGTCTTTTGGTGTCCTTTAACATGGGTAACCTGCGTTGGGCCTGTGCAGGACTGAAGGAGCGCGGCTACTTGCTGCCATAGCTGTAGGTGGGCTACGGGTTTCCCATCACTAGCTCTCCACCCCTGATTCTGCCACACCGGGAGCCAGACTGTGGCGGCTTTGGCCGTCCAATCCGAGTCTGTGTAAATGGCAAGCGGGCTTTCTGGGGGCTCGAACTCAAGCACTGCCAGAAGCGCTTGCACCTCAGCCGCTTGGCTGGAATGGGGGCGGGCTGGACCCTTTAGAGTGCATGCTCACTCACACGGCGCCGTAGCCTGTCCGAGGGGAGCCTCCAACGTGAAAGGAGGAGCCGTCGCAGAACCAGCATGTGAAGCCGTTCAGTCGGGCTTCCTCTAGCGGGACTCCCCAAGTGACTGGCCAAACAACCTGCGGTGGCGGGTCCAGGGGGCACTCGTGCTCGGTCCCGGTTACTAACAGGCCATAGGGGGCTGGTGGCTCAGTGGCTTCCTTTTTAAACTCTACTCCGCGGTTAACCAGGGCCAGGGTCCACTGTGCTATGCGGGCGTTAGATACCTGCCCGTCCTGTATTTTTCCAGATAGGATGTACTTGAGGGGCGTGTGGGTGGTCTGGACTATCGTGCGCGAGCCACCTATGATAAATTCCCAATGGGTCAGACTCCAGACTAGAGCAAGGCAAGTCTTTTCGCATGGGCTGAACTTGGTTTCTACTGAAGTTAGATTGCGAGAGGCATAGGCTACTACTCTAGCGGCTCCCGCTTGTTGCTGGGTGAGCGTGGCTCCTATGCTCTTGTCTGACACGGCTAGCTGAATAAAGAATGGCTGGGTGACATCTGGATGGGCTAGGGCCGGGGCTGCGGCCAGGCTGCGCTTCAGCTCGGCTAAGGCTGTCTGTTGATCCGGTCCCCACTCCCAGGGAGTGTTCTTCTTGAGGAGGGCATAAAGGGGGCGAGCTTTGTCTGCAAAGGACTCGATGAAGTCTCGGGAAAAGTTAAAAGTTCCTAGAAGGGCTCTGAGGGAGGGGACATCGGTGGGTACAGGCAGCTTGGAAATGACCTCCATTCGCTAGGCATCCGGGGTGCGACCCTCGGGTCCCAGGGTCAGACCCAGGTACTTGACGCTGGTCTGAACCAATTGGGCCTTTCCCCTGCTTGCCTTGAACCCAGTCTCGCGGAGGAGTTCCAGGACTTCCCTAGTGATCTGGCGGGCTAATTCTTCCGTAGGGGCGTGGACTAAAATGTCATCCACGTAGCTCAGTACGTGGGGCCTCGAGGAGGGTTGGAGGCGTTCCCACATCTGAACTACATGGGCATGACAAATACTGGGGCTGGAGTGGAATCCCTGGGGTGTCCGCTTGAATGCGTATTGCTGGCCGTGGAAAGTGAACACGAACTTGTACCAGCAAGACTCATGCAACCGGATGGAGTGGAAAGCGTTGGCCAGGTCTATGACCGAGTAGAACCGGGACCCAGCGGCAATGGCTGTCAGGATCTCATTGTACTTGGCCACAACCGGGGCAACTGGAGGGGTGGTGGCATTCAGGGCCCGAAAGTCGACCATCATTCTCCAGGTCACTCCATCTGCTTTCAGAACTGGCCACAATGGGGCGTTGCAGATGGACTGCATCGGGAGTATGACGTCCCACTCAAGGAGTCCTTCTATGGTCTTGGCTATCCTTGCCTCGGCTTCGGCTGGGTACTTGTACTGTCTTTGGCGAGGGGGGGGTCCTTTCCTTCAATCAGGACGCAGGCGCCCTTCACTATCCCACACTCGGCTTTGTCTGTCACCCAAACTTCGGGAAAGTCCTGAACCCAGGGGTCTCCTGTGATGGGGGCGAGAGGAAGGGGGGCCTTAAGGGCTGCACATCGATGGACTGCATTGACAAAGTCTGGGCCTCCCGGAATGCGCCACAGGAGCCCGTTTGCTAAGTCAATGGTCAGTCCCTCGGCTCGGAAGAACGGCATACCCAAAAGTCCATCATCTTCTCCCCGGTTTGCGCATGCCGAAATCCTGGTGGCCAGGTTCCCAACGGAGAGGGGGATGTCCTGCCAGACCGGGGATTCTTGCATGCCGCCTCCGAAACCGGCGAGCTGCATGGTAGTAGAGGTTTGAGTTCCCTTTGTAACTAAGGTGGGCTGGAGTATATTAAGTGAAGCTCCGGTATCTATGAGGAGGGTGGCAGGCTTCTTCTTTTCCCCGGGAGTCCCGATCCCTGCCTTCACTGTCGGTCTCCCCCATGTGTCCGGCTTTAGTTTGGCAACTATGCCCACGGAGGGAGGCTGGGACTCGGGGCAACCCTATTCTGATCCTGCGCCCTGGTCTGTGAAAGTGGCACTTTCTCTAAAGGGGTTGTTGGGGCTCGGGCGTTCCCGGACCGCAGCTATCGGGGGACTCGAGAAGGGAGGGTCTGGCGGTAAAGGGGGCGCCGACGGGGGTACTGGGGGCTGTTGCTGGTCTTCCCACTCCATGATCGCCTTCATCAGAACGGACGTGGGCTTCCCATCGAATAGCTCCATGTTCGCTCCAATGTTTTTGAGGCGCATCCAAAGTTCCCAACGGAGGGGGTCCCTGGACTGGGGCGTGCTGCCGCGGTCCCGGTAGCCCTCGTGGTCGCCCTGTGACGCTCCCCAAGCGTTAGACTGATCTGGAGGTGGGTAGACCTGATGGTTGTACGGGTGCGATGCTCGAGAGTGAGAAGGGGCTAGGGGCGCATCCTGTGATCGGGGCTTGTGGGGTCCCTGCTGGGAGGAGGAACCGTAACTCGGGGTGGGTGCAAAGGAAACTCCCGGGCAGTAGTCCCTTGGCCCTCTTCCCCGGTTAAAACTGCTGCTCCTTCCCCTCAGGATTCCTCCCCTTGCCTCCGAGTACGAGTTGCGTCCCGGCGGTCGGTACTGAGAGTGGGGGCCATGGTTGGCATAAGTGACTGCACTTATCGGCTCGCTCTCCTTCCTACGAGAGGCCGGGGACTTCACATGACGGATTGCTCCGGTCTCTCGCAACAGGCCAGCAATGCTCCTGATGCGGGATTCCAGCTCTCCCCATGTAATGCTCCCGGGTTCGACTCCTGCCAGGGCCAGGCGAGTGGTGCTGTTGAGACCGTCTATAACAGCTCTCCTAAACTCTAAGTCATCGAAGTCAGGCATGTCGCTCAAGTCTAAGTCTACCTCGTCTGCTAGTTCGGCTAGGAGCTGCTTTCTGGCTAAATATGCCTCTGGGTCCTCTCCGGGTTTTTGAGATTCTGCTATGTATAAGGCCTTCAAGCTCTTGGTAGGCCAGAGGAAGGCGCACAACTCCTTCATGGCACCATACTGACTGCGAGTGGCTAGTCTCCGGTTAGAAATATATGCGTTAAGAGAGGTGACTATTTCGGGGCTGGCACAATGGCGAGCCAGCTGAGCTACATCGGAGCCACTGGCAGAGGGCTGGGACATGGTCACGTGTGCGAACCATTGTATAGCTGAGTCTCGGTCCAGGGGTCCCATGCGATCCGCTATGGCTTGGAGCTCATCGGGCCTCCAATTGCGGGTCTCTTTAACTATTCAGTCTGTCTTCCTGCCATCCTCGTCTGTGGAGACAATTTCTTTGGTAGCTATCGGATGGAGGGGCTGTGGAGCTTCCTCGGGCTGAGACGGAGGGGATGACCAGTTGTCGGTACTACCTTCGGGGAGGGCCAAGAGGGCTGCGGGATGCACGGCGGAGATTACGGCCTGCTGCATCCCCAGGTGCTGCTTTAGGGCCTCTAGCTCCCTCTTACAAGCGGAGTGGTCTGCTGCGGCTATCTTTGCAACTTTCTGCTCTGCCATGAACTGGGCAGCATGGGTTAATTTGGTAATTTTCTCCTGTCCTTCAATTACTGCGTGCTCAGCCATATCGGCACGAGCGGTGGCTACTTCAGCCTTGTGCTGAGCGTCTTGGAGGGCAGTGGTTAGTCCCTGCTTCTCCAGCATGAAGTTAACGCGTTCTGAACGCCACTCGGCTGCTTTCTCCTCATGTTCCTTCTTTTCTTTCCTTAGCTTTTCTATCTCCTGTTCCTGTTCTTCCTGAGCTACCTGTAGCTTATTAATTAGGGACACGCTGTCCTGTAGGGCGGTGAAAAGTGCCCAAGCTCCGTATCTGTCTTTCTTACTGGACCTAGGTTTCTCCTTCTCGCAGAAATCCTGGAAGGCACTTCTGACTATCTGGAGCGGGTCGGGTCTCTTGAAGGAACCGGCTTCCCAGGGGCAATCTCCCTTCTTAACTAGCCACTTCTCCAGGCGGTGCACGGTGGGGGCTGCCCGGTACATTTTACTTTCGTTTAAGGCTGATCTCGGGGGAGGTTAAAGAGTGGATCAGCGACACCAGGGGTGGGGCGATTGAAGCTCCCTATAAGTTTTCCCGTCTAGGGGCCGTTCAGAGGTTATTTCCCTTCGGGTCCTCGGGGATTCTTACACTGGATTCTTAGGGGTTTTTAACAACTTTCTCCTCTCTAGGTTCCTTCGGTAGGTTTATCCTTCCCTCCGGTTCTCAAGGATTTTTAAACTGGGTACGACACAGGTTTTTACCAGGGGTGGTTTTAAGGTCCTACTTTTAGGTTTGCAAGGGTATTTTTAAGGGTCCTACACTCGGTTCTTCTCCACCGGAGGAGAAGGAAAAATTCCTATTCCCGTTTCAAGCTTGCCTACAAGCCACGGGACCAGGAAAAGTTTACTGGCTCAGAGGGTGCTCCCAAGCTCTCTAAGCCCAAGAACAAAAACGCTCAGTGCTCCCAAGCCTCTGCTCAGAAGCCAAAGCTCAGGGGTCTCCCAAGCCTAGGCGCTCAGAAAACCAGAAAGTGTTCCCAAGCCTTTGCTCAGAAACTGCAACTAAGGGGCCTCCCAAGCCTCTGCTCAGGCAACCAGAAATGCTCCCAAGCCTCTGCTCAGAAGCTACAACTGCTCTCAAGCTCTCTGCCCAAGAACTAAACTCAAAAGGTCCCCAGGCCTCGCGCTCAGAGACAAACGGTTAAACTGTCTCCAAGCCTCGACCAAAAGACTAAATGCGCTCAAGGACTGCCTCTGCAAGTCCCCAAGCAAAAGTGCCCAGGAGTAAAACTTACTGTACTCCCAAGCGAAGTGCGCTCAAGAGTTCTAACAACTCCCAAGCAAAAGTGTGCCCAAGAGTCCCACTGACTCCCAAGCGAGGTGCGCCCACGAGTCTGACTTAAAACTCGCAAGCGGAAAGGCTCCCAAGAGTCTACCTTAAAACTCTTAAGCACGGTGCGGCCGGCTGCTGCGGGGCTTCAGGAACCTGGCTTCAGATTCCCAAAGCTAAACTAAAACGAACGGACTATCGATCCCTTCACGTTTCCTCCGGAGCGGGGATTGAAGCCTAAGTGCTGGCAGGAACGGGGTTTGGACGGACTTAGGAGAGACGGGGGAGGGCGGAAGAGAATTTTATATGTGCTGCTTCAGGAAGTATATATATATGCGTATATATCTAGAGCCTACTTCTGGGATCCCACCCACATAGACGTGTTTAGGCGGCCCGGAAGGTGGCCAGGAACTTCACCAGTTCAGAGGTCCTCACCCACAGTACACCGGTTATAACGGCTGGAGGGCCTCGCGGTGCACCACAAAAGGCAAGTAGTCCAAAGCTGGCTGAAGGAGGAAATGGGGGAAAAGCCAACCCACAAGATAGAAATGTTCACTAGAGCCACACACACTCACACTTTTAATTCCCTGAGCTAAATTGCGCTCTTTACACTGAGGTCTGGAAAATTTTCCTCTAAGTCAGTTCGCCGAAGACACGCGTGTCGACTCACGTGCATTCACACGATCTGGGTTATGCCCGCATTCTCCACCAGTAAACTGTTACCAGAACTGTTCTTTATTATAATGGGGAATTAGCTATAGCAGTCTGTAACTTAAAATTAAGCGCGGATCATAACCTATGTATACGGAGGTCCCGATCCCAGACACTCTAGTGAAAAAGAGGCAGACTACAAATAAGTTCCAAACACGTGTATTTAGTGTGGCGTAAGCCTAAACTTGCACAAGCATACAAGAGAACATACAAGATCTGAGAAATACAGAGTAGGAAATACAGAGACGTTTGCATTAGCTGGTTCCCAACGATGATAGGGGGAATACTCACTTATCCTGGAGCGAAGCAGAGATACAGCAGCGAGGGTGGCCCAATGCCAGCACTGGGACCACAGACGGACAGCAAGGAAGTCTGGATAGGAATGGCCTAAGCACCGAGTGGTCTGGGAGACCAGCTTAAATACCCCAAAACGTACCCTGGGGCTGGTGCTGTACTTGGTGGTTCTCACAGATTAAAACAAAGGGTCTAATGGGTCACTGAATGGCTTGGATGGGCCACTTTGGTAATCTGATTGCGATAAGTGACACCTCAGGAAGAGGGGACAAAAGAGGGAGGGGGAAATCCAAGTGGGCTGAAAGGATGTTCCAGCGGACAGGGCTTGTCCTGATGTCATCAGCTCTGGAATGCGGAGGTTTCTTTGAGATGCATTCTCTAAGTGCTTGGGATGGTCGGCACTTAGTTCTTCTCCGGGGCGGCTCCTAAGATATGCAGAGCGGGGCGAGGTGCTCTTGCTGCGGACGTGGTGTGCCCGCTTCGCCGAAATGGCTTCCCAAAGCAGTCTTCTTCCCAGGGTCTTCTGGCTGTCTGAGAACATGGATGCCGGCTGGGCATAGCTGAGGCTGGTTTGCAGGCTGCCCGGTAGCGAGGGCAAGCTCGGGGCCCGGCCCGTGGGAGGCTCCAGGTGGGAACTGACCAGGGAGCGCCTAGCCAGGCTCGCTGGAGGTTTCCCCGGCAGGCGCCCGGCTGCTAGCAGCGGCTTGGGCCCATATGAGGCAGGCTTCCATGGAGGCAGGGGGAACAACACTTTAAAACACAGTCCAAAGCGGGGAACAGGCACGGTCCGTGGCACATGGCAATGCAGGCACGGGGCACACTTGTAACAGAGTCCAAACACACACTGGGAATTCCAGATACAGGTCAGGGCAGGGCTGCCCAGAAAGAGAGTCCTTTGTGCAGTTATCCAAACATGGAGTCAGTAAACTACACAGTCTATAGCAGCAGCAAGGCAATTGACACGCAGGCAGGAAACTGACACGTGTACTAGAGCACACACGTGCAAAGCAGTCTTTGGTGCAGCAGTGAAACAGCAATGCAGGAAACTTTAACACAGTTCATGGGAGGCCTTAAAGCAGGGGAGGGGGCCTGCTTGGCAACAGAATGGTTAGCAGCCCTGACGATTTTTAGCTTCCTCAAATACTTAGGCAGCCTGAGAGGATGTGTAACACATCCCAGTGCTAATTTTTTTGGGAGGAAGATCATAAATGAGGATATGAGCAGAACCAAGCTGGCCAACAGAGGGGAAGCTTCCTGCTGATACATCAAGAACATCACTTGTAACATTCTGGCTGACACAGTTAGCAAGAAGTCTGGTTGAGTAAGTAATACATTTAATATGATCTTTGAAGATAGATCAAGATGGGTACCCACATTAGTCTGTTTGTAGCAGTAGAAAAGAGCAAGAAAAGTCAAGTAGCACCTAAAAGACGAGCAAAATTAGTTTATGACAGGTATGAGCTTTCGTGAGCCACAGCTCGCTTCTTGAGATACAACCCGAATGTGAGTCCATCTATCCTTTATCTTGGAGAGTGGAGTGATTGCAAGTGTCGATTGGATTAGGTGGGGTGTGCAGAGGGGTTTCTGAAGAAGTGAGCTAAGTCTCATGAACAAGCCTATGATAGGACTCATACCCTATCATGAATAAATTTTGTTAGTCTTATAGGTGCTACTTGACTCTTGCTGTTTTCACAATTTGAGTGTTGCCCACTCAGGCAGACACTTACTATCGTCTGCAACGGGAGAGAAATTATACATTATTTTCAGCTGGGTACAAGGAGATAGGTTCAGGTGGGTAGTCCTGTTGGTCTGCAGTAGAAGAGCAAGATTTGGGTCCAAGAGGCCAGATTTCTGGGTTATGAGTTTTCCAGATTCAAAGCTTCCTTCTTTGAATACATTTAGAAGGGGAAGTATGTAGGGGTTTATACAAAGTTACACACAGGATGGTATTGAGGAAACAAGATACAGCTGCTGTTTCAATCAAGGCCTTTTCCAAACATCTCTCCTCCAAACACACCCAGGTTTTTTTGCGCAGGCGGGGGGGGGGGGGGCTAATTTGATGCGGGATAGCCCAGGTGAGCCTGATCTTGTCAAACCACTTCATTATTCCTTAATGAAAGGAATACTGGAAATAAAAATAGAAAATTTTAGAGAATTGGAGATGAAATTAATATTGAAATTGTATAGGACACCTTCCCAATTGTCCTATATGATTACGGGAATGAATTCAAATTGTTGGCACTGCAAGAAGAAAAAGGGATATTATGTTCATCTTTGGTGGGAATGTCCTAAAGTAACTGAATTTTGGCAAATGGCCCTGGAAAAGGTGGAGGATTTATGTAAAGTTAAATTAGAATTGACAGGGAAGGTATTGTTTATGGGAGTTCTGGGGAATAACAAAGCAGATAAGTCTAAACAGGAGTTGTTTAAAACAATGATCATTGCTGCACATGCAGTCATAGCTTATGGTTGGAAGGATGCAGCAAAGTGGACTATGGGTAGATGGAACTTGTATCTATTGTCAGCTTGTGGCTAGATAAGGCTCTTCCTACAGGTTCCCTTTCAAAAGCAAACAAGAGTCCATTGATTGAATAAGGAAACTTTACTGCAGAAAAGGTCCATTATAGTCCACTGTCCTGAATAGGAGACTCAGGATGGTACACAGTCATTGTTACCAATGAAGGGCAAAGCATGAGGTACAGAGTAACAGTTCCCATCTGCATCAGCCTCCCCCCACAGTTCTCAAAACAACATCTTTCAGTCTTGGGAAGCTGCTCTCCTTCAAGGCCAATGCCTGGTGGAACGGTGTTAGACAAAACAGTCTCCTCCGGTGGGAAAGCTGCCTGGGAACTGGTGCACCTGCGGGGAAAGCACTTAGACACTAGAAACATTAGAAAATGGAATCAGTACAGTTTAAATACACACTGGACCTGACATTCTGCCCCCCTTAAAATAGATCCCCCCCTGGCTTATATGGGTAACGAGTATGAAAAGCTTTGGTTAATCTAGGAGCATGAACATGTACAGAGTTCACCCACTCATCGTATCCAGAATCAAAGTCCTTCCACCTAATGAGGTAAAAAAGCTGATTCCGTTTGATCTTAGAGTCCAAAATTTGTTGCACTTCGTAGTGTATTTGGTCGTCTATCAAAGTTGGAATGGGTGGAGCTTTGATGTGCCACTTGTCGTCGGTGGGAGCTCTTTTAAGGAGACTGACATGAAATGTATCATGAACATGGCGCAAGTTCTTGGGTAAATTTATAGCAACAGTCACTTTATTAATTACTTTGCGCACAGGGAAAGGCCCAAGGAACTTTAATGCTAGTTTGCGGCTTGTCTGAGCTAATTTCAGGTTCTTGGTGGAAATATAAACATGATCTCCAGGTTGTAAATCCCATTCGGCCACACGATGGCGATCTGCGTACTTTTTGTAATCCAGTTTGGCTTTCTCGAGGTGTTTTTTAATAAGAGTCCATTGCTGCTTGGCCTCCCCCCACCAGGAAGATACATCAGGCGAATTAGAGGAATGGCGGGGGGGAGTGTCCAACGGGAAGGGGTTGAAGTGAGTTCCATATACAATTTTGAAAGGGGCCTCCCCAGTGGAAGCATGCACACTGTTGTTGTATGAGAACTCGGCTAAAGGAAGAAGGTCCACCCAATTATCTTGTTGGAAATTAATGTAGCAACGAAGGAACTGTTCTAAAATCTGATTAGTTTTTTCGGATTGTCCGTCGGTTTGTGGGTGGTGGCTTGAACTGATTCCTTGCTCAATATTCAACATTCGCAAAAGCTCCCGCCAGAAGTTGGCAACGAACTGTCCGCTGCGATCCGAAATCACCTTGGACGGAAAAGAATGTAATTTTACGATGTGTTTTAAGAATAAATCTGCCAGTTTTCGAGCGGTGGGTATAGCAGTACATGGAATAAAATGAGCTTGTTTGGAGAACAGATCTACCACGACTAAAATGCAATTATGTCCTTTCGAAAGGGGTAAGTCAGTGATAAAGTCCATAGATATTATTTCCCACGGTCTGTCAGGCGTCTCCAATGGTTGTAGGAGGCCTGGAGGTTTCCCTTTCCGGGTTTTGGCGCTGAGGCAAATGGGGCAGGAGCTAACGTATTGGGAAATGTCTTTGCGCATGCCCGGCCACCAGAATTGCCGTTGTATTAGATGCAACGTTTTCAGATACCCATAATGACCAGCAGTGGGGGCATCGTGACATCGTTGTAATACCTCCCGTCGGAGGCTGTCTGGGACATAAAATTTGCTTCCAGCTAGCCAGTCCCCCTGTGGGGATTGAGCCAGTTTGCTTTTAGGCGCTTTACCCCCCTCCTTTTCCACCTCAGCTTTAAGTTTCGATTTCCACTCCTGGTGGAAAGACAGCCCCAGGAGGGGCTGTCTTGCGTGGCTGCGGGTAGTTACCACGCCTCCCAATTGCGTAGGGGAGAAGACCGTGTCTACAGTCTCCTCCCATTTGCTCTTGTGTTGGGGCATGCGCGATAGGGCGTCTGCAAGAAAGTTAGTTTTGCCCGGGAGGTAATTTAAAGTGAAGTTGAATTTGGAAAAGAATTCTGCCCATCGCAATTGTTTGGCATTCAGTCTGCGAGGGCTGCGAAGGGCCTCCAAATTTTTATGATCTGTCCAGACCTCGAAGGGATATCGCGCCCCCTCCAGCCAATGTCTCCAGTTAGTGAGGGCCGCTTTCACTGCAAAAGCTTCCTTCTCCCACACATTCCAATTCCTTTCTGCTTCTGAAAATTTCCTTGACAGGAATGCACAAGGCCGTAGTTTCCCATCCTCCCCCTTCTGCAATAATACCCCTCCTATCGCCGCATCGCTGGCGTCGACTTGCACTACGAAAGGGTAATTTTCGTTGGGGTGGCAGAGGATGGGTTCCGTTACAAATTGTTCTTTTAGGCATTCGAAAGCAGTTTGGCAATCGGATGTCCACTGTATTTTGGAGGTTTTTTAGCCTGGTCCCCTTTATTTTTTGTCCTTAACAATTCAGTTAAGGGGAGCGTGATTTGAGCAAAGTTCGCTATAAAGTCTCTATAGAAGTTGGCAAAGCCCAGGAAGGACTGCACTTCTTTGCGGGTGGTGGGAGTTTGCCATTCTTGGATCGCTTGTATTTTGGCTGGATCCATTTTTAACCCCTCTTGGGAGATACAGTACCCAAGGTAAGTGAGTTCAGTTTTGTGGAATTCACATTTGGACAGCTTAATGGGAAGTTTATTGTTCATCAAAGTGGACAGGACTTTTTGCACCATTTGAACGTGTTCCTCCTCCGAGTCTGAATAAATTAATACATCATCAAGGTACACCACTACACCTTTATAGAGGAATTCGTGTAGAACTTCATTTATCATGGACATGAATACAGACGGGGCTCCCGCCAATCCAAAGGGCATAATTAAATATTCATACTGTCCGAGGGGTGTATTAAATGCGGTTTTCCACTCATCCCCTGCCCTGATACGGACGTGGAAGTAAGCATCTTTTAAGTCTAATTTTGTAAAGATCTTACCTTGGGCCACGACGTTGAGAAGATCTCGGATGAGTGGGATGGGATAGGCGTTGTTGGTAGACACAGCATTAAGTCCTCTAAAGTCCGTGCACAGTCGAAGTCCCCCATCTTTTTTCTTCACGAAGAGTACCGGAGCGGCATGGGGGCTATTGGCTGGGCGGATGAACCCTCTTTGAAGATTGGTGTCGATGAATTTTCGGAGCTCCTCTCGTTCATGGAGACTCATGGGATAGAGTCGTCCTTTGGGCAATGAGGCTCCAGGTACAATTTCCACCGCACAGTCAGTTCGTCGGTGCGGGGGTAGAGTATCAGCTTCTTCTTCGGAGAAGGCATTCAGAAAGGGCCAGTACGGTTCGGGAATTTGGTTTATTTCTTCTTGGGTGAGAAGAGCCTTCTCGGTGTGAGTTGGATCACTACCCCAGTTTTGGTTCCAGCGATGGTTTTTACAGTTGGAGTGACTGAAGGTGATGCACCCTTCTGCCCAATTTATGTAGGGATTGTGATCACATAGCCACTTGCTGCCTAAAATTAACGGGTATTTGGCAGTGGAGCTGATGACAAAAGACCTTTTCTCCCAGTGTTGGCCCATGCCGGTGATTATTGGGATGGTTTCAGTGGTAACAGGGTTCATATTGGTGCCATCCATTTGTTCAAAAATCACTGGATTTTGCAATTCACGAGTTGGTAGAACTAGTCCGTTGACTAGGGCCGGGGCGATAATGTCTCTCGAGCAACCCGAGTCGATGAGGGCTTGCACTCGGATGTGCATCTTCCTCTCCGGGTTAAGTAAAGTCACTGGCATGAATAAGATGGACCCAGGTGGCCGGTTCCGTGCACGGACGGGCTTAGGGTGGATCTGTCGTTTGGGCCCTTTTACGACAGATCCATCTCGTTTCCCGACTGGGGGCTTTCTGGATTTACCTCTGCGTTTGGGGAAGCGGGGTCATATTCCATAACTTCTTCCGCTTCCAGTCCTCTTTCTGAGGCGGGCCTTTGGGAAGCGCCGCGGCCTCTGTTCGCGCGTGGCGTGGGAATCGGGTGTTGGAGAGTAGGAAATGGAGCAAGGGTTGGACGCCGTAGTTGAAGCGGAGGTCTTTGCACAGGCCGGTAGGGGCATTGTGCTGCAAAGTGACCAGCTTGTCCGCATTGCAAACACAGCCCTTGTTGCCATCTAGCATCTCTCGCTCCACGGGTGGCGTAGCCAGCTCCCCGTCCTCCCTTCTGTAAAGTCAAGGGTCTTCTTTGTCCCGTTTGTTGTTGTTGTTCAACCAAACGGACTTCCAAAATGCGGTTCTCCACTTCGCATGCAAGTTGGATCCACCCTAACAGCGTGGGGGGATTGTCTTGCATGAGGGCTCTGTCCAAAAGTCTCGGGTTAAGGCCTTGTTTGAACAGAATAATCTTGGTGGACTCCTCACACCTAGGGCACTTGGCTGCCAATTGTCGGAATTTCGTAATATAGTCCCTCGCCGACATGCTGCCTTGTTTAATGGCTTGCAATTCTGTTCGGGCCCTGGTTTCCTCCAAGGGGTCTTCATATTGCGCTCGAATAGCATCCACCAACCCCTGGAGAGTATTGAGTTCCGGGGCCCCGATATTGTATAGTCCTACATACCAGTCCGCTGCTTTGCCTTGTAAGCGGGAGCCGAGATGTTCAATTTGACTGGCCTCGCTGCCGAAGAGGTGTCCCCACCGGTTGAAGAATTGCACGACTTGCACTAGGAAAAATCCCAGTTTGGAGGGATCCCCATCAAAAGTCGCTTCCAGTTTCACCCAGCCCATCGGGAGGTCTTGCCTCGGAGCCAGTGCTGGGTAGAAGTCCGTCGGAAGCATCAATGGCACTTGAGGTACGGGGGGACCGGGTTGTGGTAGCGGCGCTGGTTGCGCTGGCGGCGGCATCACCGGCTGAGCTGGGGGTGGTGGCCTCGGCTGGGCTGGCGGGTGGCGCCCTCGGCTGGGCTGGCGGTGGTGCCCTCGGCTGGGCCGGTGGCTGTAACCGTGGTCGGGCAGGCGGCTGCAACCTTGGTCGGGCTGGTGGTGGCAATACCGGAGGTGCTGGCAGTAGCGGTTGAGGTGGAGGTGGCCGGTGCGGGTGAGTGATGACCGGCCGCTGAGGGGCGGGTTGGTGGGGTCGTAATGGTGTAGGCCCCACCGGTTGGTTCGGAGGTGGTAATACGGGCTGATCAAGTGGCAAACGTATCGGTTGCTGCAAAGGGGTTAGTTGCGGTCGAAGCGGAAGGGGCCGCAGCGGCGAAGGCCTGATGGGTGGTGGGCCGCGCGGGCTTGCCCCTCCCGGCATCGTGACTCTGGGAAGCAGAGGCTGGTCTTGTGGCGCTGGTAGACCGTCCCTCGGGGTTTGCTGAATGGGAACCACTTCTAGCGGTTGTTGCGGCAATTCCTCCCCAGGAGGGGCCGGAGGCTCTTCCGTCTGATCCGGCCGAACTGTTATTGGAGAAGCGGGAGGGGGTATCACCGTCGTCTCGGTTGGACGGGTTGGCCCTTCTTCCCCTTCTCTAGGCTCCTCAGCTGGAGTCTCCTCGGGAGGTGGATCCCCGTCCGATTTAGGGGGTTCCGTTGGAGTCTCTCCAGGCACCTCAGCTGGAGTATCCCCGCTAGGCGGAATTTCGTCTATTCTAGGGAGTTCCGCGGGCGATTCTCCCGGTTCTCCAGGGTAGGATTCCTCCTCTCCCGAAGGCAGCGGCTGCTGCGGGGCGTCCTCCACTGGATAGGACATAACACTTTGGAGGGTGGCGATTTGTACAGCCATTTCTTCAGGTGAGATTCTCTCTCCTGCCCCCATCGCTGAGATTAGGTGAATGGCATGAGCCAAACTTTCCTCCATATCGATCAGCCTAGCTTCCAACTGTTGCATTCGGCTAGGACCCGGTTGCCCCATCACGGAACCTCCCTCGGTTGTACTCACCGGGGAAAACGGCCCCCAAGGCGGAGGATCTCCTTGATCGACTCGCGATCTCGCTGCTAGAATTCCTTTGGCTAGACCCGTCACTGCCGAGATGCCGGAATCTACAGCATGGGTGCGACTTTGCATTTGCACCCAACTTTGTTCAGGAACTTCCGTTGGCTCTTTCCATGGGGCAAGTTCCGAATAATCCCAACTCAGGGCGCCACGGCGGGATGTGTTCCCGTCCGTCTGTTCGGCCGTCCTGTTCCAAAACAGCCACGGTTGGCTGCTATCCAGCTCAGGGACAGTCTCCAGGCTTCGGCGTCCGTCCATCGAAACTCTTGGATGTAGCCCTCCGGCCCGGCGCTCTCGCGTTTCTCGGGGTCTGGCTCCCCACTCCGACGGGGTGGGTAGCGAGATCAAGGGGAGAGCGGCAGCCGTCGGCCTTGTCCCCTCACTGCCGAGGTCGATGAGAGGCGGTGTAGAAGTCGAAGCTCCGGCCCCGGCTGGCACCTGAGATTCTTGGGGTTGCGCTGTTTGACTGTCGGGGGACGCATACGGATCAAACAAAGGATCCCTGTCCGGGACTACCTTGGATTCCGCTGGGCCCGACTCAGGCATGATTGGTAACAAAATGTCAGCTTGTGGCTAGATAAGGCTCTTCCTACAGGTTCCCTTTCAAAAGCAAACAAGAGTCCATTGATTGAATAAGGAAACTTTACTGCAGAAAAGGTCCATTATAGTCCACTGTCCTGAATAGGAGACTCAGGATGGTACACAGTCATTGTTACCAATGAAGGGCAAAGCATGAGGTACAGAGTAACAGTTCCCATCTGCATCAGCCTCCCCCCACAGTTCTCAAAACAACATCTTTCAGTCTTGGGAAGCTGCTCTCCTTCAAGGCCAATGCCTGGTGGAACGGTGTTAGACAAAACAGTCTCCTCCGGTGGGAAAGCTGCCTGGGAACTGGTGCACCTGCGGGGAAAGCACTTAGACACTAGAAACATTAGAAAATGGAGTCAGTACAGTTTAAATACACACTGGACCTGACATCTATATCAAATGATTCAATCAGACATTCTGTCCATATTAAAACAAGAAAAGACATGGGAGGATAATATATGAGAGAAAAGGAAGAAATGGCTTGCGTATATAAATTGGGTAAGGGAAGGGGGGGCAAGAAAAATATATTTGACAAAATCCAAAGGGTGTGCTTATGGTTGCAAGTATAAAATACTTCTTTTTTTTTACATTTGGTCGCTTATAGGAAGGGGGGGAGGGTAACATAAAGGGGAAAAGGTTGTATTGATGTAGGATTATGTTAATGTAACGAAAGTGATTATGTATGGCTATGTAAACAAAGATATCAATACAATAAAAAAAAATCTCAGAAGCTAAGCAGAGCCAACCTTGGTTAGTAATTGGATGGGAGACCTCCTAGGAAGACCAGGATCGCAGAGGCAGGCGATGGCAACCCACCTCTGTTAGAATCTTCCCATGAAAATTCCACCAGGGGTCGCCATAGGTCGCCTATGACTTGAGGGCAGGGTTTCATTTCCAGGAGCTGAATTCAAGGTCCAAAGCCAAAGGTTTTGAAAACAGGGCTAAGCAGGGTCAGCCTTGGCTAGTGATTGGACAAGAGGCCTCCAAGGAAGACCAGGGCTGCAGAGGCAGGCGATGGCGAAGCCCCTCCGGGAGCCTCTTGCCTTGAAAACTCCACCTGCGGCGGCCACACAGCAGCCGTGACTTGAGGGCATGAGTTCATCCTCGTTCAAGGCCAGTCAAGGGACAATTAAAAGGTTCGCCATGGAAACCTTACAGCCACCCACGGCGTTTCCCCACTCCACAGGCCAAATGGATGACCCTAAATAGTATTCTTGCTTGTTCTTATGGGGGTGACTTCGCACAGCAAATGCAGTATTTCTTCACACATCTCTTTAAAGGCAGGCCCACTTGCGTTCGTGAAGGAGGGGGGGGGCTGCGTGCAGAGTTCTGCGACCACCACAAGGAGGTGTTTAATTTTACGTCACTTTATCCAGAATTGTGAGATGGGGACGGGGGGGGGGCTTTTCTGCCACCTGGGTATTGTGCTTTGCGCATGCGCGCTTCCCACACAGCACGTTTTGTTCGTCAACACTGAAGAGAATTGAGCGGTTCATCATTGTTCAGTCGGCCGCCTGTTTGACTAGCATTCGTGGTGGCCAATGGGAGCCTGGGGACTTCCCTCGCTCACACTCCTCTCCTAGAGCGCTCTCCGCGTCGCTTCACAATTGGTCGCTTGAGCTCAGGGTGACGCCCCTTGCCCTGTTCAGTGGCGCCTCAGGCCTGTCACTCTCGTGAACGGCTCCAATGTCTTCCCCCCTCGAACGTTATTTTTCTTAGCCCCGCCCGCTACGTTGGAGCAGAGCATTCTGGGGGATGTAGTTTAATCTCGAGCGCGGGCCTTTCCCGAGCCGTCAGAGGCTTCGCCGTGGTTTAAAAAGGCGGGGGCATAAAAAGGGGCCGGAACTTTACATCGCGGTCTAGCCGGAAGGGGAAGGCAAAGTGCCGTGGCGCATCGGCACGATCGTGTTTACGGTCCCTCATACGAAACCCTGAGGTGGGCGGGTGGGCCTGTTATCACGTCAGGGTTTGAGGTAGCGCCGGTGGAGGGGAGCGGAGCTCTGTGGTGCTGGCGCCCGGCGAGACAGTGCTGGGAGGAGGCGCTCCGCTGGGCGTAAGTGCCCGCCGGCCGCTCCTGCTCTCCCTCTTAGGAAGAATGGGGGGGGGGGGTTGAGGGAGGGGAGGGCAACGCTAGGGTGGGCAGCGAGGGTTGGGAGAGTTGAGGGACCTCAGCGGGGTATAATGCCATACGGTCCCCTCGCCAAAGCAGCTGTTTCCTCCAGGGGAAGAACAAACCTCTCTAGTCTGGAGATCAGTTGAAATCTCCAGACCCTACCTGGAGGTTGGCAGCCCTCCTAGGACAAGACTATTGAGCCTTTTCTGATTTGTGTGGTGGAGCACATGATGCTCTGCTGAGGCAAACCCATCTTTCCGAAGGTGGCAGCCCCAGAGATGCTTGTCTCAGCTCCTGGGATTATAAGTGTTCTCCAGACTACAGAGGCCTTCCCCTGTAGAAATTGGCTGCTTTGGAATGTGCAGTGTGTGGTATTATGCTCTGCCGAAGGGCCTCACCTCCCCCCAAACTTTGCCCTCCCCAGGCTCCCCCCCCCCCCGCAAATCTCTGGGAGTTTTTGAAGCTGGACTTGGCAAGCCTATTCCCAATACCTGTTTTCTGAGGCTTTGGTCTAGATTGAGTTGCCACTATAGTCTACAGTTGATCTCCAGACTAGAGAGATCTGTTCTCCTTGAAAAATGGCAGTTCTAGAATGCAGACTCTATGGTATACCATAGATCCTAAGTGAAATCCCTCTCCATGGGCATTGCTCCCAAATCTCCAGGTTTTTCCTAGACTGGACTTAGCAATCCTAGGTCCAGAAATGAGAGAGAAAGCTTTCAGGGACATTTCACCACTTCAGTCTGAAGGTGAAAAGTTACCTTTTTCAAAATTCCCCTACTCTCTGTAAACAGACAGCTAGCTCTGCTTTTCTTCACGACAGGCGCTGAGTATTTTTAAATTTTCAGAGAGCCTATACATGTGACGTGGTGGAGAGTGCCCTCAAGCCATAGCTGACTTCGCTTCTGAGATCTGATGATATCATCTCTCCTGGGCTGTCCAGGCCAGGGCTAATGAAATCCTTCCCTAAGGTCAGAGCTGGCTTAGGGTGACCCCTGCTGCAGCTTTCAAGGCAAGAGACTGGTTTGTCATTGCTTTCCTTTGCAGCACTAGACTTTGTCGGAGGTCTTCCGTTCAATTACTAACCAAGTCTGACCCGGCTTAGTTTCTGAGATCTGATGAAATCAGGCTCACCTGACTATCCAGGTGAGGGTATAGACATGTGAAAAGAAAATGTTTTAAAAATTGATCCTCTACACCAGCAGGTAGGGATCCCAGGTGCATGCCAATGGGTGGCAACCTCCCAGAAGTTTGCCTGCTTCCCTGCTGGTAGCCTGCGACCAGTGGGAGTTTGCAAGCTGCCTGGTGATCACTCGCCACTAGCAGGCACCACAGGTACAAAAGCAGCGTACTTGCTCCCAGCAGGTGTGACGACATCACTTCCAGAAGTGACATCATCAGGCCAGCTGTGAGAGTACTGCACTTTGCTCAGGGATTTTGGAGCACGCCTGCTGCTGGCATGATGACGTCACTTCTGGAAGTGACATAATTGCACAGAGGCCTAGAGCATGTGCAAGCCTTGCATATGTGCGAGGGAGAAACGTGTGGGGAGTAACGGTACACACACACACACACACACACACACACACACACACACAGCTTGTGAGCCCAGGAGACCTGGCAGCCCTTGCCTGAGGTGGTGCGGCTCAATTTCCCATCTCAGCGTTCTGTCAACTCCTTCTACTACCTGTATTGACAAGGCCAGCTATCCTTTGAACTGAAGGTGCAGAGGTGGCAGTGGCATGCAAACATCCGCTACCATCGAGACTCCCACAATCTAACATAAATAAACGGTCCTCTGGCACCTTAAAGGCAAACCGATTATCTTCATAGCAGCTTTTGTGGGCTAGTGTCTGACTTGTCAGATCCCAGCAGTGAGTCCTCACTGGTCAGGGCACTTAACATACACAAGCACACACTCACCCTGGTGAAGTTGTGAAGAAGGTTGTGAAAACCAGGGTCAAAGTGCCATGAAACTCCCACTTAGCCATAAAACTCACACTGGTCCCAGACCAGGCACAGTCTTAGCCACACCTGCCTCACAAAACTGTGAGGATAAAATAGAGGAGAAAAAGGAAAGCCACCCTGAGTTCTTTAGAAGGAGATCAAGATTCAAATGCTATGCATGAATGAAATACATAGTGGTGTACAATTGCATATAGTTCAGATACATGACGAACTATCAGTTTCTTTCATGTTTCTCATACAGAAAAGCTGTCTTGGATAGTGAATGCTTGAGTTATAAAAGACTTCTGTTGCTTTGTATGTTAGCACATGTTTTTGTATTCCAATTTCCTACCACAAATTTTGTTAGCCTTATAGGTGCTATTGGACTCTTGCTCTTTTCTACTTTTAAACTAGGTAATTTTAATAGAGTTACTTACTGTAGTCTAAAAATTGTATAAATTAAAAGGCTTTCATTTCTTTTTTGAAAAAATATGTACCACAGCTCTGGTTATACTGATTCACATGGTAACCGTGCTGCTCTAAGCATAATTGCACCTTTCTAAGTCTGTTAAAGTGAGTTTGGCTTATGAAGGTGTTAACTCTGCTTAGAATGATACTGTCAGTTACATTTAAAAGTATCTGTATATGGCCTGCAATGGAGCGTGTTCAAGAGTCCATTCTATCATGATTCTGTTTTATTTGGAGTAGGGACAGTTTATGTTATTTAATGTGCTGTAGTGTAGTGGTTAAGTGGCTGGCCTGTGAATCAGCACTCTGCTGGTTTGACTCCCACTACTGCCATGAGCTCTGCAGGTGGCCTTGGGTCAGCCACTTCAATCAGCCCCAGCTGCATTGCAGAGATAATAACAATACTGACTTTGTTCCCGGCACTAACCTGTCTAGAAGGGTGGTATGTGAGCATATGGTTATTATTGGTCCATAGGATGAATGCTTAATACTTAATACCTTAATACCTTTGATTTCAAAACTTTCTAGTCTCATCTTGGGTGAGCTAACTTTGGAAACTGTTGGAAAACCCTAAAATACTGTATTTGGAGTATACTACTTACTTACTTCCTTTGTAGTTCACCTTTCTGACTGAGACCCGAGGGGGGTTACGTTTAAGAACAATGCAGTAAAAAACCAGCGCAATACAGAAAACAATCAGCACAGAAAATAAGCAGCATGATAAGAGTGTAGAACAAGGTAAAATATTACAGACAGCAAACAGAGTAATAAGGCTGCATTACAAATTTTTGCATTGCACATTTTTAAAAAAGCATCATATGATCCCTGAAGTCTAGTTTGCTCCTTGCGTACAACCTGACCCACAGCCACACCAGACCACTTAGGCAGTAGGAAGGTCTATGTTCCTTTTGAGAAACTGAGACTTTTCCGTCTCAGAGTTCGTTCTCAGGTTGTACCCACTTGCAACTACTGACTGGGGTGCCAAGGTGCCTGCCAGAGGTGGGCAAGCTCCCGGGAATTTGCCCCCTCCTCTGCCAACTGCTCACCGATCAGCGGGAGGTGGCAAGCTCCTGGAGGTTGCCCGCCCCGGCAGCTACCTCAGGCACACGCGCCGCGTGCACACTCCCAACAGGTGTGGTGATGTCACTTCTGAAAATGACATCATTGCACCGGCCGCAGGACGGTTTCTGGGCTTCGTTTGGAACCAATTTGGGCCCCAAATGGGATGGACTAGTAGGCTGAGGGATGATGAAACAGTAAATTTTCTAAGTAAGTTTGGTATAATTTTGCTTCAAGAGACTTCACAGGTTGATCCCATTCTGTTCAATGGATATAAAACGTATCATCTTCGGGCACTGCCTTCTAAAGGGGGAAGAGCAAAAGGGGGGTCTGGATATCCTAATCACAACTGCTATGAGTGTAAGGGTTAAACAATTGGCTTCTTTTGATCATTTGGCCATGGCATTAGTGTTGATGTATTCTCAGTTATTATGTATAGTTATTAATGTTTACTGTCCTCCTCAGAAACAAATAGACTGGGCAGGTCTTGAAATGTATATTTGGAAATTAGTGAGAACCCAACTGCATATCTGATAATAGGGGGAGATTTTAATGCGAGGATAGGCCCAGATAATGATTTTGTATACAAAAGAAATAATACCTTCCTTCCAGAGGAGGAGCACCCTCTCCCCCACTTGTGAGACATTAATTAAAGATTAAAGGTGTCATACTGCAGGATACAGTTTTTTACAAATGGTTAATAGAATTCATTGTTACATTTTAAATGGTTCATACTGTTACCAGAACTGCTCTTTTATTATAATGGGGAATTAGCTGTAGCAGTCTGTAACTATTAATATTAAGCGAGGATCATAACCTATGTATACGGAGGTCTCGATCCCAGACACTCTAGTGAAAAAGAGGCAGACAACGAGTCAGGTCCAAACACGTGTATTGAGTGTAGCGTAAGCCTAGCTTGCACAATCATACAAAGAACATACAAGGTCTAAGAAATACAGAGTAGGAAATACAGAGACGTTCGCATTAGCTGGTTCCCAACGATGATAGGGGGAATACTCACTTATCCTGGAGCGAAGCAGAGACACAGCAGCGAGGGTGGCCCAATGCCAGCACTGGGACCACAGACGGACAGCAAGGAGGTCTGGATAGGGAATGGCCGAGGCCACAGACAGCGAGGGGTTCTGGATGGGAATGGCCGAGGCACCGAGTGGTCTGAGAGACCAGCTTAAATACCCCAAAACGTACCCTGGGGCTGGTGCTGTACTTGGTGGTTCTCACAGTTTAAAACAAAGGTTCTAATGGGCTACTGAATGGCTTAGATGGGCCACTTTAGTAATCAGATTGTGATAAGTGACACCTCAGGAAGAGGGGACAAAAGAGGGAGGGGGAAATCCGAGTGGGCTGAATGGATGTTCCAGCGGACAGGGCTTGTCCTGATGTCATCAGCTTTGGAATGCGGAGGTTTCTTTGAGATGCGTTCTCTAAGTGCTTGGGATGGTCGGCACTTAGTTCCTTCTCCGGGGCGGCTCCTAAGATATGCAGAGCGGGGCGAGGGGCTCTCGCTGCGGATGTGGTGTGCCCGCTTCGCCGAAATGGCTTCTCAAAGCAGTCTTCTTCCCAGGGTCTTCTGGCTGCCTGAGAACATGGATGCCGGCTGGGCATAGCTGGGGCTGGATAGCAGGCTGCCCGGTAGCGAGGGCAAGCTCGGCAACCTACCCGCGGGAGGCTCCAGGCGGGAACTGACCAGGGAGCGCCTAGCCAGGCTCGCTGGGGGTTTCCCCGGCAGGCGCCCGGCTGCTAGCAGCGGCTTGGGCCCATATGAGGCAGGCTTCCATGGAGGCAGCGGGAACAACACTTTAAAATACAGTCCAAAGCAGGGAACAGGCACGGTCCGTGGCAGATGGCAAAGCAGGCACGGGGAACACAGTCCAAACACACACTGGGAAGTCCAGATACAGGTCAGGGCAGGGCTGCCCAGAAAGAGAGTCCTTTTGTGCAGTTACCCAAACATGGAGTCAGTAAACTGCACAGTCTATTACAGCAGCGGGGTAATAAAACAGCAGACAGGAAACTGACACGTGTATCAGAACACACACGTGCAAAGCAGTCTTCGTGCAGCAGTGAAACAGTAATGCAGGAAACTTTAACACAGTTCATAGCAGGCTTCAAAGCAGGGGAGGGGGCCTAGGCAACAATTCCCCCCCTCGGAGACCCCGGGACGTCAGGCGCGCGGGTCTCCGAACTTGACTTCAAAGGCGAGGTGGTCAGCAATGTCCGGTGGTCGAGCTTCAAGCGAAGAAGGAGTGGGAAGGGAAGGAGGGGGAGGCGTCACTCAAAAATTTAGTTTGGAGAACCACGTAACCGAATAAGTGCAATTTAGATCAGCCAATGGGCTGCAGGTCTCTGGGTTCACACCAGGGGGTGTGCTAAGTGCAATTGTCAGAATAATTCATAGTAATAGGCAGCAATGATCAATTCATGCATATAAATAGCAATAATTCATATTTGTGTACATTGATTAATTCATGATTGAAGGTAATTCATACGGAATTCATGATGGGTTAAAAGCACTAAAAACCAGGAGCAATTCATATACATGGATCAATTCATGGATAGTTAAAATCATAAATAGATACATAGGATTAAAAGCAGGGACAATTACAGGGTAAAGTGAAATGTGCAAGCATGGCATAATTCATCAAGGGTAGAGTAATTCATAAATGGCTAAAATCATAAATACATATATGTGATTAAAAGCAATAGTTCATGAAGTCAAAAGCAGCAAGAATAAAAGCAAGTGCGTGGAAACAATTCATGAGGGGTAGGCGGCGGAAGGGCTCATGGGGGCAGAAAAATACATTCTGCAATTAAAAACCAAATCAATTATGGCTGGATTAAAATCAAATTCATAGACTAGAACTGCCTCGGCGGAGGGAGTCGGGTTAAGAAGGCAATTCAAGGTTAAAATCAAATTCATAGGGATAAAGTTCATGGGCGCACTTGCAATAGATAGAGAGAGGGACTAGTTCGGGGCTAAATTCATGGGAGTTAAAATCCATAAAAGCAATGAGAAGAAATTCATAAAACAATAGAGTAACAAAGATCACAGACGGCTCAGTCCGCAGTACAGCTGCTAGACTGGGTTGCATATATACAGAAACAGGCAAACTTAGTCCATGTGTTCCAAAACACACTTCCACCCCCCCTTGCTGTCTGTGTCAATCCGCAGAGCAGGGTCGGCAGGCGGCGAGAAGGGCTTCAGGCACACAGTTCTAGTCCTCATGGAGGTGGCGCTGCTGGTGGTCGTTTGGAGACGGGCCGTGGGCTGGGAGGCAGAGAGACATGTCCCCCCCTAGTCCACAAGAGGGCCTCGGAGCGGTGTCCGGCAGCAAAGCGTCCATGGGGCTGGTTCAGGATCCGTACACATAATAAAATACAAGCATAGTTCATACCAGCACAAGCAATAAAACAAACAAGGGTTAAAGGAGGGCGCCAAGAATAACCTTTAGGGCAAGAGGAGGTCGGGGTTATAGTGATCCAAGCGGTAGGACAGTTGGAGTTGCTGGAGCTGTCGGCGGCTCCAACAGCCCAAATAAAGCAGTGAGGCACACAACAAAACTTGGAAGGCCAAAATAACAACGATCGGGTGCAGAGCCAAGTTGTAAATTCCAGTGGCAGTGGGGCTCCAGCCAAAGAGGGTTTCCCACCACGAGTGCTCGCCGGTGGTCTTAATCCGCTGGACAAGATCCAAAATCTCCTTCCCGTTGTGGGACACAACCAAAGCAGTGGTATCCCCGTCCCTCTGGATGCTCTGGAGGGTGCGGTGGAGCTGCGGGTGGGCCAGGAGCTCGTGGATTAGCTCCAGACCGATGCCAAGGGAAACTGGCTTCACATGACGATAGATGGAGGGGGCCACCAGGATCTCTTCTTGGGTCCAGACCGGTACCGTGTAAGTGAAGTCGCAGGCTGCCACTGAAGACAGGTTGCAAAAGCAGCGGTTGACTCCCGGGATCACGGGCTTCAGCTGGAACGAGTTCAGGACCACAAAGTCGCAGGCCGTTCGCACGCAGGCACATCCTTTCCCAAGGTAGACCACAGCGGAGCTGTTCTCCTGGACGACCTCGAAAGGGCACTCGTTGAGGGCGTCGACTTGCGGGGCTACACAGGGGTGATGCGGTGCAAAGGCTTGGTCCTGGCAAATGAAGCCGGTCTGGTCTCGATGCTGGCACCCTTGGAGGCTGACGAGCTGCCATCCGGTCGGGGTGAAGCGGGCCCAATGGTCGGGGTGGCGGGCATAGAGGACCTCGGTGTCGCTGACTTGGAGTCCCAGAGGCACGACTGGATACACATGGAATGACTCGTGCGCACTGGCCGTTAATAAAAATAATTTAAGCTCCTGGGTGGTCGGTGAGAATGAGGAATTTACAAGAGACCACCAGGATTCAAGCTCCAGTTCTATGGGTGACAATTTGGGCGTAATCAATCTTTTAATTTCCAGGGGCAAATGCCCGTCCGTGGCTTGCCGAATTAGCCCCATGGCCACAGCCTGGTTTAATTGTTGGGCTTGCATACATGCCATGGCTATTGACACGTTGCGTTCAAAAGACTGTGTCCCTTTGAACAGCAGAGAAAAATCTCTTTCAATTTGACTCTCCCAGTTAACTAAAATGGAGCTGATCTCGTGTTGCCCATTCGAAATGGAATTTAGGGACTGCACCACCGGTTTACCTAAGTCGGAGATGCTAGTCGTGACATGGGCAAACTTATTAGCGAGAGTCTCAATATTGACCGAATCCATGATTGCTAAGCCTCCGGCTGCAGGAGCAGTCCAGTCGGCAATGCTTCGTCTGGCACGCGAGGGAGAGGGGGAGGGATCGATCCACAGTTGTAGCCATGCATTCCAACCCTTGCTACCGGCCTCCAGATAGGGAGCGCACTGCGGCAGCCTCTGGGTTATATTTAGTTCAGCTAAATCTATGCGGATCTCTTTTAAAGACATTTGCGGGCGGACTAGAACTCTCTCTCGAATGTCAGTCTTCAAAACATGGGAGCCCACTATATGCGTGCCGCCTTGGCTTAATTGCTTATTGCTAACAATCAAAGGGTCAATTTGGATGGTGTGGGTCTCCTGGGTCCGGATCAGCAGGGAATAATTGCCTGGTTCATGAGTCAAATTTACAAAGAGCAGCCCAAGCCGGTGAAATTCCTCTACTAGGGGCTTAGTTTGGCATTCGGGCGTCTGTTGAACCAGTATCCAATCGGGTGGGCCGTGTTTGGCTAAATCTTCCTCCTTTACAATCCAGGTCAGGTTCTCCCAGCGTTCTATAGCAAAGGAGAGAACTGCGCCTGAAGGGGGCGTGATAGTGACTGATGCAGATTCAGTGGCAGTAGTGCCTAGTAGGATGGTCATTCTAAAGGGGTCTCCTGCCTTCCATACTGCGGCCGACACTAAGATAACTTCACAGTATGGTCCGAAAGCCTCAGTGACAAATGGCGAGGTTTCGAAGTTGGCAGGGGTGGTATATTTGTCTACCACCGGGACTGCGGTGGGGGCTGGCCTGATGCGGGGGAGGAACATACATGGAATTGGAGCAAGAGGTGACACTGTGTCAGTAGACGAGTAGCATACTAGCTCTTGGGACATAGTTTTTACTCCTACACATAAAATAACAAGCTCTGGGGGTCGGATCCACTGCTCTTCGCAACTGCGGAAGTTTGTGCGAGCCGTGGGGGTGGTCATATTGCTCTGCTGCACAACTTTGCAGACCATCATTTCGTTTTCTGCTAGTGTATTGATACATCTCCAGTGGGGGTAGGGCATTAATTTGGACGGGCGTCCCTCTATTAGGGTGCCTGCTAGCACGAGCAAACACAGGGTAGCCAGGTGCCTCATCTCCTGGCCTTCCTTTTCCTTTTGTGGTGAAAATATCCTGGGGAGACCTGCGGATATAAGTACAGGTTCCCTGAGTTTCTTGCAGCGAAATAAATGAAGTAGAGCGAGGGGAAAAGGGAGGGCGTTTTTCTGCCAGCACTGTATGTTAAGCGGGGTTCGAACGAGAAGTCCCAGGGGCACTAAGCGAGCCTTCCAGCTTGTTGCTCTGGGGAACTCCTGTGCGAAGGTTTCTTTCTCAAGCATGTATATTTCAGGGGGGACGTCTTTACGTCGAGCAAGGGTTGGCTGAACGTTAGGCGGGGTTATGCAAACTCGCCCCAGGGGTCCCTGGGTGCCTAGGCTATGTGGCCTTCAGGTGCCCCTTGCTCGGTGGCGGGCTGTTTCTATTTTGCGGGCTGAGAACTATCGGTCCGGCTCGGCCTGGCCTTGCCGTTGTAAAGCGAAAAAAAACTAGAGAGCGGCTTACATTAACTATAAGGGTTGCTGCAGACGGGGGCCCTCGCTTTAATTTTTCAAAAATAGGCCTTCGTCATATGTTTGCAGGACAACCAATTTTTGGGAGGGGACTCCCTCAGGAGGCCCCATCTTCTGGTTTCAAAAAAAAAGGTACACTGGGCAAAAAGAAAAATACACTGAGCAAAAGAAAAATGCACTGAGCCAAAAGAAAAATACACGGAGCAAGAGGTATACGGGTGTGGGGTACTTTTGGGTTGCCCTTACTTGGAAGGCCTGGCAGGGCTTCATTAAAACTTCAATATGTCTCCCCCCCTTCTTTTCCCTTATACGGTACGGGCAAGGGAAAAGATTACATGGGGCGGGCGGCTGCTGGCGGAAAGGGCCGAAGTGGAGCCGAGGGCGCTCGGCGGCGTTTATCGAAAAGCGGCGGAGGCGGCCGAGATCTGTCGGCGCCACTGAGTCTGGGTGAATCGGGGGTCATCTTGGCGCGGGGGATCCTGGCTATGTAAATGAGGTACGCTGCCCCTTGTGCGTGGCGAACGCACCTCAATAACATATTCCAGGGGTCACATATTTACAAAATACTGGCGGGTCTTTTACCTTTGCACTAAAGCGTACTAAGTGGTGGCGCCGTACAGCAACTCACCATGACAAATATGAACATGAGTAAAAGAGGGATGTTGGGCTGTTTGGGGATCCTTTTCCAGGGGAGGCACGGCCCTCAAAGCCAAAGCCGACCATCATGCGAAAGCGTGGGTCTGGCAGGTGAGACCCCGAATCTACGTAGATGCGGGATCTTCACCAGCACGGCGGGTGATATATTTTCGAATACAGGGATCACCTTATTTGGTGGTTCCACTATGTTCGAAAGAATGTATGCACCTCTGGGCTAAAGCCTCTCCAAACCTTTTCACACACAGCAAATCTCTTTTGCCTGTGCAATTTTTTCCCGAACATGCGGCTTACAATCCAATTAAGAATCACTTTCGGTGGTGGTCCTATTTGGCTTTGATTGCCGTGTCTTCTCCCAAGGGTCCCAACTGTGGGGCCCGCCTAATGAGGTCAAAGAATAGAACTGGAAAAACTTTTAACATTTACACCGATATCTACATATTCTACTATTTCTTTTATTCTAAAGCTACAAAGGTCTGGTCTAAGGGGACACACGGTATCTCTGGCCCAGGGTGGAGGGATATCTGGCGAATCACTGGGCAGAGGGGGGCTGGACTGGTGGAGGTTCCCCCAGGGTCGTACACAGGAGGGGCGGTTTGCAGCGGCTTCCCTTTCCATTCTTTTAACTGAGAGGCATGAAAGTATTTTAGCCACGTTCCTCCTGTCCTTCTCTGGATGGCTACCTGATAGACGGCTGGGGAGACTCTTTTCGTGATGGGGACTGGGCCCTGCCATTTGGCTGCTAGTGAATGCGCCTTTTGCGAAAACTTCCTGTACAGAACGAGCTGTCCTTCCTCCCACTGCCTGGGGTTCCTGACCCATCCTAATTTGCGGTCCATATCTTTCTGAGCTGTGCCCAACTTCTGGGCCACTTGCATGTGGACGGCGTGTACGGATGAGAGCAGATCCTGGACCCAAGCATCATTAATCACTACAGGCTGCATATCGGAAGGGAGCTGCGTATCTAGCCAGAAGGCTTCCGGGAGCTGCATTCTTCGCCCTGTCATTACCATATGGGGTGTGAGCCCGTGAACTGCGGTAGTGCCTCTAATGGCCATTAGGATTATGGGGAGTTTTTCATCCCAGTCTCTCCCGGAGGAGCGAACCATCTTGCGGAGAGCCTCCTTGAGGGTCCGGTTGGTTCTTTCTATTGCGCCTGAAGCTTGAGGGTGGCCGGCTATGTGGAACCGTTGCTGGATGCCCAGTGCTTTACAAAGCTCCTGTGTAACTTCTCCGATAAAGTGTGAGCCTAAATCGGAGTCCATGACTCGCACAATGCCCCATCTTGAAAAGACATTGTTGAACAGTAGTTTGGCTGTGGTGGCTGCATTGTTGCGCTTGCACGGAAACGCTTCGACCCATTTGCTAAAGGGGTCTATGACAGTGAGGCAGTAGCGATTGCCGCGAGCAGTGGGGGGAAGGGGGCCGATAAAGTCAATTTGTATGCGAGCCCAGGGTCCATCAATTCTCTGATGCTGGAGGGGAGCTCTAGGTCCGGTGGGGTCTGCATTAACCATAGCGCAGGACAGACAGTTGTCTACCCATTGCGCTACTTCGGTGCGCATGCCAGGCCACCAACCAACCTCTTTTACCCTTTCCAGAGTCAGATCCTTGCCTCGGTGTCCCTGCTCGTGGACAAACTGAATTAAGTCAGCCCTAACTTCCAATGGTACTACCCAATGGCGTTCGCCGGCTGCATCTACTGCCCAAACTATGCCTTCCTCTTCTCTGATCATGAGTCTTCCTGTCTGATCCCTTCCTGCGGTTAGGAGGTCAGTTATTTCTGGGTCAGATCGCTGCAGTTGTGCTAGGTCTAGTGTTCCTGCGGTCCCCTGAGCTTGGTTGTGGGCTTGTGCCCGAGTGGTGACAGGGCGGAGGGGACAATCGGTGGCCAATTCCGGTAGGGGAGCATTTTCAGTGGCGGCTGCCTTGGCTGCAAGGTCTGCCTGGTCATTCCAGTAAGCGGTCTCTGAATTTGTCTTCTGGTGTCCCTTGACATGGGTCACCTGCGTTGGGCCTGAGCGGGACTGAAGGAGCGCTGCTACTTGCTGCCATAGCTGTAGGTGGGCTACGGGCTTCCCATCGCTCGCTCTCCACCCCTGATTCTGCCACACCGGGAGCCAGACCGTGGCGGCTTTGGCCGTCCAATCCGAGTCTGTGTAAATGGCAAGCGGGCTTTCTGGGGGCTCAAACTCAAGCACTGCCAGAAGCGCTTGCACCTCAGCCGCTTGGCTGGAATGGGGGCGGGCTGGACCTCTGAGAGTATGGGCGTCGTTCACTCGCACGGCGCCGTAGCCTGTCCGAGGAGAGCCTCCAACGTGAAAGGAGGAGCCGTCACAGAACCAGCATGTGAAGCCGTTCTGTCGGGCTTCCTCTAGCGGGACTCCCCAAGTGACTGGCCAGACAACCTGCGGTGGCGGGTCCAGGGGGCACTCGTGCTCGGTCCCGGTTACCAACAGGCCATAGGGGGCTGGAGGCTCGGTGGTCTCCTTTTTAAATTCCACTCCGCGGTTGACTAGGGCCAGGGTCCACTGCGCTATGCGGGCGTTTGAGACTTGTCCGTCTTGTATTTTTCCCGACAGGATATATTTGAGAGGCGTGTGAGTGGTTTGCACTATTGTACGTGAACCTCCTATGATAAATTCCCAATGGGTCAGACTCCAAACTAGAGCAAGGCATGTCTTCTCGCATGGGCTAAACTTAGTTTCTACTGCGGTTAGGTTGCGAGAGGCATAGGCTACTACTCTAGCGGTTCCTGCTTGCTGCTGGGTGAGCGTGGCTCCTATGCTCTTGTCTGATACTGCTAACTGAATAAAGAATGGCTGGGTGACATCTGGATGGGCTAGGGCCGGGGCTGCGGCCAGACTGCGCTTTAGCTCAGCTAAGGCTGTCTGTTGCTCCGGTCCCCACTCCCAGGGAGTGTTCTTCTTGAGGAGAGCATAAAGGGGGCGAGCTTTGTCTGCAAAGGACTCGATGAAGTCTCGGGAAAAGTTAAAATTTCCTAGAAGGGCTCTGAGGGAGGGGACATCGGTGGGTGCAGGCAGCTTGGAAATGACCTCCATTCGCTGGGCGTCCGGGGTGCGACCCTCGGGTCCCAGGGTCAGACCCAGGTACTTGACGCTGGTCTGAACCAATTGGGCCTTTTCCCTGCTTGCCTTGAACCCAGTCTCGCGGAGGAGTTCCAGGACTTCCCTGGAGATTTGGCGGGCTAATTCTTCCGTGGGGGCGTGGACTAAAATGTCATCCACGTAGCTCAGTACGTGGGGCCTCGAGGAGGGTTGGAGGCGTTCCCACATCTGAACTACATGGGCATGACAAATGCTGGGGCTGGAGTGGAATCCCTGGGGTGTCCGCTTGAATGCGTATTGCTGGCCGCGGAAAGTGAACGCGAACTTGTACCAGCAAGACTCATGCAACCGGATGGAGTGGAAAGCATTGGCCAGGTCTATGACCGAGTAGAACCGGGACCCAGCGGCAATGGCCGTTAGGATCTCGTTATACTTGGCCACAACCGGGGCAACTGGAGGGGTGGTGGCATTCAGGGCACGGAAGTCGACCGTCATTCTCCAGGTCACTCCATCTGCTTTCAGAACTGGCCACAATGGGGCGTTGCAGATGGACTGCATCGGGAGTATGACGTCCCACTCAAGGAGTCCTTCTATAGTCTTGGCTATCCCTGCCTCAGCTTCTGCTGGGTACTTGTACTGTCTTTGGGGAGGGGGATCCTTTCCTTCAATCAGGACGCAGGCGCCCTTCACTATCCCACACTCGGCCTTGTCTGTCACCCACACTTCAGGAAAGTCCTGAACCCAGGGGTCTCCTGTGATGGGGGCAAGAGGAAGGGGGGCCTTGAGGGCTGCGCATCGATGGACTGCATTGACGAAGTCTGGGCCTCCTGGGATGCGCCACAGGAGCCCGTTCGCTAGGTCAATGGTCAGTCCCTCGGCACGGAAAAATGGCATGCCCAAAAGTCCATCGTCTTCTCCTCGGTTTGCGCATGCCGAAATCCGGGTGGTCAGGTTCCCAACGGAGAGGGGGATATCCTGCCAGACCGGGGATTCCTGCATGCCGCCTCCAAAACCGGCGAGTTGCATGGTTGTGGGGGTCTGGGTGCCCTTCGTAACTAAGGTGGGCCGGAGTATGTTAAGTGAAGCTCCGGTATCTATGAGGAGAGTGGCAGGCTTCTTCTTTTCCCCGGGAGTCCCGATCCCTGCCTTCACTGTCGGTCTCCCCCATGTGTCCGGCTTTAGTTTGGCAACTATGCCCACGGAGGGAGACTGGGACTCGGGGCAACCCTATTCTGATCCTGCACCCTGATCGGTGGAAGCGGCGCTTCCTCTAAAGGGGTTGTTGGGGCTCGGGCGTTCCCGAACCGCAGCTATCGGGGGACTCGAGAAGGGAGGGTCTGGCGGCAAAGGGGGCGCCGACGGAGGTACTGGGGGCTGCTGCTGGTCTTCCCACTCCATGATCGCCTTCATTAGAACGGACGTGGGCTTTCCGTCGAAGAGCTCCATGTTCGCTCCAATGTTTTTGAGGCGCATCCATAGTTCCCAACGGAGGGAGTCCCTGGACTGGGGCGTGCTGCCGCGGTCCCGGTAGCCCTCGTGGTCGCCCTGCGATGCTCCCCAAGCATTAGACTGATCTGGAGGCGGGTAGACCTGATGGTGGTACGGGTGCGATGCTCGCGAGTGAGAAGGGGCTATGGGTGCATCCTGTAGTCGGGGCTCTTGGGGTCCTTGTTGGGAGGAGGAACTGTAACTCGGGGTAGGCGCAAAGGAAACTCCCGGACGGTAGTCCCTCGGTCCCCTTCCCCGGTTAAAGCTACTGCTCCTTCCCCTCAGGATCCCTCCCCTTGCCTCCGGGTACGGGCTGCGTCCCTGCGGTCGGTATTGAGAGTGGGGGCCATGATTGGCATAGGTGACTGCACTTATCGGCTCGCTTTCCTTTCTACGAGAGGCCGGGGACTTCACATGGCGGATGGCGCCGGTCTCTCGCAACAGGCCAGCAATGCTCCTGATGCGGGATTCCAGCTCTCCCCATGTAATGCTCCCGGGCTCGACTCCTGCTAGGGCTAGGCGAGTGGTGCTGTTGAGTCCATCTATGACTGCCCTCCTGAATTCCAAGTCGTCGAAGTCCGGCATGTCGCTCAAATCTAAATCTACCTCGTCTGCTAGTTCGGCTAGGAGCTGTTTCCTGGCTAAATATGCCTCTGGATCCTCTCCGGGTTTTTGAGACTCTGCAATATACAGGGCTTTTAAACTCTTGGTGGGCCACAGGAAGGCGCACAACTCTTTCATGGCACCATACTGACTGCGAGTGGCTAGTCTCCGGTTAGAAATATATGCGTTGAGGGAGGTGACTATTTCGGGGCTGGCACAATGGCGAGCCAGCTGAGCTACATCGGAGCCACTGGCGGAGGGTTGGGACATGGTCACGTGAGCAAACCATTGTATAGCTGAGTCTCGGTTCAAGGGTCCCATGCGGTCCGCTATGGCTTGGAGCTCATCGGGCCTCCAATTGCGGGTCTCTTTAACTATTCGGTCTGTCTTCCTGCCATCATCGTCTGTGGTGACAATTTCTTTGGTAGCTATCGGATGGAGGGGCTGTGGAGCTTCCTCGGGCTGGGGCGAAGGGGGTGACCAGCTGTCGGTACTACCTTCAGGGAGGGCCAAGAGGGCTGCGGGATGCACGGCGGAAATTACGGCCTGCTGCATCCCCAGGTGCTGCTTTAGGGCCTCTAGCTCCCTCTTACAAGCGGAGTGGTCCGCAGAAGCTACCTTGGAGTGATTGTGCTCTGCCATGAACTGGGCGGCATGGGTTAGCTTAGCGATTCTTTCCTGTCCCTCGATTACTGCATGCTCAGCCATGTCGGCACGAGCGGTGGCCGCTTCAGCCTTGTGCTGGGCGTCCTGGAGGGCGGTAGTTAGTCCTTGCTTCTCTAATATGAAATTGACGCGTTCGGCGCGCCACTCAACTGCTCTCTCCTCATGGTCTCTCTCCTGTTCGACTAGTTTGGCCCTGAGACTCTGGATTTCTAGGTGCAGGGCGTCCTGTTCTCTCTTTGCTTTTTCCTCTAGCTCCTTCCTTTCTTTGTCTTGGGCTGTTCTGAGCCTCTCTATCTCCTGCTCACTATCTTCCTGCGCTATCTGTAATTTATTTATCAGGGACACGCTGTCCTGTAAGGCAGTAAAAAGTGCCCAAGCTCCGTATCTGTCTTTCTTACTTGACCTAGGTTTCTCCTTCTCACAAAAATCTTGGAAGGCACTTCTAACTATCTGGAGTGGGTCGGGTCCCTTGAAGGAACCTGCTTCCCAAGGGCAATCTCCCTTCTTAACTAGCCACTTCTCCAGGCGGGGCACGGTGGGGTTTGCCCGGTACATTTTACTTTCGTTTAAGGCTGATCTCGGGGCGGTTAAAAGAGTGGATCAGCGACACCAGGGGTGGGGCGATTAAAGCTGCTCAAGGGTTTTAACAACTTCTTCCTCTCTATGTCCCTTTTGGGAGGTTTATCCTTCCCTCAGGTCCTCAAGGGTTTTTACCAGGGGGTTTTAAGGTTCTACTTCAAGGGGATTTTTAAGGGTTCTACACTCGGCTCTTCTCCACCGGGGGAGAAGGAAAATTCCTATTCCCGTTTCAAGCTTGCCTACAAGCCACGGGACCAGGAAAAGTTTACTGGCTCAGAGGGTGCTCTCAAGCTCTCTAAGCCCAAGAACCAAAACGCTCAGTGCTTCCCAAGCCTCTGCTCAGAAGCTAAAGCTCAGGGGTCTCCCAAGCCTCTGCTCGGAAACCAAAAGGTGTCCCCAAGCCTCTGCTCAGGAACTGCAATTAGGGGGTCTCCCAAGCCTATGCGCTCAGAAAACCAAAAAGTGTTCCCAAGCCTCTGCTCAGAAGCTGCAAATGCTCTCAAGCTCTCTGCCCAAGAACTGTACTCAAAGTGTCCCCAGGCCTCGCGCTCAGAGACAAATGGTTAAACTGTCTCCAAGCCTCGACCAAAAGACTGAAAGCGCTCAAGGACTGCCTCTGCAAGTCCCCAAGCAAAATTGCTCAGGAGTAAATTTACTGTACTCCCAAGCGGAAAAGCGCTCAAGAGTCCTACTAACTCTCAAGCGGGGTGCGCCCAAGAGTCCCACTGACTCCCAAGCAAGGTACGCCCACGAGTCTAACTTAAAACTCGCAAGCGGAAAGGCGCCCAAGAGTCTAACTTAAAACTCTTAAGCACGGTGCGGCCGGCTGCCGCGGGGCTTCAGGAACCTGGCTTCAGATTCCCAAAGCTAAACTGACTGAACGAACGGACTATCGATCCCTTCACGTTTCCTCCGGAGCGGGGATTGAAGCCTAAGTGCTGGCAGGAACGGGGTTTGGACGGACTTAGGAGAGACGGGGGAGGGCGGAAAAGAATTTTATATGTGCTGCTTCAGGATGCGTATATATATAAATCTATAGAGCCTACTTCTGGGATCCCACCCACATAGACGCGTTTAGGCGGCCCGGAAAGTGGCCAGGAACTTCACCAGTTCAGAGGTCCTCACCCACAGTACACCGGTTATAACGGCTGGAGGGCCTCGCGGTGCACCACAAAAGGCAAGTAGTCCAAAGCTGGCTGAAGGAGGAAATGGGGAAAAGCCAACCCACAAGATAGAAATGCTCGCTAGAGCCACACACACTCACACTTTTAATTCCCTGAGCTAAATTGCGCTCTTTACACTGAGGTCTGGAAAATTTTCCTCTAAGTCAGTTCGCTGAAGACACGCGTGTCGACTCACGTGCGTTCACACGAACCGGGTTATGCCCGCATTCTCCACCAGTAAACTGTTACCAGAACTGCTCTTTTATTATAATGGGGAATTAGCTGTAGCAGTCTGTAACTATTAATATTAAGCGAGGATCATAACCTATGTATACGGAGGTCTCGATCCCAGACACTCTAGTGAAAAAGAGGCAGACAACGAGTCAGGTCCAAACACGTGTATTGAGTGTAGCGTAAGCCTAGCTTGCACAATCATACAAAGAACATACAAGGTCTAAGAAATACAGAGTAGGAAATACAGAGACGTTCGCATTAGCTGGTTCCCAACGATGATAGGGGGAATACTCACTTATCCTGGAGCGAAGCAGAGACACAGCAGCGAGGGTGGCCCAATGCCAGCACTGGGACCACAGACGGACAGCAAGGAGGTCTGGATAGGGAATGGCCGAGGCCACAGACAGCGAGGGGTTCTGGATGGGAATGGCCGAGGCACCGAGTGGTCTGAGAGACCAGCTTAAATACCCCAAAACGTACCCTGGGGCTGGTGCTGTACTTGGTGGTTCTCACAGTTTAAAACAAAGGTTCTAATGGGCTACTGAATGGCTTAGATGGGCCACTTTAGTAATCAGATTGTGATAAGTGACACCTCAGGAAGAGGGGACAAAAGAGGGAGGGGGAAATCCGAGTGGGCTGAATGGATGTTCCAGCGGACAGGGCTTGTCCTGATGTCATCAGCTTTGGAATGCGGAGGTTTCTTTGAGATGCGTTCTCTAAGTGCTTGGGATGGTTGGCACTTAGTTCCTTCTCCGGGGCGGCTCCTAAGATATGCAGAGCGGGGCGAGGGGCTCTCGCTGCGGACGTGGTGTGCCCGCTTCGCCGAAATGGCTTCTCAAAGCAGTCTTCTTCCCAGGGTCTTCTGGCTGCCTGAGAACATGGATGCCGGCTGGGCATAGCTGGGGCTGGATAGCAGGCTGCCCGGTAGCGAGGGCAAGCTCGGCAACCTACCCGCGGGAGGCTCCAGGCGGGAACTGACCAGGGAGCGCCTAGCCAGGCTCGCTGGGGGTTTCCCCGGCAGGCGCCCGGCTGCTAGCAGCGGCTTGGGCCCATATGAGGCAGGCTTCCATGGAGGCAGCGGGAACAACACTTTAAAATACAGTCCAAAGCAGGGAACAGGCACGGTCCGTGGCAGATGGCAAAGCAGGCACGGGGAACACAGTCCAAACACACACTGGGAAGTCCAGATACAGGTCAGGGCAGGGCTGCCCAGAAAGAGAGTCCTTTTGTGCAGTTACCCAAACATGGAGTCAGTAAACTGCACAGTCTATTACAGCAGCGGGGTAATAAAACAGCAGACAGGAAACTGACACGTGTATCAGAACACACACGTGCAAAGCAGTCTTCGTGCAGCAGTGAAACAGTAATGCAGGAAACTTTAACACAGTTCATAGCAGGCTTCAAAGCAGGGGAGGGGGCCTACTTGGCAACAATACCCTACAGACTATCCGGCAGAGTTTACTTACTGTTCTGGTGAGAGGAGGAGTGTTACTGATTATGTCATTGTCTCAGGTAATATGCTAGGATCGGTTGAAGTATTTGAAGTTTCTTCTTATCTGGACTGTGATCATTTACCTATTATACTGAGATTTGAGATGCTGAACTTTGACTTTCGAATTGTGGATTTATATTTGGAAGGAAATGTGGAAGGAAATGAATACTATATGGTGTCATGGAATGAAATGAGGCAGAAAGTAATTGTAACATTTTTGAGTTCGGGTGCCCTTGATCATCTGCTAACTAAGCTGGGAAGTGAGGAACATGAGGAATTACATTTGGATGCCTGTGCTCAGATTATTAAGGAATTACAAAAGATGATGGGTAAGCCTTGTTCTAAACAAAATGGCCCTAATAATAATAATAATAAATCAAAGTCTTGGTTTGATAGGGAATGCAGAATTATTAAAAAATGCTCTTGATAATATGTATATCAAATATAGGTGTGAGAATGATGAGGATAGTTTAAAGGAGATGAAAAATTTAAAAAATCGATATAAGGCCTTGATATGACAGAAAAAGAAAGAAGCCATAGCTCTTGCATGGGATCCACTTAGTCAAGCAATTGTAGATAAAAATCCCAGTTTATGTTGGCGTATGGTATCCAATTGTAACATTAGATCTCCCCCAATGTGCAGTAATATAATTCTCCCTGAAACCTGGGAGAATTATTTTGAGCATTTTTATCAAGGTCAAAATGAGGCTGTAATGGAGGATCTGGATATTGATAACTTACCTGCTTGGCATCCCCAAGAAATTAAGAACCTTATCCAGACTTTGAGAGTTAATAAAGCCCCTAGTGCTGAACTTATACCTGCAGATCTGATTAAGAGGAACCTTGAATGGTGGACTCTGGTTCTTCTTTATTTATAACTATAGAACAAGTCGAATACCTAAGGATTGGGGGGGGGGGCGGCAATAATTGTGCCTATTTACAAGAAAGGTAACAGGGAGGATCCCTCTAATTACAGGCCAATCAGTCTTTTAAATATAATATGTAAGCTTTATTCGAAACATCTACAATGAAAGTTAAAAGACCGGATGGACCAGGAAGGTCTTCTGGGACAGGAGCAAGCAGGTCTAGATCAATGTGTCCATTTAATCTCAAAATACTCCTCAAACTCCATAACCTCTTTATAGGCAGCTTTTATAGATTTTATATCTGCGCTTGATTCTATTTCGAGAACTATTCTATGTTGAAATCTACTGCAATAGATAGGCGTCTGTTGTTCTTATTGAGAGTTCTGCATAAAAATACTTCTATAAGGGTACGATGCAATCTAAACGGTCACCTAACAAAGATGGTTAGAACAGATAGAGGAGTACCACTTTTATTTACTATTTATATTAATGATATGGCCCAGTGTTTTCTTGATTTTCACCCCCTGAAGCTGGCTGATAGACATATTCCGCTATTACTTTATGCAGATGGTACAGTTTTGCTTTCTAGGACCTCCAACTGCCTGAAGAGACTGCAGTACTGCAGTCAAAATTATTTGGAGATAAATTATACTAAGACTAAAATAATGATATTTACAAATAAGTCTAGGGTGTTTAACTGGTTTATTGACTCTCGTCCCATAGAGTAGGTCCGCTGCTATAGGTATCTTGGAGTTGTATTTCAGTTCTCTGGGCGTATGAAAGGACATACCGATTACCTGTCTGCTAATGTGCAGAAAAGCGCTGGTTCTATTCAGAAGTTTTTTCTGGTCCAAAGGGGGTCGTAACATAGAAGCTGCTATAAGCTATATTCTATAAAAGTATTACCTCTGTTATTATATGAAGCTTCATTGTTACTCCAGACTGAATTGACCTTACTTGAAAGAACGCAATCAAAATTTTTAAGAGCTGTTTTCCAAATTTCAACGAGTGTTTCAAAAGCTGCAATTTGTCTAGAGGCAGGCCTGCTCTCGGTACAGGCAAAACTGTGGATTATTGCCTTTAACTATTGGTTAAAACTGATTTTCTCACCTATTGGTCTTACTCATACTATGATGCAAGATAATTTTGTTTCCCCATGGCAGAAGAAGATAGAGGTCAAATTGAACTATTATGGTCTCTCTAAGCAGTATATACAGGCTCTGGCTTATGCTCAGGCTAGAACGATTTTTTAAAAAAGAAAATTGAATGTCGAACGGCAGATGGATGTGAGTAGGTTTAGGAACCCTGTATTTGATGTAACTACACTTAATAAGATAACTTTGAAACCTTATGTTAAATGCTTAGATAACGGTAACCATAGGAGAATATTTACTCTTTTAAAGTATAATGCCCTACCTTCAGCTGTATTGGAGGCCAAATTTACTCGATCTTTGAAGAAAGGCTGCATGTGTGGGATGGGAGCTGATGAAATGTTAGAACTTGTTATTTTTGAATGTGGCCTGTACCCAAATATTAGGGAAACTCTGGTGATGCCTATTGTCAATTCCTACCCTGGTTGCAGCAGAACGATACTTGTGTCAATTATGCTTGCAGGTGATAATCAAAAGCTGACTAGGATGGTTGCCAAATATGGTTGGTTGGCTTACCAAATTAGGGAAGAGACAAAGAAGCACAGATAGGGTAATTTGATCTTAATATTAACTTTTAGATCTTAGAATTTTTAACTCTTATGTATAATTTTAGGTGGTATCCTAATTATAACTGTATTGCTTTTACTCGCTATTGGATACTTCTATTGTACTACTAGCTGGTCTTGGACTTTAACAATAAATCTCTCTATCAATGGGCCAAATCAACCCTGTGGAGAGTGCGGGAGCATTTGCGTGGCCGGCATAGTGATGTCACTTCCAGAAGTGATGTCATTACATCAGCCCTGGAGCGTGCGTGCACTTTGTGCGCCCACAAAGAGGATCCTCGTGGATGGCACGTAGGTGCCCCTAATCTCTCCCAGCAGGAGGTGAGAGGTACCTGGCAACCCTACTTTCAGGGTGGTAGCATAGACTTCCTGTGCAGTTTCTGAAACTTGAAAAATAAGTTTTTGTGCACTCTGTATGCTAATAATTCTTGTAGTGAACAGTTGCAAAATCTTCTTGACTTCATTAATTTTTTCCTTACCCCTTTTTTTTCTTTCTGTATCCCTTTTTTAACTTTGATAAAATAAATTTTTAAAAGAAAAGAAAAAAAAGTAACGGTGCTGAGTCTGTTAGTGCGCTGCCCTTGTCTGTTTTGTGATGCCACAATCCCTATGGGGACTTACGGACTGATAGATGCTGGGGGGCGATGGCATCTTGCCTTCATGCGCCTGCATTAGTTCTTCAGGGGAGATTTTATACATTTAATGCCTTTCTGCATTTAATGAGATACAGTGACTACATAGCTCCACTAGAGGTCACAATGAACTAATTCTACAAATATACTCACCACCACCCCACCATTGTGTTTTTCAAAGCTTATACAGTATGTTACTATTATCCATTATGAAATGATTTATTTATTATTATTATTATTATTTGACTTATATCCCACCCTCCCCATGAGTGGGCTCAGGGCAGCTCACATCATGATTAAAACACAATAAATTAATAGTCAACTTTAAAAATCGATTTAAAAACTTATATTAAAATACTCCAGCACCATTATACATAGGCTACTTTGGATACTAATAAAAGACCTGCATAAGTCATAGCTGTGGCTAAAATGCATAGCCGAGGGAAGTCATAGAAGAGGTAGCGATCTTAGATAGGATAAGGGGGGACACCCGCTGGTCCTCAACCAAAGGCCTGGCGGAACATCTCCATTTTACATATTGGCATGCATATGTTCTTGAGAAGCCAACTCTTTATACTTAATGACTTTCATTACTTTTCTGTGTCAGTGTCATGAATACAGGATGTGTGGATCCGGTTTTGTACTAACCTGTCAGTATTTCTTAAGTTCAGTTTCTAGTGCTTTCAAATTTCCCTGTTATTAAAATGCCCTTTGTATGCCAGTTGGGATGGTTAAAGTTGTCTATAAAGCATTTATCTATAAAGCGGTGAACTTGGTGATGGGAAGAGTGAGTTATGTTGCTACTTCTGCACCAGCAAGGCATTGGATTCTCTTGAGCTGGTTGTAATTTGAGACATGAAGCAAGGTATTGATTTTTTAAATTGTTTATTTATAACATAGAAAAGTACACAAATATAAATACAATTAGACCCCTGACCCCTGAAGAATGTAAAAGAACATACTAGCTTCAGACATAAGGACAATCAAAGAGAAAACCAAAGTCTATAGTCTTTTCTCTGTGCTAGGATCCCTCGGAGTTCCAAATAATCAAAGACAGGATTCCAAATTTCCTCGTAACTGCTTCGTTGTGCACTATGCTGCGAGCTACAGAAAAAAGGATTGTGCACAATTTTCTCCAGAACACAAAATCTCCCAAAGATTCTCATGCCGTCTATCCATGGAAGGTGCAGCTGGATCTGACCAAAAGGCCACAATTGTCAAACCACCAGCTGCTAATAATTTGGAAATAAGGGTTTTTGTCATCTGGGAAATTTGGATATCATTCCAGATATCAAATATAAACAGCTTCAGAGAAAAGGGTAGATTAATCATAGATTTGGGGGCATTTCCGCCATAAGTGAATTGGAGAGCCTTCTTGCCCACAAAGCTTCCAGCATTTAGAGCGAAGACCCTGATTTGTTCCGTGTAGCCTGTTGGGACAGAGATACCCATTTGCAAATAATTTATAATTCTGTGTCCTAATTGATTGGATAGTAGATTTGTTCAAGGGAGAACTTCAAATAGATTCCCAGTCATCTGTTGTAAGTTCCCCATGCAGTTCTCCCGTATGTCAACATATGCTGGTAATTTTGGGTATAGAACCTTGAGAAGAATTTGATAAATTTTAGCCAAAAGGCCTTTCATTGCCCTCAAAGATTCAGTTAAAAGGGTCTCAAACTTAGTTTATGGTCTGAAAGAAACATTTTTGGTAGCATAGGAGAGCATAATTGCTCTCATTTGGGAATACTGGGACCACGATGCCTGACTTTGTAGCTTCAAATCTACTTCCTGTTTTGTAAGGACTTTCCCTTGTATATACCAATTCCAGATTCAGACCGTGACCGAAATGTACTTAGGTCAAGCAAAGCATTGATGAAGACAGACATCATGTAAAAACCCCACTTGCCGCAGATTCTTCCTGCCTTCACTCCTGAACTGACAGACAAGCACACCTGTGAATGAAAGGCTGGTTCAAGCCGCCACCCATTCACTCTCTTCCCCTGCTACTGCCTGAAGTTGGCAATGCCCACGATGCGCTTTCCTGCCTACCCATGTGTGGGCTTCTGGCTGAAGGACATGTGACTAACTTTCCCCAGTAGGAGGTGGTAGTGAGCAAGCAGGTGGCGCGGTGGCAAGGCTGGCTGCTGGAACTGCTGGTGGGCTGGGATGCTCACTTGTCAGTTCATTTATAAACCCTGGGAAAGACTGCGGAGTTTTCCCTTCGTATGACAATTGTGTCCATCTTCTGACGCCCCCCTTTGCCTCTTAACTTCCTTCCCTCCTCAATGTTTTCCCCCTTTTGTATTGCATTATTTGGTTTTTATAACTTCTATGCACATGGCTATGAGAGGGGAGCTGGTTTGCTTCAGACTCATATAGTACACCCACCCAAGCCTCCATCTTGAGGGATGAAAAATAAAAAAGTCCAGTAGCACCTTTAAGACTAACCAATTTTATTGTAGCATAAGCTTTCGAGAATCACGTTCTCTTCGTCAGATGCATGGAGGGCAGAAGGAAACCGGTCAGATATAGAGGAGGAGAGGGGAGGGGAGGGGGGAGGAGGAGAGGGGGGATGTAAACAACTCCTTTGATATGGAGATGCAGACAGCTCCTTTTGGTGTGGGGATCAGTTTGCTTGTGTAAAGGTTCAAAGGAGTTTGCCGTGTTAGTCTGTAGTAAAACAACAACGGGCGGCCCCGGTACCAGTATGAACCAAAAACAACCAAACCGGGACTCAACAATCTTTGGAGCCAAAATATATTCAGATTTTTGTGTTATAAAGTGCGAACAGTGCATTAAATACAAACATAAATACAAAATGCGTTATACAAAATTTTGAAGTGCCAAAATACAAAGTCCAAGCATATATACATATATCACAATGTTTCTGTTGTCCGGAATCGTCAGAAAGGTTTTTTCAGAAAAATTTTTTAAAGTGCTAATTGCCAGTTGTCAGTACATCAAAGGGAGCCGGTAGGTAGGGAGTTGTGCACCGTACTTATATATTCACAGTCCATAGGTATGAGTGTAATTAGACAAACGCCGACGGGGGTTTGCTTGCAAATATCATTAACCCGTTTCGTGAGTACTAAGACTCACTTCCTCTTGGGCTTAAGGCGATTCGGACTGGTCATAAGTATGTTACAAGCACAAGGCATACTCTCCTACCACTCCATACATTCCACGGACATCTGAAAAAACCTTTCTGACGATTCCGGACAACAGAAACATTGTGATATATGTATATATGCTTGGACTTTGTATTTTGGCACTTCAAAATTTTGTATAACGCATTTTGTATTTATGTTTGTATTTAATGCACTGTTCGCACTTTATAACACAAAAATCTGAATATATTTTGGCTCCAAAGATTGTTGAGTCCCGGTTTGGTTGTTTTTGGTGTTAGTCTGTAGTAGCAAAATCAAAAAGAGTCCAGCAGCACCACCAAGACCATCCAATTCCCCTGCAGCACAAGCCTTCGATAACCACAGTCCTCCCCGCCAGATGCATCTGACAAAGAGAACTGTGGTCCTCGAAAGCCCACGCCAGGTGCCACTGGACTCCCCCTGACCCCGCCTCTGTAATGAGATAACCATTCATAGTCCCTATTCAGTCCCAGCTTGACAGAGTCAAATTTGCATATGAATTCCAGTTCAGCAGCTTCCCATTGGATTTTGTTTTTGGTGAGAGAATTGTAGAACTGCAGAATGGTAGATGCACAATTATCTTTGCCTTGCTTCCCTGGTTAGGTGAACCAGGTTTAGGAATAACTTAATAGGGGGGTCCTTACAAACTTGATTTATCCCCCAGCATTTCATCCTTAATCCCTTTCACGTCCCTGCTGCATTCTTCTTAAAAACGTGAACGCTTTGTGCTTGGAATGCAGACATCTGCTGTATGTAATGGTTTTCCATTCAATGAGACTGACATGTATCACCTCTTAAAATTACTAGTATTCTGTAGCGGACAAATACTGCTTTCAACTGAACCTTCAAGTACTAGTCTAGGACTCTTACAAGTAGCCTAAACACTTCATACAGAATAGAGAGAAATTTGAAATGGTTATATAGTCTCTCCTTGGAGCACAAATTGAACCACTGGTATAAACAGGGGAATTCCTTAAGTGTGCATTTCTTTCTAATGGTGGGGAAGGGCAAATATGAATTTAAGGGTGGTTTCTTTCTTTCTTTCTTTCTTTCTTTCTTTCTTTCTTTCTTTCTTCCTTCCTTCCTTCCTTCCTTCCTTCCTTCCTTCCTTCCTTCCTTCCTTCCTTCCTTCCTTCCTTCCTTCCTTCCTTCCTTCCTTCCTTCCTTCCTTCCTTCCTTCCTTCTATGTGAAACCTAGGCATCTGAATTTCTGAGTTTTGGAGATCATCAGTGATGTAAGACATTTTACACCATTGCTTGTTCATACCAGATTTCCCTTTGTCTTTCCACATTACAGATAAATGGGTTTCCAAGATTCATACTATTCTGAAAGTAACCGGTGATCCGCTTTGCATCAAATTGGTAACTATTTTTTTTTCTCACTATAATAAAATATGGAAAACTTTGATTCTTATAGTGCTGGTTATAACGTTCTTATTTGCATCTTCCCAATCCCAGTCGGAGCCATAGGTTAAAACAGCGAGAGAGAAGCCTTCTACGAGGAAAAAAGTTGGGTCCTTAAGATGCTGCTTAAGATTACACTGCTAATCTGTTACTACCTCCATAACTACAATCACTGCAGATTTATGGCTTTCTGGGTGTTCCAAAGCTGGTCTAGAGAGGGGGGGCGGGAGGATGTTTCTATCTCGGCAAATACTCTGAGTTGCTAATTTGGGCACAAAAGGCTATTTTCCAGAAAACGTGAAGCCAGCCAGGCTTTGTGTAAAAGGTGAGTGCCCACAAACTGCAGGTGCTTCATTTTGTAAGACTTGAGTCTCGGTCTTCTAATTCCCAACGGTCAAGCAGAAAGCAGCGGAATACCAGGAGAAAAGTGGTCCTTCCTCCACTGCTTACCTACCGCCACATTTGCAACTACTCAGCCAAAAGAGCCACTTCTGCTTCTATCCCTGGGGTGAGGCCTGCTAGCCATAAGCCCCATGTTCCTGAGACATGATCGCCATGTGGAGGAACAGGGTCTCACTGCAGTGAAAGATAGATGATGTCGCGCAGGAGCTCTGGAAACTACTTTCATAGCCATCCTGGCAACTTCGCAACCACCCACCATTTGTGGTGCTGTGCAATAATGATGCCCCCTGTGTCCGCACTTAGAAAGGTGCCAGTTCCTGCCTAGCCAGCTGGAATACTGCGATGACTTCACCCCATCCCTTGCATGATGCGTTGTGCAAAGTGGCTGTCTGGGAAGGTTTCCTATCGCCTCCCCCCTTCAAAGTCTCCTTCGACCGAGCAGTCCATAGGCATGGGTGTGGAGCCCAGAGGCTTCCCAAGGGAGTGGTTTGCATCCCGCTGGGCTGCTGCTGAACCTCTGCATACCATGCGAATGACACTGGGCATAGCCTATTTGTGGTGGTGTCTGTGGGGGAGGGGGCATTTGGCAAAGGGGAGGGGAAGGCAGGGTGTGTTCTGCAGCAGGAAGCGCTGTGATTTGTCCAGTGGTTTTAACGGGAAAGCCTATTGCAATAGGAAGCAGAAGCTGCCCCGACTTGGGAAGATGTGAGTCTGGCCTTCGCAAGAAACCTCCTTGTGGTAGGAACAGTCTCAGAAATACCAATTCTGGTTTGAACTTGAGTTGTTCTGTTCGTTAACTCTGTAAAGGCACGTACTGCAGCTAATCATTTCGCTGGCAGTTTCTGTCGGTTTAAAAGGGAAACAGGTTTCATGAAATTACAGAGTTGGAATGGGTCTTACAGATCATCTAGCCCAGCCTCTGCCCACTGCAAGAACAGTTTAAAGCCATCTCTGACCAGTATTCGCCCAGCCATTCCTTGAAGACGGGGCTGGTTTCTATCTGCAACTCTTCCTCCCCTCCCCAGAGATGAAATTCTTGGGTATTAAAGGAGCCAGAGATCCGCCCTCTGCAAATCCAGATCAAAATGAAAAAGCCTCCGCTTCCAGGGGGCCGTGGCGCAGCATGCTCCCGGTTTTAACCCTTTCCTCCCCATCCCTGTGAGACAGAATTTCCAGGGACTGTAGCCTGCAGCCTGGGAAACCTCCCTGCCAAATTGCAGCTAGTGAGACAAAGGGGTCCCTGGAAGGCACCTGCACTGAAAGAGAGAACAGGGGCAGGCAGAAGGGGAGCTCGTGATGAGGCTTCCTTAAGCTTTTAGGGGCCAGTCTAGGCCACCTGCCCCTCCTGTCCCCGGCCAACAATGGACTTGGAGTAAAACAGGAGGAGCTCTGTGGAATAGTAAGCTGAGTGAAACAGCACAGGCTTACTATTGAACGGGCTTAATCCCTGGCTGTGGTTCCTCAAAGCTTAGAAACTTCCATGCCTGAATGTTCAGTGCAGATTGCCTTGTGATGACCAGCAGGGTGTGTGTGTGTTATGTGCCGTCAAGTTGTCTCCAACCTGTGGCGACCCTATGAATGAAAGACCTCCCAAACATCCTATCTTTAACAGACTTGCTCAGATCCTGCAGTCCTGGCTCCCACCTGGTGGAACGCTCTGTCTACCGAGACCAGGGCCCGGCAGGATTTACAAATAAATACAAATAAATAAACTGGAGGACGTGGTTTCTTTTATTGAGTTTTATCTTGTTTTAGGTCTTCCTCTTTTCCTAGAATGAATGACTTCTCAGGAGAATCTTGTCTTCTCATGATGTGATCAAAGTACGATAGCCTCAGTATTGCCATTTTAGCTTCCAGGGAGAATTCAGGCTTGATTTGATCTAGCACCCACTTATTTGTCTTTTTGGCCATCCATGGTATCCGCAAAGCTCTCCTTCAGCACCACACTTGAAATGTATCCATTTCCTTCCAGTGGCTTTTTTCACTGTCCAACCTTCACATCCATACATAGTAATGGGGAATACCATAGTCTGGATTATCTTGATCTTGGTCCCCAGAGAGACATCTTTATCTTTAAAGGGGCGAGGGTGGGTGGGATAGATGTATTTGTGTCTGGAAACGCACATCACATATATCAAAAGGCCCACTCAAGCCACATCACGCTGTCTCCAAGTCTCCAGCATTCAGAAGGTGCAAGTGTGTGTGTGTGTGGAGGGGGGCCCTCCCACATAAGATAAGCATGTAGCTTGCAGACAGAATGCCTCGATGTCAAATGCTCAAGTGCCCAAAGCTCCCAGCGGGAACCGTTGAAGGCACAAGGCAGCGCAGTCAACCTCTGTTGATGAATATTGGGCACTCTGCTCTGCTAATTGCTAGTTCTGGCTGAAACGGCATATTTTTCCTTGGAGGACATGAGGCAGAGCGCTTGACCAAACAAGCAAGCGTAGGTTGTGTGTGGGTCTTTTTGCAATTATGACTTAATGAATCCAATTTTTAAATGGAACAGGAAGAAGTGTGACTTTATGTTTGCTTTCTGTGCTTGCTGTAAGATGAAACCTAATCGTTGCCGTCTCACTGTCTTTAATGCGTTCTTATCGGCAAATGTTTTGATCTAGTGTAGTAAACAATTCTTTGTCAGTGATGATGGACATCTGCTCATCAGCCCATGACTTCAAATAAGCATTTCTTGGCCTGTCATTTCCTCAGTGACTAATGTACCTCCTTTGTATATCGTAGTAAATCTCACTCTGATTTCAAGGATTTTTCTTCCTTACCAATGTTTGCAGTTCCTATTGGGTTGGTTTGCAATAGACTTATCAAGTTAAAAATTATTTTAGTGTGTGTCAGGCCATAAGAAGGACAAGAATGCAGGTTTGGGCACACTTTCGGCTGCAGACATGACTGTAGTAGATGCCATCACTGAAAAGAAGCATGATTTGATGGGGCAAAGGACATTGTCTCTAAAGGGACCTGGAACACACCGAATGTTGAAATGTAAAGAAAAACACATAGATATATCCGAGCAGGGCTTATTACTTACGTATTCCTGTGAGCCTACTGTTAGCAGCCAGACCTCCTCCCCACACTGTAAGGGCAGTTTGTGGATATGGAATCTCATAAGCCCCTTGCCATAATTTTTAGGCACTACTTGGCCCCAGGCCGAGTGGATGCCATCTGACCTGGAGACTGGAAAGTTACCAGGACATGATGAGTCAGAGGTGGGTGACTGACTGACTATCCTCCACACCCTGGAGAGCAGTAGAGATAACAAGGCTTCCTGAGAAAACTCCCTGCTTTATCTCATCAGTGCCTTCCTTTACCTCTCATCACCCACTTATCTTAATCAAAGCTATTCAGCACACCTTGATAGCATCCCCATCCGGAACTTACTGTCAGGATGTTGGCATCTGCCATCAGTCCTAAGGGAAGGGGAAGATGCAGTCGAGCTGCTCTTCCAAGGTTGTGCAGCCAGGTTGCTTCTTCAAGGTTGTACAGCTGGCCAGGTGGCCTTGAGCTCTCAGGTGTTCAGGCCCACCCCAAAAGGGGGAGAAACTGATTATCTGAAGTATATGAGTTACTCAATTTTGCATGTACCTTATTCCTGACAATGCCTTTGTAATATCTTGACAGTAGGCCTTACAGTAAAGCTTAAAAAAAAACAACCAGTGGAGTCTTTTGGCAGGATCCTTACACTTACCAGGTCAGCAAGCAATTTTCTCACCTATAGACTATCCCAGATAGTAATATCAAAACTCTCCCAACTCCCTTGTCCATCTCCAGAGACAGCTGTCAAGCCACTCTTTTGGGACAAAGACTTCAGTTTTGTCCCAGAGAACATTTTGCCCTATAACTGTTTTTTCCAGCCAGGTGGTCAGGGTGTGTGTGTTCTTGATCCATACACCCACCCTCATGTTTGTTTGAGCTTTCTTCTCCCTGTGAAACACTGGTAGTTTTGCTGCTGCTCTCATGGACCCTCCTTCTTCAGGACAAGTAATTATCGCCCTCCCTAACTACTTTCTCCCACCCACCTCCCATTTTTCCTAGTTAGCTTTGTATTCATGCAGTGTGTGATTTTCTGTATGCTTGCCTTTTATTTTTCTTTAATAAAAAGCCCTTTACTGTTGAACAGCTGCTTGGTTTATTTGAGAGTTCTCTAAGTGAGTAATCCCTGTATACATAGGTGGAGATCCCTAGTTACCCCCTCGCTTGTTTCCTTCAATGTTAATTCGCTCATCTAATTAAGGAGATATCCTATTTGGGTAACGTTACGAGGGGGAAATTCTCCTCATGTTGGCTTCAGGTTGTGCTGCTGCTCTGCACAATCCTTCTTGCTCTTGAGGGCAGATTGAGGATTTTTTTCTTCTACCCAAGGAGTGGGAGAACCTTTATCAGTGGCTCTTGATCAAATGATAGTTTTAGTGTTCTTAGGCTAAAACTTATTCTATGACATACCCTGGCCTGTTTCTGACTTCCCAGTCTACTCAGGGAGTGTAGTGGGAGATGTGTGGGGGGAACTGCTTTTCTTCATATGTGACAACTTCCTTTCCTCTTCAGTTACCTCTGCCATACCTCAACTTGGAGGTTATTGTTCTATATCAGTGTATTGCTTTCCAAAAAGAAAGGTTAAGAGAATGACAAAAGAGAAGGACCACTTTGGCATGATGAAGCACACCTTATAGCACTCGCTTCCCTTGACCCTGCAGATTTATTAGGGTTTTTAAAAAACCTTGTATGTAAAAAGAGTCATGAATGTTAACAGTGAGGTAAAGGAGGTCTGCTACAATGTTACTGAACGACCCTGAACAGACAAAAGAGAGTTGAAGGTGTGGTATATTTTTATGGGAAAATTGTGTCCACTTCTAATGGATTAAAAAAGACAGAAATGACATTCTTAGGTAGTTTCATGTGGGTAGCCATATTGGTCTGTAGTAGAAGAGCAAGATTTGAGTCCAGTAGCATCTTGATGAACAATTAGATTTCCAGGGTATGAGCTTTTGAGAGTCCGAGCTGATGTATCTGATGAAAGGAGCTGTGACTCTCGACAGCTCCTGCCCTGGAAATCCAGTTGGTCTTTGAAGTGCTACTGGACCCGAGTCAATCTTAGAATAAGCATCTTGCATACTTAATGTTTGTAGAAAGAATATTTTATTTTCTAGGCTATGTTGTCTGCAAGATACTTTGTATATAAAATAGCCACTTCTGGAAGGCTGTGAACCACCCCCTGGAGTGGTTTTTGTTGCCTTGGCAGGAAAAGTTTTACTGGCCTGCAGCGTGATCCCTTTTGCAAAGTTAAGACTGTGGCCCCTGTTCTTCTCACTATGAAGCATCACTCTCCTAAAAGGGCTACTGTGTTGAGTTGTTCAAGCATGCCTGGGGAAACACGCGTGTTTCTGAGCTATAGAAATAGTTGGTTATTAACCAGAGCAACACTGGATGCTTTTCAGTTTATCCCATTATCACCGAAGAGACGACTCCTCTCCACCACTTAACCTCAAAACTGTGTTTGCAGTGAAATTTAATAGACTTGGCCTGAGGGGGATTATTGAAGTGATACAATGCTTCAGATGGGGGAGGGGAAGCGTGTTGTTCTTCAAATATGTTTAATTGTCTCTTCGACAATAGACTTCCGAACCCCAGAAGACATTCAAGTGAATGTCATTTGATGGGCTTAATTTTTACTCACAGTTGTCTGATCAATTCTGATTTTTTTCCATTAGACACAGAAATAAAATTCAAATAACCCATAAACGGCTCTGGACTTAGTTTGATGATGGAACTTCTTTTAAAAATGTGTAAGCAGAATGATGAATGATCATTACCACAAATGTGATGGCTTTGTAGACAGCTGTGTTCTAAATTCTGCACGTAGAAGAAGTACCCTGATTTAAATTTAATGTTGACTCAATACATCTACTTCTCAATATGGCCTCAGCTTGTGGATACCTAAATCTAGGAATTGGAGATATGAACGGACAAGAGATATCTTTCTACAAAATTGAGAAAAGCCCAGGTTTGAAGAGAAATATGAAATCTTTTAAAAAAATACATTTTTTTAAACAACAACAACAACGAAGGAAGCGGCTCCTGTACCTAAGAAGTGAATGCTCTCTCAGTGGCCATTTGGGGCTTGCTATCGCTTGTCTTCAAACCTCGGTTTCTGTCTGTAAAAGGCATGGAGGAGGACCCTTTCCGGGACTATTTTTGCCTCCCTGTCTACCTTTGGCTTCAAAGGGAGGACTTACCGGGTAATTTGTTATCATGCAGTTTGTACAACTCTTCCAGGTGCTGTGGTGGTTACCAGCCAATTATAAAAATAAATAAATAAAACTGAAGACTGAGGCAGGGGCAGGTAAAAGAAAGGCTGGCTGGTGAGTGGGAAGGAGAGAATGTAGGTCCTGCCAGGAAGAGAGAAAGAGGAAATAGTGCAGGGAAAGGGGTCCCGGGGGAAATGACGTGACCCCAGCCAGTCCTTGCAAGTTCTCTGGCCGCCTCTGGCTGATGCCTGCACAATTCATGTTCAAAACCATGGTGCTGAATTTGTCCTAATTTTGTCCGAAAGCTTAATGCCGTTTTTGCCCTCCATTGAAAAGAATCTCATGCCAGCTGTGTGACCTCTATAAACTGATGGAGAAAGGATGGCTGGTGGCCTTTGGTGGGTGAATGTCTCTTAGGTTACAATATGGAAGAACAGAACTGTCAGACAATTTTATACCTCACTGAATTGGAACCATGTAATTAAATCTTCAGAACAAAAATCCTAGTTGTAAGATAATACAGCATGACTACTCTGTAGGGCTGCAACGAATGTTTATCTGCTTTGCTTTTGATCACCATGGTGTCCGATTGTACAATTTCTAGCTCCCATCAGTCAAGAGCCTGTACTCAGTTAGGAGGGGGGCAGAAGAGAGCTATCAAGTATGACAAGAAACAAGAGCTACTGTGCAATATTATGCAAAGTTGCTCTAATAAAAACCTGTTGATTTCAGTGGATTTAGACTGAAGAAACTGTGTGTAGGATTACACCATTAGATCTGTCATTATTAACAGCCCAATCCTGAGTGGTGGAGGTGGAGGTGGAAAGTGCTTAGGAAGTGGACTAAGGGCTACGCTGTCATAACTCAGACTTATGTAGGTGTAACCCCCCCCCCACACACACACACACCGCTGGTGGCCATGATCAGTGACCAGATGGAAGCGTAAGTCTGGTGCAAATTCCCACACTGGCACTGGCAGGCTGGGAAGCAGCCTGTGAGTTAGGCAGCTCCCAAAGCCACTTCGTGCCTGGGAACATCCCCTGAAGTGGTGGAAAGTTATGCCACAAAAAAAGGCGGTGTGGTCCATAGGCACTCATTGAACAGGAAAACTTTGCTCGTCCAGCACCCAGCCCTGCCCATGTGGCCTGGTGGTGCATAGGATGGCTACTACTGTAGGGACCAATCCACATGTGCCCCTGTGATGGCCAAGGCCGCATGCAAATGTCCAATCAGCTCCCTGGCCACCCTACATAACGACCCACACTAGAAATGGTAATTTGCCCTCTGGAAATTACCATTCTGTATGTCTCATACCTAGCGGATGAGCTCTGGAGATTACCTTACTTAAATATACATATAAACCACTTAGATTGTATTTGAAGGGTTCTTTTTATTGTGTAGTGATTGCTTTATTTAGTTCGTTTGTCACAGCGTGGTTACTTTGATTTTGGCCCAGCATGGTGCAGGCAGTGGACCCACATCTTCAGTTGTCCAAAGGTCCACTCCATGACCTTCCTGGTGTGACGGTGGGACTGGTTGTCCACTGGGTACAGGTTCAGTAGTTGTGGAAGTTAGGAGTAGCAACGGTCACCTGCACTGGAAGTGAGGTTGTTAGCACCAGGCCACCCACCCACCCCTTTCCCAGCTACACAGCATACCTATCAAGCAGCTATCCCTGCCCTCAGCCACCTGGCCAGGAACTTATGCAAACCAGACATAGCAAAGATCTGGGCATCATGTACACAGCCAGGGAATTTTGCCACTAGGTCCATGAAGATCCTCTGGTGGTTGCATGCCGCCTGGACATTGATGCTGTTGAGTCTGCCTATTCCAGTAGAGCAGTGCCTTATCACAAGGGGCAGATATGTGCAATCGACAGTGCCAACGACATTGGGGAAGACCACCATGGCAGCAAACCCTGCTCGAATGGACATGAGCTTGGCCTCAGCAGTGGGGAACCTCACGTGCTCCTGGAGGTAGTCCACCCTTACGTCCAGGTATTACCTGAATTGGTCTTATTGCGAGTAATAGAGAGTGGGGAAATTAGCAGCTATGCAAGAGATGGTAACTACGGGTTCTTTTTAACCATTTTTTACGGAGTCCCTTCCAAGATAGCAAACGAGGATGGTGCTTTAAATTCAGAGAGCAAACTTTTATTGAAGAGGAAAAACACACACACACACACACACACAGGAGTAATCAATAAAATGGTTACACACACACAGAGTCCTAAGAAGCTAGTCAGAAGGTGGAATAGAGTGAGGGAGGGCAAAGTATATCTACCTATCCTGAAGAGTAGTCCAGTCCACAGGGGAAGAGAGCAGCTCCAAATGCCAATGTTCTCGGCCAGGAGAGCAAGAGGCTTAGGGCAAACTCCAGGGAGCAGCATTTCGGATCCTCTAAGTGTGCATGGTTTGAATGGGGCCAGGGCACTACTCTTATTGGGTAAAATGTGCCCTGAGGTGGTAGAGCCCACCTAGCCATTGTAACAAAGCCTCCAACGGTTTTTTCCTGGGAGTAACAGAAGCCTTGATTACCTTGATTGCTAGCTGCCAGGGCGTGTGAAAGAAAATACAAAATTTGTCCTGGAACTGGACAAACGGGCAGTTTGTTAATAGAATCCACCGGAGCTAAGTTGATGAATTTAGTTGTGGAATGTACCTTCCCAGGAATGAATTAAAAATACTTATGAATGCTAATTGACTTGCTCCTCAATCATGGATAGGAGACCTCATCACGGAAAGAGGGAAAGGAATGTGTTAAGTGGAGTGACTCTGAGAGACTTTTGTTGCGCCGGATTCCTTTTCAGGGCTGGGGAGCCTGTAAACTTATCTCCGCTAGTCTCTCTGCATTTACACGCGGCATTCCATTCATGCCTGGGTCTCCCGGGCGGGACTCTGCAACTGGTAGCTGGAATTCCCCCTGGCTGCAATCCAAGCTGCCATTTTAATCCAAGGGTCTTGTGATTTTATATCACAGGTAGCCATGTTAAATGGCCCTTAAAGATGGCGGAGGCCAAGCCGACTGCTTACACAGGAACCCATGCAGGCAGCAGCGAGCAGAGGACTGGGAGACCTCCCGAGTCTCAGTCACTGTGCCTTGAAACGAGCCGGTGCCTAGAGATACAGGAGGGAAAGCAGCAGCACCTGCAGCACGGTGGTGCCCTGGGGGCGGGGCCCTGTCCTTGCGCATCTCTTCTAAAGGTTGCAGCATGAATGTGCTCCCTGCTCTGCATGGGAGTTAAATACCCTTCCCAGTTCGACCAGCCAGCCCCCTTATCTCAGTACACTGGCAGTCCCAAAACCGAGGTGGTCGTAGATGGTTGCACGTTGCAACGTATAGCCAACAGCCCAGATGAAGGGCCACTTCCTTGGGATACCATTGGATCAACACTCCTGTAACTGCCCTTTGGCTGAAGTTGACTCGCTGGGCCGTTCAGCTTCCTATTGAGTGGTAAGAAAACAAACATTTTAACTGAGAAACATCCTAGTTATGGAATTCAGCTGTGAGCTGTGAAATAGGTTTGCAAAACAGTCTCTGTGCTTCCTCCGTGATGCAAAAATGTTCTCCTTCATTAGCTTCCTCTCGAATTGCTTCGCATTGGAGTTCCCGTCAGTATGCGCGTCAGAAGAGCCACCCTGCAAGATCAGCAGAGTCTTGAGTAAGGTTGTGCTCCCCCTGCTTGCGTGTGGAGGAGGTGGTTTCTGTTTGCAGACTCCTTTTTAGAGCAGAAACATACAAAGTCCTTCTCAAGGGGGGGCCTTGCAGACCTTTCACAGTTCTTGAAAATGAGGTTGGAAATTGCAGCAAAATCCCCAGTTATTTGCAGATGTGACATCCTGTCAGTTCAGGGACTCTTATTTATTTGTTTATTTACTTTATTTATACCCTGCCTTTTGCCCCAATAGGCACGTAGAATGGCTCACATCATCCTTCTCTCCTCTATTTCATCCTCACAATGACCCTCTGGGGTAGGTTAGGCTGAGGGTGTGACTGGCTTTCATAGCAGAGTGGGGGTTTGCACCGGGATCTCCCAAATCCTTGCCTGCCTGCCTGTCTGTCTAGTACAGCTCATACGGCTATTGCCTCAAGTTGAAATTAAAATGGGGAGAACTTTACCTGATATCATGTCTCTGATGTTTAGTTATTGCCCCTCTATATGTTGTCACAGAGTAACGGAATCATTTGTATCTCACAGTGACCACGTCACCTGGGCTCTCATATTAGGTAGTTCCATATTTTCAAGTAGAGGGATGGTTAAGCAAGCCTCAACTCATTAAATATGGAAAGTTCTATAATCGTGTGTTCAACGGTTTCAATTTGATCATATGGGCACCTGCATGTTCTGTTAGCATATGGTACTTTCTTGTACCTCCCCTCCAAAACTGCCAAGGGAAGGGCATTCATTCTTGCCACTGTAAAAGCTCTTTTGAGCCTTGGTACTGTGAGATGATAAAAATACTTGGGCAGTTGCATCAGGAGGGCAATACCTAAGTAAAGAGTTGAACATACCCTCCATGCCCTAACAGTCGTACTAGTAATGTCCAACTTCCTGACATGCATTTTTAGTTGCCTAATTATATCTTTGGTCTCTCTAGGCTTGACCACGTTGTTTGTTATTCCTAAGCATTTCATTTTCTTTCCCAGTAGTTGATTCCGTTGACTATTATGTTTATCTGCCTGAATGAGTCCAAGTAAGAGTGGGCCCTCCATCAGATTTTGAAATCTTTACTTTAAAAAGAAGTGTTTTTATCCATGCCTTAGCGTCCATCGATATTTCGCCCAATTCAGCTCTCAGAGCTATTCACGAAACACATCTAGGCGTGGCCAATAAGCATCAGAAAAAATCATACTGAATAAAATCTATTCTCTCTGGAACTGACTGAATCCAGATTTCTACATCATACAAGAATTGATTTAGAGCCTTGGTATTGTATATCTTTAAGGCCGAGGGGACAAATCTACCTCCCAAACCCTAGTATGATCCTCTAACTCTGAATTTGACATACCTTTAATAGGGAAGTATTAAATATGGACTGTTCCCACATGTAGTCTGCAACCCTTTTAAGAAACTCTATTATAGCATTACAGTCAAATCAGAATATTAATTGAGGCGATAGTGTGTTGTAACCAGCAGTAAAAACTATCCTACCATATAAAAGCCGAGTCGTATTGGCAACGACATATCTTTTATCCCTGCGCAGGCACACTCACACACTTCTCTGCGGGGATGAAAGGTGAGCCCTCAGCAACACGGCTTGCTGAGGAGGCCCTGAGCAGGCTGCTGCTGGTGATGGGAAGGCCCAGCACAGTGGAGCGGCTAAGGCCTGCTCCGGGCCTCTGGGCCACCTCAGGTAGAGTTGCCAGTCCCTGCTCCCACCCTCCACCCCTGTCCCGGATTACCTGGCTGATGGGGAAAAGTGGGGGAACACGCCTCTCAGGTGTGCTTTCTGGTGTCGTAGTGTACTCCTGCATGCCGAAGTAGGCCAATTTTGGCCCTTTCCACTGTCCCGTCCTCTCCAGTCCTCAGCCACCTGATGCAGCCCAAATTGGGGTCAAACTGGATGGCTGTGGAGCGCGGAGGCCTGGCAACCTGGCCTGCACCAGGCCTCTGAGAGGCCATGGAGGTGGCAGGGAGGCACAGCACGGCAGAGCAGCCCTCCCCGGGCCCCGTAGCACGGGCCTGCCAAATCAGTTTTCTAGAGCCTGTTGTATTTCCCCCCACAACAGGCTCCGTTCCTAAGGGCGTATTATTTGTACTAGGTGTCCTCTTCTTGATTTGCAGGCTTATGTAACCCCTTGTTTTTATTGGCCATCTGAAAACAGCCAGCCTTTGCCACTGGATACAGGTGAGTGGCACCTACGGAGCCCGGGTGACTGGACAAGTTTGTCTTCAGAGTAGCTTTTACTCGCACAGAGATGGAAGACTTGCAAAGGTAATGACACTTAAATTCTATATTAGAGGCAACACTACTGCTGAACTCCCAAGTTACCTCTTTCTATACAGTGTGTCATGTCTGAGCCCCATCCATGCCAATTTTGATTCTGTTCTGCTGAATACAATGTATCTTGCTATAGCTCAATATTACTTTGCTAGTGTCATAACTATTTCTCAGGCTTTCACAGGTGTTTATCTGTTGGACTGTAACAGCTTCCAGTGTTTATGACCTTGTGCTCATTCCCAGGCAGTGCTGTGTCTTGCTTCCTAGTAACTCAACGTGATACCACAAATATGTGAAACATTCTCGCACCAAGAGAGCGCCAAAGTATTGTTTCTGGTTGGGAGGGGGGAGAAAGGAGTACACTAGAATGTTAAAAGAGAAGTTTCTCTCGCATGATGTCATTCCTGTCAACTTCTATTCATGCTGCTTAGATGTCTACCTTGCTCCTAAGTAGTCCTATGGACCTGTACATGGAAATGATCTGATTTCTGAATAAAAGCCATTTGACCAAGCTCTTGTGTCTTGCTGCAAAGGTCCAGAGATCTGTCTGCTGTATCCTGCCATCCATAGCCTGACACAGTGCAGTGTTCAGCAGAATAAATTATGTTTTGGCTCACCCAGTGAATAGCTATAATCTTGACTATCTCTAATTGTCGATAACGTTGTCTCTCTTAAATTAATAAATTGTAGGGTATCAATGTAAAATGTCATAACATGCTGGATGTAATTGGAAGAGTCCTAGTATCGACCTACTATTGTAAATGTTATAGTGTTAATCCTTAATCATTCAATTGATTCTAGGTGACTAAGAAATGGATACCCTTATCACAAACAGCATTGTTTTCTGGTAGGGGTAAAGAAATTGCAGGAATGAGAATAGCTGCATCAGGCATTTAAATGGAAAACTGAAGCACTGGGAGCCAAATTGCTTTCTTTATCAAGCATTTTGATAAATGTAAAGAAATGCAATCGTTCGCTTTATTGCAGCCATGATAAATTAAATTTGGCATTCACTATGCATTAAGCAGCATGCTGCACTGAAAGAAACGTACATTGCTCTGGGGTTTTTGTTGTTGTTGTTGTTCCTCTCTCTGTACTGTTTTGTTTTCCATTCTACTATGTTTGAAGAATTCTGGTTAATTGAATATTATTGTAGTATGGTATTTGGTGGTGCAGCATACTAGCGAAGAGAGCAAGCTATGATTGAGGAGATCCCTGATTCGCTATTGTCTCTGCTGGAAACTCGTGAAGTGGCCTTGGTGCCACTTTGTCTCTTCTGTGTGTCTTTGTGTATCTCTTGTCTTCAAAGGGTCTGATATGTAAGTTGGCAGTATTCAAAAATTGTGACATAAGCTCTTGAGATCTTAATAGTGCAGAACTGTTATAATGCCTGGATTCTTCTTCTGGAAACAATAGCAGAACCATTATTGTCTTAGGGATGAACAATACAAACCTTTTTTTAATGGTTTGATTTTCCTGCAGCCATGCTGCCGCTGTGGGGAACGCCATTTACAAAGGCTGTGGGGGATGGATTTGGCTTGGGACTACAGGGGCACGCCGGAGTCTCAAACAGGATCTGGCCCCTGCAGACTTCTTAAACGATGTTCCCCGTGGCTGCAGGGAAAGTGGATTCCTGGGCACGACTCATTAAAAACATACGGTTTTGTTTGGCCCTTAGTGTTTGAGAGTGAGAGAGAAAACAAGAGAGAACCAAATTAATTATGTGGTTCTCTTTTGGATACTGTAATTTAAATATTAATGACTATTTCCAGCTTTCACGGACCTGGTGAAATTCTTGCCAGTGTGACAAAGGAGGAATATCAGAGAGACATTGATATCGGTACCCGCTGTGGCAGCTTAACCCTTTGAATATGTAGTAGATGTTCCATGGACTCTAGATAGCGTGCATCTTGCCATGTTCAGTTTTCTAAATTAGACTATTATGGTCCTTTCATTGTTAGATGTTTACAAGACTCATTGCCTTTAACGCGAGGAAATTAAGAACGTGCTGGCCTCTCTTGCTGAAATTGGAGGATCCTAATATATTTAACGCAGCCTGGACTGTGGTCCTGTGATTTAGCAATGCTGGGTTTTTACTAGCTTTGGTTTAGTAGCTACTTTCCACCAAGAGATTTTGTGAATATACAGCCGGAACAGTGGCAACCTCCAGGCCGAAGAGATGCCCGAGGAAGTGCCCCCCAGGCAATCTTAACTGCAGCCAACATCCTCTTCTAGCCAAGGCAAGCTTCCAGAAGTCAAGTCCCTGTTGGAAAGAACAACTGAACCGCCCCAAAAGGTAATTTCCAACCTGCAAGTTGCACAGCAGTTTGATTTAGATGTATATTAATAGGCAAGTTGGATACTGAGGGCACATGTAAAATATGGTGCCATAGTTTCTCATTTGAAAGGGGTTACTTCTGAGTGGTTGCTGATCTTTTGTCCGATTATGAGCAGCTTGTATTTTTAATGTAATGCTTTTTGTTCTTTAAGTAAGACTGATTAAAGTCTACAGTGCCACTCCACAAGGGAAGCTTAGTGCTGCTGAATTTGGTCTGCTTAAAACTGTATTTGTTGGAGCTGCAAAGGGGTATAACACATGTAGAATTCATACTTTGGCTTTACGTCTGTAGAGTAAATGTAGAATGTTTTCTACTCTTTGGGTGTAAAATATGCTCTCTTGTCTGGAAGCTACAAGTGGGCACGTGATTTCCCTTTCTTCATGTACATACAACACCATTGTCATACACAGTTCCTGAATTTCCCTGTATATTTCCCTAGGAATTTAAGCCATGATTTATTGTTCTGGGATTAAGTCTTTGAAATCCTTGGGTTTGTGCACTCCTGCCTTTTGCATGTGACATACATATACATACATACATATATCTTTATTGTTTCAGCACAGCCATAGCAAATAACAAGGAAATTACAAAATTATTAATACAAATTATGACATCATAAATTTAAACCAAAAATGATTCGGTTTCGCTTTCTCAGCCATGCCGGACGCTCCTCTCGGCCGGTCCGGGAGGAAACGACCGGGCACCCTGACCGGGCGGCTGATCTGCAAGGATTAGCCCCCAGGACTCCCAGGGAGGGAGGCAGGGTCCGGGACGCTGCGGGAAGAACTCCCCGAAATCAATGCGGGGGGGGAATTGCCCGTTTGTCCCTATGGAGGCCGGCAGACGTGCGCGGCGCCTTGAGTGCCGCCAGGCAACGAGAAACGGCAAATAAAAGAAACAGGCGGAAGCCTGTAAACAAGCGAATCCCTTCTGTTTTACAAGCGTTGGTGAAGGAGAGGTTGATCTGAAGAAGACTCGCTCTTCCCCTTTGGTGAGTTCCAGAATTTGGCTGGCGCCCCCCCCAAAAAAATGGCAGCAAAGAAGCAAAGTCCCGCTCTCGGTAAGTCAATTTCGGCTACCTTGCAGAAGGGAGAGTCGCTCGAAGAGTTGGTGCGCAGGGCGGTGGTGGAAGCCATAAAACCCTTTGTTGACAAGCTGAACGAAACTGATCAAAGGGTGGGCTCAATTGAAAGCGAAGTGAAAACCATTAAGGAAGTAGCGGGGGGGGCAGAGAAGTCTGCTCTGGAAAGTGCGTCACTTGTGAAGGCTACGAAAAAAGAGCTGAAGCTGGTCGAGAACCAGCTGATCGGGCTACAGGTGGAACGAACGCAGACAACTTTGCGTCTCCAAAACGTGAAAGAGGAGGAAAATGAGGATCTGTGGGATCTGGTCTCGGAACTATTGGCGATACCCGCGAGGACAACCAAAGAAGAGGTTAAAAGCGCCATTTTGGAGGTCCGTCGGGCTTCTTCCAAATATGCAACAAAGCGACAGCTGCCTCGCGAGATTATTATGGACTTTTCATTTAAAAAGATTCGGGACACTATCCTATATAACTCATACAATGCGGATTTGGACTTTATGGGTCTTAAAGTTAAGATTTTGAAGGACGTTCCATTTCTAGTCTGGAAAAGACGTTTTAAGTATAAAAAGTTCGCAGCTCTTCTGAGGGACCATGGAATAAAGTATAAATGGTTACTTCCGGAAGGAATATGGTTTAGACGTAAAGATCAAACCCATAAGATATTATCAGAAGATCAACTAAAGGATTTTGAGGATAAAAACCCGGAATTCCGCTGCACCAAGAACGAAGAAAAGGAGAAGCCTGGGGGGGGGGAGGAGAACATTGCAGCTGCGGTTGCACAGAGAGAATTGCGTCCGGGACCTAGAAGGGGGAGGAAAGTTTAATTAGAATTTGAAATGTGTATTTTGTATGATTAACCACCCCATCATCATTTTATTGAGCTATTTTTTTCCATTATGGCAGTATGAAGGGAAAACATTGAAGTGTAGTGTTGAATGTAGTTTATCCTTCCCTTTATGTCCCATTTTCCCCGCCCCTTCCCTTTCTCTTCCCTTGTGATAGTCTTGTGTAGTGTTATTGTAGTGTTTTGTAGTATGCTGAAAAATAAAAAAAATATAAAAATAAAAAAAAAATTTAAACCAAAAATGACAAAACTCCATCAAGACCTTTAAATCCATAAGATCATGTAATGTATTTAATACCACTAAAGTGAACTTATTAATACCTTCAAGTAAAATAAAACTTACTTCCATAGTCTTGACTGTATTTTGTTTACCGATGTTACAAACTTTGCCACTTGCATTGTAATCCGTTTATCCTTATCTGCCAGCAGCACCACCAATTTATCTTGCGCTGACCTCCCTGGCAGCCTTTTGCATGTGACTCAGAAACAATTTCTGTTCCTGCAGCAAACTGCAATTTATTATTTCACCTGAAACACAAACTGTAGTTTGTTCTCTCCCTTCCAAACACTCTTGGAGGCAAGAGAACAAACTATAGCTTATGGTTCAAATGCTTTTGTCCCAGATGCTAATATGATTGATTTATGAACTAGGCAATCTAGGGGGAAGTGAGTGGGGAGGGAATTCAAAGACTTGTTCCCCTAATGACAAATTACAGGTTCATTTTGGGTGCATGATATCCCTGTGGGCATATTATAGAGTTTTTTGTTGGTTCAAGAAATTATTTCACCCCTCTGATTCCCCATTCCATACTGATCAAATACTTAGCGTGTAGGTAGGCAGTACGGTCAGATCCCTTTGCACTCGCATTTTGGAACATCAGTCGAGAATTAGGAATGGTGTGTTGGAGGCTCCCCTTGAGGTACACTACCTGGAACACAACACAGGGAACAGGATATGAAAGTAGCAGCCCTGTTTGTAGCTCTGACGGGAATCCATCGGGACACACACAAGCTGCTGCTACAGAGAGAAGCGCAGTGGATTCATGTACTAGGTACTTTAAACCCACGTGGCTTAAACAATGAATTGTCTTTGAGTTGTTTTTTGTGAATGGCAGATTGAGCGTTTTAAACAATAAGGTCCCTTGAAATGTATATTACTGGTTAATTGAGAAACGGTTAAGAGCACGGGCACTGTTAACAGAGATGCGCGCTGTGGAAGGAACTAACGCCGTCTCCAGGTTCTATGAATGATATGCATATTACACAGGTGAGTTGTTTGGAACAATATAATATAGACACACTTTTGAATTGTATAAATTTTATTGATATGACAGGATGTATTTTGTATTTATAGTAATTTCTACAGTGGATGACATCCACGCCCCTGAGGAAGTCCTTCGGGACAAAATCTGTGTCATCTAATAGCCGGCCCCGGTTTGTGCTTGGAAAGTATTGAACATCATCTGCTGTTTGTTTGTATACCTGCAAAAAGAAATGAAATACATGAGACATTTTGAAATAACATTATGAACAAGGACTTACTTGTTGGACTCCTCCATCCTGGATTTATTGCTGTGATACTTTGATATGCTTTAGGGGTATAGTGCTGTATATTTATGGGTATAGTGCTGAGAGCCAGTTTGGTGTAGTGATTAAGAGCGCGGGACTCTAATCTGGAGAACCGGGTTTGATTCCCCACTCCTCCACCTGAAGCCAGCTGGGTGACCTTGGGTCAGTCACAGCTCTCTCAGAGCTCTCTCAGCCCCACCCACCTCACAAGGTGTTTTGCTGTGGGGACAATAATAGCATACTTTATAAACCGCTCTGAGTGGGTGTTAAGTCATCCTGAAGGGCGGTATATAAATCAAATGTTGTTGTTGTTATATGAGCTGTTGTATGAATTGTTATTGCTGATAATATTGTATATTGGCAGGAATTGTAAAGTAACACTTTGTCACTTTAAAATACATTGTGTATATACATCTCTTGTTTTCCTCCTGGTGGGGTTTTCCTTTGTGTGTTTGTTTAGACTTTAACCAGGAGTGCCTTTGTTTTGTGTAGCTGCTTATAATTATGGTATCTTATCAGGATATTTTTGCATTTTCTGCAGAGGAACAGGACAAAATACTATCTGGGTTGACATCTATTATGAATGATACTAGCACTACCCATAAAGACTGGGATTCTATTGTTTTTAAAATAAATTAGATTTGCACGCAGCCATGCTGTTTGATTACCACATGGCACAGCGTATATTGAGGGGCTTACGCTTTCAGAAGCCACCGAGTAAGTTTGTCGATGATGATGAATTTAAGAGTAAATGGGCGGCAATTTTGAATAAATGCAGCTTTGACCTGATGCTGCTTCTCATAAGTAAATGTAGAAAGGAGAGCGAGACTCTGACTGAGGAAACTGACCAGTTGAATGAATCACTTTAAGCAGCAGCAACTAAGATTGATTACGATTCTTGATTGAAGAACTTAGAACAACAGGTCTCTGAATTTAAAGCTAAGATCATGGAGACCAAGGTAAAAAAATTCAAGAGAGATAATCGTGATTATTTGAATGGCAAAGTATATTTCTGGGGGGATAAATCCCAGCAGGATACTTCTACTCGTAGGAAGATCACTTGGGCTAAACCACTTGAAACCTTCTCGGACTTAGAAACATTGGAACCTTTGGATTTGGATTGCTCAGGAGATGAGGGTACTAGGAAGAAGAATTTGAGGAGTCAGACTGTAACCAGCAACCAGCGTTCTTTTTTGGGGAAGGGCAGGGGACGTCCATACCAGCGAGACAAGAAGAAACCCTAGTTTTTAACCTGTCTTCATGTTCATTGAGTGTTTTGGAAGAGAATGTGCTTAATAAAGGTCTGGGTTTTGTACTTATACCTCTTTATAAGTCATTTCAGACTAGGATTGATATTTTCAAGCTTATTAGGTTAAACTGAGGAAATTCTTGGAGGGGCAACAATCTCCACAGGGACTAAACCGTGATAGTAGTATAAGTGGTATCAGGAGTCATTCCACCTTTCCCCCGAATATTTCAGATCACAGAATTGACCCCTTTGAATACATGGTTATGAGGGACATTGAAAAGTTAGAAAACAATCCAATTAGAGTCTAGCAAAAATTAACTAGGGAAGAGAGGACTGCACTGAGTGACCTCAATAGACGATAGTATTGTGATTAAGCCCGCTGACAAGGGGGATGGGATAGTGGTGTTGGACAAGCAGGTCTATATAGATGGAGTGGAGAGACAATTAAGTGACCAACTGAGCTATGTGAGAATTCCATCAGATACCACGACACATATTGAACAACTAATTAGGGTAGTGCTTAATGAGGCTAGTGCTGTGGGACAAATTAGTGATCAAGTACATCAGGCCCTCATTGATGTAACACCTAGAGTCCCTGTCTTTTACATCCTCACAAAGATACATAAGAATGTCTATCCCCACCCCTGGCTGTCCAATTGTCTCTAGGTGTGGCTCTGTATTGGAACCACTGGCCATTTATTTGGATTCCTTCTTGCAACCATCAGTGGCTGAGGTACCATCATATATAAAGGATACTAGAGACTTTATAAAATTGGTAGAGAGATTACCAATAGCACAAGATCACGTCCTTTTGACAATGGACACCACTTCATTATACCATTCCTCACGAGGCGGCCCAGGAAGTATTGGCACAAGGAGAGCATTCTCCGCCAACAGGATTTTTGTTACAGTTACTAGATTTAATACTAGAGAATAATTATTTTAGGTTCAGGGATTCGTTTTTTGTTCAAATTAGAGGAGTGGCGATGGGGTGTGCTGCTGCCCCGAGCATCACCAACCTCTTCATGGCGCATAGGGAAGAACGGTGTATCTGCAATCAGTGCCACCCATTCCACGCTAGTATAGTTTTGTTCAGACAATTTATAGAGGATCTCTCTTTTTTGTATTTAAAGGTCCCCAGCCAGTTCAGGAATTTTGTGAATGGCTCAATACAGTGGATGTTAACATCCAGTACACTTGGAATTTTCATCCAGATCAAATTAATTTTCTAGACGTGATAGTGTACAGGAATTAGGATAATATCTTACAAATCTGGCCATATAAGAAGCAAATGGATCGTAATTCTTATCTAGACTTCAGATCTTTCATCCCAGACACTTACGACATAATATACCTTACGGTCAGCTGTTTAGGATTAAAAGGAATTCCTCAGACGCGTTAGATTTTCAGAGGGAGAGTCTTGAGATGGAGAGAGCTTTTGAGCAGAGGGGATGCCCTAGGGGAGTTGTAGCTAAGGAAAGGGCTACTTTGGTTTCTAGGGAGAGTTTATTTGAATCTAGACAGAGGCCTAGGGGAGATAGAGTGCAATGGGCTATGGAATACACCACATTATCCAACTCCATCAAAAGGATAATTTTACTCCACTGGTCATTACTTACAGGAATCAAGGGCTGTGAGAACCATCCGACTATTGGTTACAGAAGGACCAGCAGTATTAAGGACTCGTTGGTTCATTCTGATATGCCCGTCAATACAGAACAAAGGGCTTTTCCTAGGGGTAACTTCAAACCTGGACGCTGTGGGATTTGCCTATTGATTATTGAGGGCGATTGTATAGATTTAACATGTTCTGCCAAGAGGTTACTTATTAATCATTTTGCAACATGTTGGACGTTGTCACTTTAAAATACATCGTCTGTAATACAGCTCTTGTTTTCTTCCTGGTGGGGTTTGCTTAGCTGTTGGGTATAAGGCATTGGGAAGGGAAAATGGATCTTGTCAGTACTTGGTGTGTGGTGAGAACTGTCAGGATCCTTCCCAAAACACTTCACTGCATCACTCACGTGAAAGAGTTAAAGTTAACAGAGTCTGGAAACATCCCTGCTGGGAAGATAAACAATTAACTGCAGCACATTAGACATCAGGTGCCTCTCTGCACTCACTCAGAGACCCAGTGCGATCACAATATGACAGATACAAATACAATCAGATGCATGACAGATATGCAGGGCTTATCTGACAAGAACCTGCACGTTGTCTCTCCCTCATCGCTCTCGAGCATATGAAACCTGACCAGACCAGGATTCCATGAGCTTATTAAGATAGTTTCAGGTAGGTTGCCGTGTCGTTTGGCAGTATAACAGCAGGATTTGAGTCCCGTGGCACCTTAAAGATGAACATATTTTTCAGGGTGTAAGCTTTCAAGAGTCAAAGCTCCCTTCTTTGGATAAGCCTGTTGAATACTTATGACCATTGGTCACCTAACCATCATTTGGGTCTTGTTCCAGTCATCTTGCGGGACATATAACAGTGACTCCATTGACATAGCTGCATGAATTATTTGTGGCAACATAGCCTAGTATGGAAATCACAAAGAGTGGACGTAGCTGAACACTCTGCCTAGCCTTTTGATGTGTATGTGTATCACATGGTAGTAATTTGTAACGTCTTCCAGCTTTGTACTAGTGTGGCTGAAACAGGAACGCGGAGTCCTGCCTCAAGAAAAGGACTCCTCCCAGCATGGGCGCTCCAGCAGAGGGTCTCACGGTTCCGAGTGCGTCATCCTTAGACCCCGGAAGAGGTCAGTGTGGGGCACGCTTATTTTTCAACCTTTTGCCCTTGTTTTCATTGTGCATTTCTGTATTGTGCATACAATTACAAGATCTGTCCAGTTTTAAAATTTTCTGTTTCTGCAGCTTTTTACTTCTCTCAGGCCTGTTCAGAAATCTGGGTGAACTAGCCACATGACGAGATTGCAAGATGTACATATTTGATGTAACACGTGAATGGAAAATACACATGTACAGTCCTGTATGTGTATGTCCAGTATAATTCCGCCTGTACACTTCAAAGGGGACAATAAAGATTGCGCCCCCCCCCTTACAGGGCCCCAGGTGCCCCAGCCAGCATTTCAGATGTCTGGAGGCAAGGCACAGCGTGATCCTTCTGACCCCACTGCTCACCATCAAGCGCAAATACGGGAATAGATACGGTGACTTTTTAAAAAAGTGTTGTCTTGCAGATTTCGTTCTTTGAATGTCAAAAATAAGATGTGCTTACTCTAAAACTTGATTTTAGCACAGAAAACCCCTTCATGCTCTCAGTTTCTTCAAAATATACCTTAATGTATTTTCTTGCTGGTGGGTATTATTGTGGTATTCTTCAAAAACTCTCACACTTCACAGCTTCTGTGTTGTGTGTGTAAGATATGGAATAAAGAGTTCAGTTTATTGCAGTGTGGGATGCTTCAGCTGCACATGAATGCCAGGAGGGCGGCTCATAGATCGGGGGGGGGGGGCCCTGCCTTTACGCATCAAGGCTGAGTGCCCCTTGTGTCCCTGGACTGCTTGGACTGCTTTTTTGGCAACTCACAGCTGCTTCTTAAAGCTGACCTCACAGCCCTGGTTGAATAACCCCATAGTAACTAGTTATTCCGTGTCCTATCATGATATGACCTTAAAACTCCATTCACTGAATTGAGATAACATGCTGCCTCGGCCTGCAAATTGATATGGAGGAGGAACCTGGAGATTGAGGTCACCCCACATTTTGTAAAAGCCTGATATAAAAATTGCTGCATTAAAGAAACTTTCAGCATTTGTCATCTAACTCCTGGCAGCTTTGCACACTTACCTCTTTTGCATGCATCAAAACACCTTTTTATAGATTTGATGGGGGCAGGTAGTAAATGATTTCAAATTCAGAAGCGTCCCAGAGATCATGCCCTAAACACCTTGGGGAAAATCTCTACTGTATTCAAATTTCAGAGCTCCCAGTCACTGAGGCAATGTTGGGTTATGGTTGCATGGTAAAAAGAAGCGTTCCCTATGGAGTTCCTTCCCCAAATGAAAATGGAGATTAATTGACACAGTCAGTGCAGAGGAGGTGTCCCCAAAGCATGGCTGCTTATCCAGCGAAGGAGATTCAGGCAGAAAGAGGTTATGTCTTAAAGGGTAAGAGAGTTGTTGTTGTTTTTTTACCTGCATAACTTGCCTGAACCTAATTTCAGCTCAAAAGACAAAAGCAACAAGTGTATGCCTGGAGCTTTATTTCTAAGCTAGCTTAATATACAAAACCGTGCTGTGCATCTACTGCTCTGTTAGACCTTCTCCCTCGCCCTCCTCTCAAATGACCTTCTGTGGTCGTCTATGTCAAGGCTTAATTTCAAGGGCTATAGTATAGTAGGTTCCGCAGCAAAAGAGGAAGTACAGTTGTCCTTATAGATAAAGGACTAATGTTTTGGCATATCTCCAGCAAAATGCACTTATATTAATAAGCATGAACAATGCTTATACATTTGTCTATTATTTGTTATAGTTAATCTATTAGAAATGAAGTTCTGTCTTTGTGAAGAAGACACTGGCCTCACTGCAATTATGGCAGAGTATAGTACATTTTATTAACGGGCTTTTGTTGTCTCAGTGATTTCAGACAGGTGTCATTTGTAACAGCAAATGATGCTTCACAATATAAGGTTCCTGAAAACCATTGTGGATGCGTTATATATATATATATATATAGCTCACCCAGCCTAATACAACGCTTTTACAGGAGGACAAATGTGCATTCTGAAAAGATACATTGTTTGATTGTGGTAATACTGTACCAAGTTCCTGTATTCTCTCCTTCACACGTATCACACACTGTGGAGGGAAGGGGGGTACAATTCTGTTTGGAAGAGAACTTGATAGGTTTTTTTAAAAAAAATCTGACTTTGGCTAGTGAAAAAGTGGCACATGGTTGCTGGTGTCCAACAGGAACTGCCCTTCATCCTCCAATACTTAATAAATGAAGATTTACACCTTATTAAAAATTCAGTGGTGGCTCTATCAGATCTTGTATGACTATCAGATCTTGTTTGAAATTGCTAGCAAAGGTTGACAGCCCCAAATGCAAATTTTTCACTGGTTTACTAGTTTAAGAATTTAGTTTCCAGTTAATTTTAGGGATCAGTGATTTTTTTTAACACAAAAAGCATTAAGTTCTTCTTTTTGCCATAATAGTGCTGAAGGTGGTGTTATGAAAAAAACACACACATTTATGTAGAAAATGTAACATACACGATACATCCTACTTTCTTTTAGCAGAGCAGAGGCGGGGTTAAAAAATTATGCCATAGCCGTAGCATCCCTACATTTTTTTTTTCACATGGGAGAATGTCAGACCTTTACAGTTGCCTGGTTGACACCGTTGACTTGTTCGTCAGGTTGAAAAGGTTGTGAGGTAATTTGCTTACCGGATTGGGGACGGGTGTCCCTTTCTTTTTAGCTTCTTTGGGGAAGTGAGTTAAATACAGAGGTGAAGAGGTTCACTTGTCACTACAAGTTATTTAAACTCCCTTCTCTTAAGGAGAATTTTGTACTGTAATTTCTTTTCTTTCTGGTAAAGGACAGGTTAGAAGTACATCAACATTAGATTTAAGTCTGCTTTTATGTACAAGTAAGTATTTAGGATACTAGTCTTTGTAGGGATTGTAACACATTAACATTAAATTGGCTTAAGCAGTGGAATCGTGATGCATTCTGGCTGTACTTTTTCTAAATTATGTGCATTTTAAGATTTCTTCATGTGATTTATATCTTAAGATCGCTTAGGAATAGTGGAACTATTCAATATCCGTTTGTGTTTTCACAGGAAATAATGAAGAAATGGAAAAAAGACCAGGAAAAAAGCCAAAATTGAAAGCAAGTGAAGATGCTGCCCTTTCAGTCCAGGTATTCCTGACGCTGAAGGATTGCTGCTTAATTGTGCTTGCTGCAGCAGGAGGGGCAAGAGAGTTCCTGGGATGTGGCGAACCTTCTCATGTCATCCTTGAGGGTCCGTTCTGCATTTATAGGTAGTTTGGGTCCTGGAAAGTATCCAGACAGAGGTTTTGCGGACTTCTTAATCAGTATTTCTCGAAGAAGCAGCTTGCTGTGGGTTGCTGCTTATAAATCAGTTGGACCTGTCTCTAATGGCTAGAATAAATTCAGACTGGTAGATTGTTTTGACAGTGAACAGTGCAGAATAAAAGTTCCAAGGACTCTGCAACATTTATTGCCTTTGGTTAGTAAGTAGAAATGGCTGTAAATGTCACCTGTGTGGCAGACTGGAAGCCCACTCCCCCTTGCAATCTGGTAGGTCCTTGACAGTCCCAGGTGGGAGGTGGCAACGACCAACTTAGTGAGTCCTTGGTGGGCAGCCAGGCTTGATAGTTTTCAGTTTGCTTGACCATGATCTGCCCAGGCCAGGTGAGACAAATACAGATCTGTTTGCTTGTTCGTTTAATTATAAGCAGGTGCAGCAATGATGGTGGTTAAAGTGCATAAGAACAGCCCTACTGGATCAGACCAGCTTTTCATCTGGTTCAGCTGATGAACCTCATAGGGCATCCCAAAGTTCTAGTATTATGGGAGAAGGAGAAGGAGAAATGGTTTTATAAACCTCTGTCATGTCCATCCGCCACCCCCCGTTTAGTTGTCTGTTTTTCTAAATTGAATAATCCTTGGCTCTTCAGCCCTTTCTCACAGGAAAAGTGCTCCATCCCCTTAATTATCTTGGTTGTCCTCTTACATACTTTTCCCAGCTCTGGAATATCCTTTTGGAGATATCTGGGATACGGTGACAAGAACCAAGGAAAATTGGCAGGTTGAGGGGGAGAGCGATCTAAGAGACTGCAACCATGAAGACAAAAGGAACGAGCAGGGAAAATATATGAGGGAGTGTGGGGAAGCTGTCTACTGAGTGACCAGAGAAGGAGGAATTTGGGGTGCCAGTTTGTATGTGATAGTTAATTTAGGATTCGTATTACTGGCTTTTTAAAGAATTCAGAGGCCTTCTGAGTAGTTCTTGTTATTTAGCTCAGAATAGTGCAAAATCTGAGTGAATGTTGAATTCCCACTTATTTTGTAGCAAGTCGGTAGTGGCATGTTTGCCTGTTCCCTGGAGTGATGGAATGGTGGACTGATACCTGTATAACAAGGCATTTTAGAAGGCTACTAATGTTCTTACTATGAATGAATAGCAAAAAAGGATGTGCAATCAGAGGTACTCTTACTCCCAGCTACTCAGAAGAAAATGTTGCTCTTATCAACTGTTTTTCTGGGAACTTAACAGAAACCACTGAGAACTGGGCCAGTTGCAATGGGCACAGCTCAGTTTGCTCTTACATTTGAGGCTCAATGGCTAGGGTCCACCAGAGTGGCTGTTTCTGCAGAGTACAGTAATAATAATAATAATAATAACAATAACATTCAATTTATACACCACCCTTCAGGACAACTTAACCTACACTCAGTTTACAGATTGTGCTATTATTATCCTCACGACAATCACCCTGTGAGGTGAGTGGGGCTGAGAGAGCTCTGAGAAGCTGTGACTGACCCAAGGTCACCCAGCTGGCTTCAAGCGGAGGAGGGGGGAATCAAACCTGGCTCTCCAGATTACAGTCCTGCTGCTCTTAACCACTACACCAAATTTTGTGCTTCATCCTCCCTCCTGCTGTAGCTCAAGATGTCCCTCAAACTTCTGTTTTGGGGCCAGGAGCCACATTTCATGTGGGCAGGCACCTTGGGCTGCAGTAGAGGAAGGGAAGCCCGGAAGCCTTGCTGCATGGGCAGAATTACTACCATCTGGAAAACTCCAGTGGATCTAAGACAATGTTCCACCATCATAAAAACCAGACATCTTGTCCTATCAGTCTGTGATTTAGCACAGAGAATTTATCTAGAAAAGTGTGCGGTCTCCTCAGATGTAAGAGGGAAAAAGTCCAACCCTTGAATGTAAAATTTGTGAGTTTTTTTTCAACTGCTTTGAATTTGAATGTTCAGAAAGGTTGCAGTTGATTTTTGTGGGCATCTTCACTCCCCCCCCCCCACTTATAGGCTATCGAATTCTTAGGTATTTCAGAGGTCTTGTTTTGTCCAATTGGATGACAATCCCTTATGTATTCACAGAGATGAGACTTCAGAGTTACCATTTAAACTACTTATTAAATTTAAGCTATGGTGTGTTTAGTAAAATAAGCCTTCTCTGTGGGATGTTTTCCCAAAATAAAAATGGTGTCCACTTGCTAGACAAATGCAGAGCATTTGTTTGTGCAGGGAGATCTAACAGAGCGAGAAAGCAATAGCAGAACATTGCAGGAAATAAAAATAAAAACCTAAGCCCCTTCAAATGCACCATTGTGTGCCACACATTTTTTAGTGCATATGGGTTTCACTGATTTTTTTCTAAATGAAATAATTTTTGGTTTAAGAGCAGAATTTGGGCAGCTATCTTACAAATTCACTCACATACCATTATTTTTGGAAGTTGATACTGCTACCTTAACTTTGCACTGTGGGAAAAATGCAGACGTATACTCTGGTGGTCTTGTAGTCACAGTTTTTTCCCTTGGCAAATTTGTGGTACTACACTGAGCATGGAGTCAGTGCAATATAAACAGCAAGAATTTACAACTACAGTAAGGATTTACATCTAATGATCTGGAATGTCCAATCAAAGGAATGGATGAAATAGCTGTGCATTGTTAGGTGCACAAACAAAGGTGGTAATTGGCAAATTTTTCATTGCAGTCCTCCCAAGTGCCTCCTCCCCTTTTAGATAAGGATTTTCAGGGCTCATGGTGGAGGGGAAATTGCCACAGCAAGATCTTGGGAGAGATCCTTCCATGCTTACATTTGTAAGCTAAAACCCAACAGAAACAAGGGATGAACTGGACTCTGTCTATCCCTGTGACATTTTGGAATAAGTGTAGTACTTTAAATTATATTTTTAGAGATAGAGCTCAGGTGATACTAGCTAATTTAGGACAAACAACTTCATAAGCATGTAATCAACATGCTGGTTGTAGAAGAATATTGCAGCAAGCCAATGGCTAGGAAGCAGAGAGAATTCCTTCTGGTAAGTGACTGGGCAGTGAAGACCAAAGAGCCAATTGAATGAGAGGCAGGCACATGTAGGCGGGCAGATGTTTTATGGGTAGTTTTCGTACCTGTAAGGCTGACATTACGCCCAAGCAATTTGATTCTACCAATATTTATTTGAAAGTAGATTGCATCACATCAATTTCAAAGTGATTTACCTCCAAATAAAATTGCTTTGTCCTTTTTATCTAGTGCGTTTGTATGGGAAACAGATGAGACAAATTCTGATTAATCAGCAGAACTGATATCTGGGTTATAAAGCAACAGACGTCTGTGTGCTTGGACATTTGGGAATTGCAGAGTTCAGGTGTGACCCAGTAAACCATCTTCTCTTGGTGTTCCCCTGATTTAGCCAAGAAAAAATAGGAAACATCCTGCTAGATCCATCTAGTGGTCCATCTCATCCGGCATCCTGTTTCACAAAGGGGCCAGTCAGTTGTCCTGGAGGTCAACAAGCAGGGCGTGGAGGCAGCTGAGCATGTTGACTCCTAGCACATGTGTTCCGAGGCTTACTGCCTTTGGAGGAGAGAGTTCCTTTTAGTCATCTTAGCTATTGATGGACCGCTCTTCCACAAATCCTTTTAAAAAGCAGTATATATTAGTAACCGTCACGACATCCACTGACTGTGAAATCCACAATTTAATTATTAATTGAGCAAAGAACGATTTCCTTTTTCCATTCGGAATCTTTTCCCCATTGATTCCATTGGGTGCCTTGAGTTTTAGCGTTATGCGACGGAAAAAAGGCATAATATCCACTTTCTCCCAGTTATTTTTTTTTCTGAACTGGAAAAAGCCCCAGACTCCTTAGCCTTTTCTCAAAGGAAGGAGGTTCTAATCCCTTAATCATTCTGGCTGTCCTTTTATGTGTTTTTTCTCAAGACTGTTGACATGCCTTCAGTTCTTACTAAATCTCAAGAGGATTACTTTGGTTCTAACTATTTGTCATCTGTTATGAAGATGCATAAATAAATGTCTGTAATAAATAAATGTACTAAATATTAGTAACTCTTGATTCCAACTATTTTTCTTAGCACAGTAGTGAGAATTCTTCTTGGAAGTATTTGGACATTACCCATTGCTAGTTAGTCATTGTTTAGACAGTAGCACCAAAAGACACTGCAGAGACTGGGTTTGAAGGAGGAGGAGAAAAATAAGCTACCTCTTCCAGGCATCCGTTCAGAATTGTTTTCCACGGTGCTTGGTCCCTTTTTAGTCTTGTAAGCGTTGAGGCATTCCTCATATCACGCAAATGATGCTTCACAGCTTATTTCATTTTGCCGGTTTCTGATCTTTAACTCTGGGAATGTTGCTTTTCTATGCAGTCTGTACTTCCCTTCATTTGGCATGTGCTTGATGTGTTTGTTAACATCTTCCTTTCTTTAAATGACAAAAACATAGATAATGAAGCTTGACCAAAACTGGTATCCTGTTTTCAAGCATGCATAAATTCAATATAAAATGTCCCTGTCACATACAAGTCTGTGAAAGTGTACACTAAACAATTGTAGCTACATGTTGACAGAATACACAATGCATCTGAAAGGCAGTAGTCTATATATGTATTAAAATAGTTCATTCTGTAGAACCTTATTTATACTTACTAGCAACCAAGCGCATTGTAAAAAAAAAAGGGAGGGGGGCTCTAGAAAAGGGCTATTCGGTATGATCAAAGGTAGCGGAGTCCACTCAATTTTTTGATGAAGTTTGTGGTCTCTTCCTGCCCCTTTGCCCAGGGCCCCTCTGCTTGACTCCATGCAAGTCTGGCTGCCCCAGAGTTGGGGAGGGACGTGGCCCCTTTGGCCTGGTACTTCTGCAACTGAGCTGTCATCGGGTCCCAGTTTGTGCAATTCAACAGGGGGTTTGGTAGAAAAAAGTGGAAACTCACTACATCTATAACCTGATCAAACTGGAACTCTGCTGAGTGTGAGTGCACGTGGGAAGCATGTGGATGGATGGCCGGAACACCTGCAGGGTGTGGTGGGCCTCGGGGGGCTGGTGACTACCTGCTTCTCATGCTGGAGCCCTGCTGGCACTCACTGGGGGAGGTTCCATGTAGACAACAGACATTTTCAATTCAAGTCGCTTCAATTCGGGCTAGCCACGTCCCCCAGGGGCTTCTCCAAGATTCCCATCAACCTCATCGCCCGCCTTCAAGAGAGGAGAGTGCATATTCACCCCCTACTTAGACAGCCTGCTTCTCAGAGCGGACTCCAGGGAGAAGGCTGCGCTCGACACCCAGACCACCATCCTCTTCCTTCAAGAACACGGCTTATTGATAAACACATCCAAATGCTTCTTGCATCCGTCCCAGAGGCTACTTCATCTTGGCCTAGTAATCAACACAATAGAAGATCGTCTATTTCTACCACCAGAAAAGATTCAAAAGACCAAGGAGCTGGCTACCTTCGTGATCCGGAACGGTCGCACCTCTTTTCTGTCTCTTTCCAAACTAATGTGGACTCTGGTGGCAAGTTGCGAGGCTTTGGACTGGGGACGTCTACGTTCTCAGGAGCTTCTCTCGTTCCTCAGGCCCTTTCAATCCCTAATCAGGACCAAGATCGACAAACAACTCAAGGTTCCCCAGAGAGTCAAGAACAGCCTCAGGTGGTGGACTCTTGAGCTCCAACCTGCATCAGGGGAAGTCTTTCCTCAACCCTCCAAAACTTCAGTTATTTACAGATGCCAGTCTAGCTGGCTGGGGGGCAATCCTGGAGGGCTGCCTGGCTCAGGGTGTTTGGTAACTAGAGGAGATGCTGCTTCCCATCAACCTTTTGGAAATAAGAGCGATTTGTCTAGCCCTCTCTCACTTCTCCAAAGACATAGCCGACAAGAACATTTTGATACGCACAGACAATATTTCTGCCAAAGCTTACATCAATCAGCAGGGGGGCACACGCTCCTCCAGGCTACACAAGGAGGCGATGAAGGTCTTGTTCTGGGACAAGTCCCACCTTGCCTCCCTGCAAACAAAACACATCAAGGGCACGGCCAATTCTCAGGCCGACTGGCTAAGCAGGCAAACTATTCATCCGGGAGAGTGGACCCTCAAACGGGAAGTCTTCCTAGAGATATTGGACCAATTCGGTACTTGGATCTTAGCCCTCTTCGCGACTCCTGCAAATTGTCAAGTACCAAGGTTTTTCTCCAGGCACCTACACCCCCTAGTGGAGGAGATTGATGCCCTCTTATCCCCATTGCCCAAGGGTCTGTTATACGCCTTTCCTCTGATTCTGGTCATTCCCAAGTTGCTGAGGATAATAATAATAATAACATTTGATTTATATACCGCCCTTCAGGATGACTTACCCACTCAGAGCAGTTTACAAAGTATGTTACTATGATCCCCACAACAAAACACCCTGTGAGGTGGGTGGGGCTGAGAAAGCTAGAAGCTGTGACTGGCCCAAGGTCACCCAGCTGGCTTCAAGTGAAGGAGTGGGGAATCAAACCCGGCTCTCCGGATTAGAGTCCTGCCGCTCTTAACTACTACACCAAACTGAGAATAACAGAACAGAGGGCAGAAGTGATTCTCGTAGCACCACAGTGGCCAAAGAGGCCATGGTTCTCCATGATCCAGCTGATATCAATTCTTCCTCCCTTGCACCTTCCATCAGTACCGGATCTCCTGCAGCAGGGACCTATCTGGGACCCTCACCTAGACTGGGTGTGTCTGACCGCATGGAAGTTGAAAGGCGATATATAGCTAATCTGAAATACCCTCCCCAGGTGATCCATACGCTCCTGGCTTCCATCAGAATATACAATACCTCGTGGAAGGCCTTTGTCTGATGGGCCAAGAGAAAGAAGCTCAACTTCATGCACCCTTCAATAGCCACAATTCTGGGTTTTCTACAAGAGGGTCTGGACTCCGGCCTCAAACTGGCTACGTTACGAAAACAGGTGGCGGCCTTAACTTCAGCCCTTCCTTCCATGGAGGGCATCAAGGTTTCCAGACACCCTCATGTTCAACGCTTCCTAAGGGGCACCTCTCTATTGAGTCTTCCTACGATCTATCGCTTCCCCACTTGGATGCTGCATGTAGTATTGTCGACCTTAACAAAACCTCCCTTCAGGAGGAGAACTGTGGCAGTTTGAGAACTACTGAAATATAATAAATGCAGAGGGAGGTGACTGTACCGGGGGGGGGGGGAGAGATAAATGTGAATTTCTAAGCAGTTATTTTATTAGATTATTATATATAGTATAATAATAGAAAATTATCAATTACAAGAATAGACTAATCAATATTATTGCTGGTAAAAATTGTACAATGTACTAAATTGAATGAGTTGGCTTGAAGAAATATATGGGTCAAATTGGTTGACGATTTTTGATGATAATTATAAAGTTGCACAATTAAAGTAATATAATAATACAATTAAAGCAAAATGAAGATAAGAGATGAAGAAAAAGTAATATATAGAGTATAAGTTAAATTGGTTGACTTATATGAATGTATTGTTTATGGAAGTATTTGAAATTATGCAAAAAGGGATAAATTGTTTGTCCCATATTGAAGAAGGGATCACAAGATAGAGTACAGAGTACTAAAAATAGTTAAAGGATTATTATTAAAAGAAAGACAGCATTTAGTAATGTATTATTATCATTGTATTATTGTGATTTAGTTGTTAAAACAAGTAAGAAGACAGAAAGAATATTGTGCTATATAGTTATATAGACAAGCTTAGAAGAAAGTGAAAGTATATGTTTGTTAGATAGAAAGAATTTAAAATGAGTAAGGGAAAAGGGACAAAGGGTTGGAAAACTGTTGGAAGTCAACAAAAGGGGGGGAAAGGGAGGGGGTTAGAATGGGGAAACAGGGAAATTGATTGTAATTAGAAATTAAATGATATCTAATCCAATAAAAATTTTATTTAAAAAAACAAAAACAAAACCTCCCTTCAAACTGCTCAGATCTGTTTCCTTGAAGCTTAAAACTATACTCTTGGTTGCCATTACTTCGGCCTGAAGGATTTCCGAGATGGGAGCCCTGTCAATCAAACCGAATCACTGTATTTTCCATCGAGATAAGGCGGTTCTTTGCATGGATCCTACTTTTCTACCCAAAGTCAACTCTAGATTTCATAGAATACAGGAAATTAATCTTCCGTCCTTTTGCCCCAATCCATCCCATCCCAAAGAAAGGGATCGGCATACTCTCAACATAAGAAGAGCTTTCAAGACGTATTTAACCAGGACAGAATCGATCAGGAGAACAGATTCTCTCTTCATCAACGTCGCTCCTCCTAACCAAGGGAAGAAAATGTCATCTGCAACAATAGCAAAAAACATCAGATCCTGCATCACGGAGGCTTACAAAATCAAGCAGCAGAGAAGTCCCGCAAGGGATTAATGCCCACGCGGTCAGGAGCACGGCAGCAAATGCAGCTAGCTCTTTACAATAATGCTTGTGTGGAGGAGGTTTGCAAGGCGGCCACCTGGTCCTCAGTCTCAACATTCATTAGACACTATAAATTGAATATTTTCGACTCAGCGGACGCAGCGTTCAGAAGGAGAGTTCTTCAACATGTAGTGCAGGACGAGGAACTCTTCCTCCCCTCTAGGGAATAACTGCTTTGGGAGCACCCAAGATGTCCTCTGCCTCAGAGGGAGAATGGGCCTTTGGACACTTACCGAGAAGGGTCCTCCTCTGAAGGCAAGAGGACATCTTGCCCCTCCCATGTTCCTCGTCAGCTCTTTTCTTACCTGAGATGCTGTACTGCTGTCTTCTTTTTCCTTTTGTTCCTAGTCTGCTGCATTCTTTTTTACTAATTTCCTTTTTCAGATCGTGAGAACAAACCACAATTCAGGGTCATTGAGGTGTTTGTTTTTTTTTAAAGATGGAAGACTTACTGCTTGTGGAGTTACCAGAACTGAGGGAGAACGGGCATTCCTGGGCTCCAAGAGGAAGAGGAAGAATAAATTTGACTTCCTGCCTCCCTGGATTGGGTGAGAGGAAACAACCCAAGATGTCCTCCTGCCTTCAGAGGAGAAGGACCCTTCTCGGTAAGTGTCCAAAGGTCCTTTTTCATTATTTATTATTGCTGCAAACCGCTGGATTGGCCTACTCCTCTATTAAGATCCATTTAGTGGCTATCTCGGCCTTCCATCCTGGTATAGATGGAAAAATAGTATTTTCTCATTCTTTGTCCAAATTATGTCTGGAAGGATTATTTGGTCCCTCTCTTTGGTTTTAGCCAAATTGATGCTATAGCCCTTTGAATCATTGCCAAATTATCCTTTATCTCTGCTATCTGCAAAGGTGACCTTCTTGCTGGCTGTCACATCTGCTAGGAGAGTTAGCGAACTCCAGACCTTGTGGGCAGATGCTCCCTATCTGGAGGTGTTCCCTGACAAAGTGATGATGGGTATCGGTTTACAATTTCAGCCTAAAGTTTTGTCTAAATTTCATGTTTATCAGAACACTGTTCTTCCAGTGTTCTTCCCCAATTCTTCCTCACTATAAGAATGCACTTACACACTGTAGGTGTAAGAAAAGCTGTTTCATTTTACATGGACAGAACTCAACCGTTTAGAAAAGATTCTGCATTCTTTGTTACTCAGGTCCCTATAAGGGGCAAGGCAGCGTCCTCCCAGACTATATCTAGATGGCTGGTATTTGCTATTAGACTTTGTTATAAAACTGTACAAAGTTCGATGGTTGTTGTGGGTTTTCCGGGCTGTATTGCCGTGGTCTTGGCATTGTAGTTCCTGACGTTTCACCAGCAGCTGTGGCTGGCATCTTCAGAGGTGTAGCACCAAAAGACAGAGATCTCTCAGTCAGATCTCTGTCTTTTGGTGCTACACCTCTGAAGATGCCAGCCACAGCTGCTGGCGAAACGTCAGGAACTACAATGCCAAGACCACGGCAATACAGCCCGGAAAACCCACAACAACCATCGTTCTCCGGCCGTGAAAGCCTTCGACAATACATTGTACAAAGTTCCTTGTCCATTCACTCTTTGGGCTCATTCTATGAGAGTTCAAGCTGTTTTCACCATGTTCCTCTGTGGAGTCCCGTTGGCTGACATCTGTTGAGCAAATACATTTGAGAAGCATTATACAGTTGTTGTCAACTCTAGAAGAAAACAACAGTTAGTCAGACAGCCCTTCTGCCTCTCTTCATCTGAGAGCGTCACCCCACCTCCGATGGTGAGTATCTTGCTAGTCTCCCAATGTGGGACTGCACCGAAGACCGTAGATGAAAGCAGGGTTGCACTTACCTGTAACTGTCGTTCATCTGGGTCTTTGTGCAGGCACATGTTCCCTCCCTCCTGCCCTGCTGGGAGCACTCTTCATTGTCTCAGTTGGAGGGCTTTGCTGTGGCACAGGAGAACTGAGGGAAAGGGGGTGTCTCCTCCAATTTACGTGACCATTTTGGCAGGAAACTGTTCTGACGTGGTTGGAGAGGGGGAGAGGACACCCCCTCAATATCCTAAAAGCAAGAGAAATCTTGTTCCAAGCAGCCAGCCTGCGCAAGCCCAGTCCCAGTGTGTGCCTGCACGAAGACCTAGAAGAACAACAGTTACAGGTAAGTGCAACACTGTTTTTAGAGAGGAGGCATTTGGGGAAGGGCTAGAAGATGAGGAAGGGGTCAAGTCAGCTATAGGGATCAGGCAGCTGCACAGAGAAGGGTAGATTTGATAGGGATAGAACTTGGTAATAAGAATCCTGAGACACCCGCTGAGTTTATCTTCAGGATCTAAGTCAAGGAGTGACCAGCCTGGGCAAGTGTAGGGACTAAATAGATAAGGTTCAGCATCCCTATCATCATGTTGAAGGCAGAAGTGAAAGGATCAGGGCTTAGGGAGCCTTTCCCATCTATCTCACCAAGAAAAGCAGCCTGTTAGTTATGGAGCCCTGGATGTTGGCGGGACATAGTCAGTAAAGAACTGAGGCCCACGTTAACTGTGCACACCATTACACTTTTAGAATGTTTTGCTTGTCATCGCAAATAAGCTGTTTAACCCTCCTTTGGAAGAGACAATAAACTCATTATTGGTTTGCTGAAATAAGGGGTAGGTACTAAAGATAGCCCCCTGTGCAAGCACCGAGTTATGGGGGGATGTCACATCATGACGTTTTCTTGGCAGACTTTTTGTTATGGGGTGGTTTGCCATTGCCTTCCCCAGTCATCTGCACTTTACCCCCAGGAAACTGGGTACTCATTTTACCAACCTCGGAAGGATGGAAGGCTGAGTCAACCTTGAGCCGGCTACCTGAACCTGGCTTCCGCTGGGATCGAACTCAGGTCATGAGCAGAGCTTGGGCTGCAGTACTGCCATCATGGGCGCAGTGTGTGTGAATCAAAAAAGTGTGTGTGTGTGGGGGGGGGGAGTATAAAGCACCCTCTGAAAACCTGGGCCGCCACCCATAGGTCCATGCAATAACTTCAACAAGTTGTCCTGCCTTCTTAATACCTACGTTTAGCTGTATCAAGTGCTCACTCAAACACATGAATCGCATGCTACTCTCTGCTTGCCAGCCACGGAGGGGTCTGGGACAGGTGGAGGGCTTGATACAAAACTCTGCCCGTCACAGTGGGCCTCTAGCTGGGTCAAAATTGATGCATGGTTTTGCTCCCCTGGCAGAGTTGCTTGAAAAATGGTGCCAGTCAGGCCAACTGCTTCCATCTTGGCACCAAAGATACTGGGAGGGGGCCAGGCGCAGCCTCGAGTCTACCAGCGGCCCGTCATTACCCTAGATGGTCAGCCTCTCTCTGCTACTGTCTCTTGTCCCAAATATCCTACAGTAAACAACTAACTGATCGTTAGTAATAAGTTTGTTAAGTCAGATCTCGGATAGATTTCATCCGGGGACTCTGATGGTGCTGCCTTTAGTGCTCCTCCCAGATGATTAAACTGACATTCATTCCTTATCTTTCACAGAATATTTATTTGCATTGATACTATAAACGTAAGCGGAGGCCCAGCAAGTGTTCTGCCTTTGCAGCCCTGGTCTTCGTTGGAGGCCTCCCATCCATTTACTAACCAAGGCTGACCCTGCTTAGCTTCTGAGATCCAAAAGAATCAGGCTCACCTGGGTTATCTAGGTCAGGGAAGTTTTATAGGGTAGGCCACAGTTACGCCATTTTTAAAAATGAGACACACGCATTCTCCCTGAGTTGCTAACAACTGACTACAGTGGTTATCTACGGTTCCATAGCTATAAGAGTTTTTACCAAGCTTGAAAGGGGCAAAGGAAAGGAGCAGTTATTGCTCTGCTATAATTCACCTCCTGCTTCAAAAGTTTGAGATTCTTACATTGCTAGCGGTAGTTTAACTCCAGAGAATCCTTCCTTGTCACTGTCCGGGAGACAGTAAAGAGTTTCTTCATTGAAGTGACAGTCTTCCCAGACACCACTGCTTAGAGGAGAATGCATAATTTCCCCATCCATTACTGAGCCGTGACCCAGCTGGACCGAGCCCTCCAAAGTCCATCGTTCTGCAGGCTGATCACCCATTAATCTGCACCTTTTGTTTGAAATGTTTTCATCTTACTCTTGGGGTGGGGGTAGGGGAGAATACTTTGTATTTCCATTCTTACATGTGGATTTAGCTTAGCATTTTGATAACTTATATTAATTTTTTTGGCTCAGATATTTTATCCCTCGACTACATGCAAAGTAAACCCTGGGGGAAAAGTAGTTAATGAAATAACTTGCATCACCCTGCTGTGAGAATTCAAAATATAGTCTTAATACTTCTGTCACTCTTGTAGATGCTTATGGCTATACTCATTGAGTTTTACTGTTGTCTGAAATGAACCTTCATAAAGAGAGATGTAGCGTGCGCTTTGTAACAAAGACTCATGGGAGAAGTAAGTGAACGAAGCTGAGCGACTGATCCAGGGCTTATTTGGGCTTGATTTATACCTGTTCTGACTAAATGGCTGTAGTTTCCCCGGCTCTATCAAATGCCCCATTGTCACAGCAGGGAAATCATAAAGACAGCTCATGGCATTGATTTCTTTGTTAAGCCTTCAAATCTTTTTTCTGGCCGGTGACTTTGTGGTGCCAAATGGCTTGTGGCATTTCTGAAAATCAAATGTGCTCTGCAGAGATGCTTGGGTGAACTGTTAAAAAATATGCAACATCGCTAAGACCAAACTTCTTTCCAGAAACTTGAAATATTGAGCTATTCGATGTATATAACGCCCTTCAGGACAACTGAATGCCCACTCAGAGTGGTTTACAGAGTATGTTATTATTATCCCCACAATAACAATCACCCTGTGAGGTGGGTGGGGCTGTGAGAGTTCTAGAAGAGCTGTGACAGACACAGGGTCACCTAACTGGCTTCAAGTGCAGGTGTGTGGAATCACACCCAGTTCTCCAGATTAGAGTCCGACTGCTCTTAACCACTACCCCAAACTGTGGACATCCATGCTCTTTGAAACGTACACTCGTTTCACAAATAAACCTGCCATGCGGTATACCAATCAGTATAAACTAGCCTAAAGCTCCTTTGATTGTGGAACAAGCACATTTTTTTGAATGCTGGCAAGATTTGGAATTATTAGAAATGGGATTGACAATAAAACTGCTAGTATCATGTTTTTATATAAATCTCTATTTGGAATGCAATGTGTAGATTTCGTTACCCATCTCCGAAAGGATATTGTACAGAAAGGACAGTGAAATGTCAGGGGAATGGAGTAATTTCCTTCAAAGGGAAGATGATGATGAAGCCTTATAACATTATGAGAGTGTTCTCTCCTAATACTGGTTTTATGCCACAATAAGATTGAGACTACTATAATGCACTCTATATAGGCCTTCTCTCAATATTGTGGAGGGGGTTGGACTAGATGACCCTGGAGATCCCATCTGTTACCTAGATGGGTCTCCTTGTGAATATGGAGGAATTAGCAGATAAGGAGAAAGCTGCGAGAGGCAGTAAAAAGTAAGATCCTCCACCGATTTTTACCAGGTCCCTCACCGAGGAAACTGATGAAACAGGTGTTTTTCAAAGCAAAAGAACTTTTTATTTAAAGGGAAATTCACACACACAGCAAAAGGCAATGCAACTCACAGCATACAAGAGTCCTAAGAAAAGTAGTGGGGAAAGGGGGACTAGTTGTAGGATTTGAGTAATAGTTACCTATCAGAGGAATAGAGAGGTCCATGGAAGAAGAAGGCTTCAAACAACTAGTATTCTAGGCTTAGGAGGCTCAGAGCAGGGTATGGCTCGTGGATCCAGGTAAAAGTGCACACTGGCTAGGGCAAAGCCAGACTAATTATACGCCAAAATTGTGCCCTGGGGCTAGAAAGTGACTTCAGCCCATGAAACAAAGACCTTGATGGTTCTCTTCTAGTAGGACAAAAGCCTTGAGTTACTTTGATTGTCATGCTGGGGTGGGACAAAAGAGTTAACTTGCCTGTTCCTGGTGCCTGACAAAGAAGCTGTAGCTTTAATTAAGTGTCTCTGGAGCTGGCTGATGAATTTAGAGTTGTGATGAAATGTTCCCATGAAGAACTTAAACTTATCAGAGCTGATTGATGGCCCTTGATTATGGATAGGATTCTTGCTGAGGTTGTAATCAATGGGAGAAAGGAGATTGAAATGTTCGAGGGGAACGGTTAGAATAAACTCTCAAGTGCCTCTCTTATCAAGGAGCTGCACATTCCAAGGCTTGGGTGAGTCGGTGGCATCTAATTACTCGGAATTCCATTCACATGGTATGTGCATTCCAGTCTCCTGACCAGGAGCCAGCAACATTTTGCCCAGCTGGGCTGCTTGCTACTGTGGCATGAAGTGCATTAGTTAAAGCATTATGATTTTTCCCAATCATAAGCAGGTATTAAAACGGCAGCGAGCTAGGCATACTGCTCACACTTTTCAACCCTATGATTCTGTGATATGGTTCTATGATATCAGCTCAAAGACTACAGTTGATAAGAACACTGTAGTTTGGTTATTATCAGGAGCTATGTAAAGCATACACATCACTCCCATTCTGCAGTCATTCCACTGGCTTCCCATCAGTTATTGGGTCCAATTCAAAGTTTTGGCTATCACATACGAAGCCCTTCATGGACTCGGTAGCTCATATCTACAGGACCAGCTCTCTTCTTGCCCTGTCATGGCAGCTTCGCATCTGAACAAGGCCTTCTGCAGGTGCCACATTACACATGGACAAAATCATCAGCTTCTCGTACACTTGCACTTTGTATTGGGGCCCTGTATTATGGAATAGCTGGCCAGAGGAGGCCAAGAAATCTCCCACCCTCCTGGCCTTGTGCAAACTATGCAAAACTGAATTACTCAGGAGGGATTTTTTTACACAGGTAATAGGCCTGTGTTGTAAGGAAATGGTTCAGAGAGATGCATTGGAAGGGATGGGGACTGTAGACTATACCACTGTATACTGTCTGTCGCTCTTTCTGGATAGTTCCACATTGTATAATAGGGGTGTGCACCTCTGCACATATTCAGGTTTCCCCCTTCTGGTTTACCAAAGCAGGAAAAAGCCACTTTGGCTTTGGGTATTTAAACCACTTTGGGATTATTAGGAAAGATGTGGTCATTGTTTCCAATGGGAAGTGCCACTCCTGGCTACCCTGGGGCCTGGGAGGGGGCATTTTCTTTCCTAATAACATTGTGGGGGACCTTCTCACTCACCTCTCACAACCTTCCAAGTTTCAGAAAGATTGGATTTGGGGGGGGGCATGTTATGCCCCCCCCAAGAAGGAGATCCTATCCACCTCCAATCTCCATTATTTCGTATGAGTAAAACTAGTGGGGATTTCTAGGAGGATGGGGGTGGCATTTTGCAACCAAAATGCTCCAAATTAGCAGGGGACCTACTCCTACCTGTCCTCTCAAAAGAACTTGCAGGTATCGGGGATATTGGACTCGGAGGGGCTATTTTATAGCCCCCAAAGAAGGTGACCCCAGTTTCCCCATTTGTTTCTCTTGTGGGAAAAGCCAGACTCCCACAGCAGAAAGACATAGATTGTGGCGTGGCCACAGACACACTCCCAGACAGACTAACAGAACCAAACTGAAGCCCCCCCCCCACAAAGCCCAGCACCCCCAGAGCAGGCTGACCAGCCACACCCCACTATTCTCTATGATGAGAACTTTTAAAATATCTTTCCCAGGGACGTTAATGCACAGGGCAAGGATGCCACAGCCGAGGCATGCTCCTACATGCAAGATCATCCCTGGAAAAGGCCAACAGAACCAAACACACAAACACACACCCAAAATCAGCAGCAGCACAGCAGGCTGGCCAGCCACTCTTCATTGTTCCCTATGAGGACCAGCCTTCGCATCAGAGAATCACACTAACAAAAAATTAAACAAATTTTATTTATTAGATTTCTTGTATGCCTTCCACACAAGTGGGCTCAGGGTGGGTAACAGCTTTAATGTTACATTTACATTATGTTAATATTAAAATACAACATACAACTTTTCCGAAAGCCACATAACTTGAAGGTAATTGAGTTTGGGTTTTCCCCTTCCCAGTAATGTACCTCAGGAATGTGGAGATGTGATATTTCAGAGAAATAGTTTGCTGTGGTCTCTAAAGCTCTCACTGCATTCCTCCGAATATCTGTGATGGATTCCTGGTGTTCTACCTTCTGTCCCAACATGTGGGCAATAATGAGTCACAATCTCCTTCCTTGACTAAATCTGACACCCTAGAATCACTTTAGTGTTTTCTCTATGTTCAGAAATGTAGAACAGATTATGGAAGAGTTTTATTACATTGAAAGTGCCGAAAAGGAAATCTGTTGTCTGTCATAGGAGCAAGGCAGTTTGGTCTTTGTGAACGTGTTTCGTAATTGAGATGCGCTGCATAAAACTTGAGCCAATTTAATGCGAGGAGAGAACCTTGGATTATTGTGAGGGTTGGTGTTCTAGTCACTTAGAACACAGTTACTTGTTGGGTATATGCCAACCCCCTGCTTTCATGGAAAATGTATTACAAGCTTATATGACTACCCAATACTTGCCAATAATATGCTTCCCAATTTCACAGGAAGAATCCTGTACACTTTCAGCAGTTCTCTCACCCTGGTGACGGAGATGATCTCGACCCTGAAGTTGTAAGTCCAGCTGATAATGATTACTGACCTGAATGTCCTTATGGAACTGCTTGTTACAGGTAAGAGCCACTACCCAGTACAAAGGATGTCTTTTTCTTGACAGAGGATGCGGCTCCTGTCTCTGAAAAGTATTTTTTGTAATGTTGACAACATTTGTATGCATTAGCCTGATGTTTACAACAGATACCAATGGATGAGTTCAACTGCTAGTCTAGATCACATCTAGATCAGAACTCAGGAACTGTAGGTGAACATATAGACTCTGTGCAGACATCATGTTTGAACACTTAAGATTAAATGGATGGCTAAGGAAACCAGCACTAGCAACCAGCATTGGGAACCTTGGTTTGAAGTCTGTTTGCATGCTATATGTGTCTTACGGGGCTGTCACGTCACAGCTGACTTATGACCACCCCTTATGGGATTTTCAAGGCAAGAAATAGATACAGGCTGTTTGCCATTGCCTGCCTCTGTATAGTGAGTGGCCGTGGACTTACTTGGTGATCCCCCTTCCAAGTACTAACCAGGGCTGACCCTTCTTAGCTTCTGAGATCTGACAAGATCAGGCTAGCCTGGACCATCCAGGTCAGGGCTTGCATGCCACAATGAACAGCTAAGGCCATCTTCCTGCCTCTTCAGTCTCTAGGATTGCAACAGTTCTCAGTGCCCTTATCTTCATCCTCTGCGGGTAGGACATGGCTCAGCAAAGTAACCTGTTATTTCAAAGTGTGCTTGAGACCTCAAGGAAAGTTAAGACACAGCCGACCCTAACCATGACTCAAACTAATTTAATTTAGTTTCTGATGCTGGCCTAAGTCCAGTGGCCTGTATAGTTCTAGATTATGTATCCACCAGTATGAATTATACAGTGCTACCATTGTCTGCTAATCTGAATGCTGAACAGCTTACTGTAGAGAACCTCCTCAGGCTTAACAAATCCACTTCTAGCTGTCGTGTTTCAATTCATTGATTATTAATTGTCTTAATTAGGCACCATTGTGGCATGCTATTTAATAGGCTCGGCTCTGACATGAGATGCGGGGCTTGAATATCCTACTGATGGAGAGGGAGGAACAACCAAGCTGGAATCTATATGTAGGAGGATGAAGGCGCCATTATCATATGATCTCTGAAGGCAGCAGATTATCAAAAATCGCATTAGCATAAAAATGGTTCATAAAATGTTTTTGCTCTGACAGCCCTGTAAGAAGAGGCTTGGCAGGCTTCAGTAATTTCCCACCTTTACACTCCGGCTTCCAATACCAAAGCCTCTTGTAACTTTTTATTTTTTAACCATATGTACCCTCCATAACTCACCTCCCCAGGTGAAAATGCCAAGGAAGACAGGACTTCCATATCTTTAACAACTAGTAATCAAGAAATAATTTGCCGTTCCCCCCCCCCCCACACACAGGTGTTCTTGGTTACTTTGAACTGATACTGGATCAGCCCCCCTGCCTGCCCTCCCGCATGCTTTGGATGCCCCCCTTGCAGGAAGGGAGCCTGCTTGCTTTGGCTGCAATGGGCCCCAGTGTACAGGGAGACCTGCTTTCAGCAGAAGTTGTGCCTCTAGGAATGAGATTCTGCGCACCATTCTTAAAGCACCATATATTTGTTGGCAGAGTGCAAATAAAGCAGATAAGTTACGCTGTGCTGATTAAAGAGGCTAAAAAGTTTATTTAGGAAATACATACTTGAGAGTGAAGAAGAGAGATAGAGAGAGAGTCCTGACTATCTGGCTACATCTTGGAGAAGAGTGAATAAGGCAGGAGAGAGAAGAAGCAGGATATTGCCCTGTTTAGCCCAATAGGAGACAAGACAAGGAAATGACCCCCCAGGAAACAAGAGAGGTGCTGCTCTCACTGTCCTAACTAAGTGGTCCTTGCTGCCCCCCCTGCATGGTAGGCTCTTCTTCTCTTCTTGCTGCTGCAGGACACCAGACATTGAAATTTCCAACAATATTATAGCTAAGCATTTTTGTGTGTGTGTAGCTTCTTCGTAACTGTCTTACCGTCGTTTTCACATACAAGTATACAATACCTTAGTAAAAAGCTTCAGCAGAACTCAATGGTTTCTTGGCTCACATTGAAAGCTTCTTAAAATCCACTTCAGTCTTCCCATTTTCTCTTTGGCTTTTAAAAAAAAACATTTCTCATTTTGTGGTTAAAGCTTCTTTCCACTTTTGATAAATGAGTATGGTTTTGGACAACTTAAATGTTTGAAAGAACAAGCCAAATGTAAGGAACCGATGGCCAGACAGAAGACTTCCTTTTTTCTGAAAGTGAGAACTCTCGTTCCAGTTTGATTTTAAACCTCTCATATTTCACCTATTCTCTAAACCAGAGGTGAAAAGCAATTGCTTATCCTTTCTCTTGAAAGGCTCAGAGAAGTATTTGGAAGTTTGCAGTGGACAAAATCATCAATTCCTCTTGTCAGGCTATGGATGACAGGATACAGCAGACAGATCTCTGGCCCATTTGCAGTAAGACACAAGTACTTAGTCAAATGGCTTTTATTCAGAAATCAGATCATTTCCATATACAGGTCCATAGGGCTACTTAGAAGCAGGGTAAGCATCTAAGCAGCATGAGTAGAAGTTGACAGGAATGACATCATGCGAGAGACACTTTTCTTTTACCCTTCTGGTTTACTCCTTTCTTCCCCCTCCCAACTATAAACAATACTTTGGCACTTTCTTTGTGTGAGAACATTTCACATATTTGTGATATCACAATGAGTTACTAGGAGGCAAGACACAGGACTGTCTGGGAATGAGCACAAAGTCATAAACACTGAAAGCTGTTACAGTTCAACAGATAACCCCCTGTGAAAGCCTGAGAAAGAATAGTTATGACCCTAGCAAAGTGACACTTAGCTATAGCTAGATACACTGTGTTCAGCAGAACAGAAACAACATTGGCATGGATGGGGTTCAGACATGACACCTCTCCTTAAATGTAATCAGCGTGCCTTGGGTCATGATTATTGTCATAGTTTTCAGTATCCAGAAAACATTATTAAAACTATGAAGGAAGCTAGATGAAGAGGCCCCAGTCTTAACTCTCCTCCGCCCTTTCTTTGTAGCAAGAATCCACAGCACAAGATAGAGTGTAAGCACACAACACCTCCGGGTAAAGATTGCAGCTTGGTTTGAGTGCCAGTGGAAGTGGTGGATGGTAAAACTAACTCCAGCCTTGTAGCTAGGTTTTGTAGTCTTTTATGTTATACTGGGAACAAAGCCTGTTGTGTGAAAAATTGCAACAGGCTCTAGCAAACAGTTGTTGATATTTTTTTTATTTTTCATGAAATATAACAATCAGTCATCAACGTTGAAAGATTTCTTTGTATACAAATTTTTTTGTAAAGATTTTGTCGGAATATTGAGAGCAAGAGAGAGAAAAAAACAAAGTGGAGTGGGGGGAAATCCCTGTAAGTTCTACTCGGACGTAAGGCCTGTGCTATTCAATAATGCTTACTCCGAGGAAACTGCCTTCAGCCTGCAGCTAGGCTTCTTTAGGGTGGGTAGAATAAGCACCACAGGATCCAGTGGGGAGCCCTCCCAGGCAAGCGCAGACAGGTGTCCAGTGCCGCTGGGGCTTCCACCTTCTCAACGATTTTCAGGTGAGGCACAGGGAGGAGTGCCTAGGCCGTTGATTCTTCAGCCCCCTCCCTGGAAATGCGCCTGTGTGAAGATTAATTTGTATTCTGCTCTTCTTCCCTTCAGTGTCCTCCTGCTCTGGCTTGGAGGCTGCTGTGAAGCACCCACTTGCTGCTGCGAGGGGGCCTGGCAAATCAACGGCCTGAGCACTCCTCCTGGTGCCAGGCAGGTACTTCGCAGCAGCCCCAAGGTGGGAGTTGTCGGCAATGCACCTGCGTGAGGATAAAAAGTGAGTTGTTGCCAATACGGCTTGCCTTTTTTATATATCAGATGCAGTAAGGATGTAATAATGCATTATTTTGCAGTAATGGGAGTAGTTACAGATGGATGGCTTGTTTTCTGCTGGGTTCACTCGTGGAAAGGAAGCTCCCCCCTCCTTTTGTGTTAATGTTTTGGGGTAAACTTGTTACTCAGATCCAGGTGTACATAACAGATGTCATGCAAAATCTCTAAGATTGTTCAGTAAAGAGAAATGGATACTTTGGATTCTATCCTACAGATTATGACCAGAAGGTGGTAGACCTTTTCCAGTATTCCACCCCCAAAGACTCTAAGAACTGGGAGTCACAGGAGCCTCGTGCACAAAACGGCTTGGGACTTCTCTGACATTGTCCTCTCTTCCCTCTTGTGCCAACAAGAATGCTATCACAAAACGCCAAGGAGGGGCATTTTCACCTGATTCCCTTTCCGTGCTTCTAGCATCTTGGGCTCCACCGTTTTGTCCATGGAACTCCTCTGACTTCCATCTTCAGCATTTCAGAGGCCCAACGGGGCTATTGGGGAAACAGAAGGGCAAGAAACATCTCCCTCTTGCGGGTTTGTAAGAGACAGCCCAGTGTTTCCAGTCACTTAGAATATGGAAATATTTAATTGTTGTTGCTGTAATCTTATTCTTTATTTTTTCTTTTTCCTTTAGAACCTGAAAAAAGGCAAACAAGGCTAAAGCCTGTCAAAAAAAAGGTAAGGAACTTGGGCATTTCCAAACACAGCAAGTTAAAATAGTACTTAGTAAAATATTATTCATTTGCTTAGTGTAAACAAAGTGGACTTTCTCTGTGAAAGGGCTTATCGGAAAGGGCCTCTGCATGTAATTTTTCCTACCAAATACGCTTACTCCTAACAATATTAATTTTAAAAAATAAACAAGGACTCATATTGACCTCTCAAGTTTATTTGGTAGTGTTAACAGTCAGGAAGAATAATTATCATACTACATTGCTGTCATTGGCTGAATATCTCTGGGAAAGGTAAAAGAGAAAGGCCTATAATGAGATGGCTTGACTCAATAAAAGAAGCCGCGTTCTCCAGTTCTCAAAAGTTTTTTTTTTAAATTTTTATTGGAATTAGAAATATTTTGTCATTTATAACAATCAAATTACTTTAATATTCCAGTTCTAACCCCCTCCCTTTCCCCCCCCGTTTGTTGACTTCCAACAGTTTTCCAACCCTTTGTCTATTCTTCCCCTACTCATTTCAACTTATTTTGTCAATTAAACATATACTTTCACACTCTTCTAAGCTAGTCTATTATAACACAGTGCTAAGTCAATTTCCCTTCACTTATCAACTAACTAATACATTCCTGGCATATTATTTAATAGTAATAATACTGGTAATATTCTCAATATCCTGTACTCTAACTTATTTATTCTAATGTCATCAATATGGGACAAACAATTTATCCCTCCCTATACATAACTTGAGTACTCATAAGTGATGAATACATTTATAAGTCAATCAATTTAACTTATACTCTATATGTTACTCTTTACTTCATCTTATATCTCTTATCTTTATAACATAAAGTCAATCAATTTGACTCGTATTCTACACATTTCTAAATATACCTATAAACACCATATACATTCGACATAAGTCAATCAATTTGACCCATGTTCTGCACATTTCTAAATATCGCTATAACCAAAAATACCTTCAGCATAAGTCAATCAATTTAACCTATATTCTATATACTACTTCTCATTCCCCCCCTTCTTGTATTCATGAATTTTAATTCTGTTAATTCTCAATTACACCCCTATCTGCCAGCAACATAATTAATTAATTAATTTCTATTCTTATATATCACATAATAACTATTACTTAATACTGTATAGAATAATCAAATAGAATAATTGCTTAGTAATTCTTCTTTAACTCTCCTCCCCCCGGTATAGTCACTTCTCTCTTCTTTTGTTTTTCTTCAATAATTTTCAAACTGCCACAGTTCTCCTCCCACCTCCCATTTTTTCACCAAATATTGTTTCAGCTTCTCCCAATCTGTGTTATACTGTCCTGGATCAAGGTCTCTTAGTTTTCTTGTCAGTTTATCCATCTCCGCCATGTACAGCAATTTGTGAATCCAGTCCTCGATAGTTGGCACTTCTTGTACTTTCCACTTTTGCGCATACAAAAGTCTAGCCGCTGCTGTCATGTAAAAAAGCAATGTCCTATGTTGTGCTGGAATATCTTCCATTCCCAAGTTCAGTAGCAGGAGTTCTGGGTTCTTATTGACTTGAAACTGTAAAATCTCACTTATTACTCTTATTATTTCCCCCCAGTACTGCCTGACTACCTCGCAAGTCCACCACATATGGTACAAAGATCCTTCATGCTTTTTACATTTCCAGCATTTATTAGACGTGTTCACATTCCCTAGCGCAATTTTCTTTGGTGTCAGGTACCAACGATAGATCATTTTATAGACATTCTCTTTAATGTTAGTGCATGTCGTAATCTTCAAAGTATTTTTCCACAAATATTCCCACGCCTCCATTGTTATTTCTTTATTAAAATTTATAGCCCACTTCACCATTTGCACCTTAACTACCTCTTCTTCAGTATACCATTTTAACAACACTTTATAGACCTTTGAAATTTCCTTTTTGTCTTCTTGTAAAATTACTTCCTCCAAGTCCGAGTTCTCCATTCTTATCCCTCCCTTGGCACAATCCGATTTATAAAGGTCTCTGAGCTGTCTATATTGAAACCAGTCATAATTTGGAGACAACTCTTCTTGCGTCTTTATTCTTAATTTAGAAAATTCTATTTGTGTTATCTCCTTATACGTTAAACACTGTTGTTCATTATCAACAGTTCTCGGATCTATCGCTTCATAAGGAACCACCCAGGAGGGAATTCCTTCTTGTAGGTAATCTCTGTACTTTTTCCATATTGTGAAGAGGCTTCTCCGAATGTAATGGTGTAAAAACATAGAGTCCGCTTTTACTTTATCATACCATAAGTATGCATGCCATCCAAATATTTTTTTGTATCCCTCTAAGGCCAGCAATTTGCGATTTTTAAGCATCATCCAGTCCTTCAGCCAAACCAAGCAGATTGCCTCATAGTAAAGTCTTAGGTTGGGCAGTTGCATTCCCCCTCTCTCTTTCGCATCCTGTAACACTTTCATTTTCACTCGAGGCTTTTTGCCTGCCCAAACAAAGTCCGATATCTTTCTCTGCCATTTCTCAAACTGCTTGGAATCCCGAATAACTGGTATTGTCTGTAACAAAAACATCACTCTTGGCAGCACATTCATCTTGACTGCTGCAATTCTTCCCAACCATGACAAATTCAATCTATTCCATTTAATCAAGTCTCGCTCTATTTGAGTCCACAATTTCTCATAATTGTTCTTGAATAGATCTATATTCTTTGCAGTCAGTTCAATTCCCAAATATTTCACCTTATTTGTTACTTCACAGTCTGTTATTTCCATAAGTTGCTGTTGTTTTTGTTTAGTCATATTTTTACACAGTATCTTTGACTTCTTTTTGTTTACAAAAAAACCTGCCAAATCTCCAAATTCTGTGATTTTTTCTATTACCCTTGGCATGTTTTCAATTGGATCTTCCACAATTAACATTATATCGTCTGCAAATGCTCTGACCTTATAGGAAAAGTCTTTTATCTTTATTCCACGGATTGCATTATCTTCTCGGATCTGTATCATCAAAATTTCCAAAACCATTATAAACAACAGTGGAGACAACGGGCAACCTTGTCTTGTACCTTTGCCTATAGTCAATTTCTTAGTCACCTCGTCATTCACCACAATTGCTGCACTCTGGTCTCTGTAAATTTCTTTTACTGCTCTGATAAATCTTTCTCCCAACTGTAGCTGTTCCATAGTGGCGAACATAAAATCCCAGTTCAAATTGTCAAATGCTTTTTCAGCGTCCACAAAGAAGAACCCAACCTCCTTATCACAACGCCTATCATAATATTCAATAGCATTTATAACTGTCCTTAAATTGTCTCTGATTTGTCTATTCGGTAAAAAACCAGCTTGTTCTTCCCCAATAACTTCGGATAGCCATCCCTTTACTCTTTCCGCTAAGATCTTCGCAAAGATCTTATAGTCATTGTTAAGTAAGGAAATAGGTCTGTAATTTTTGACGTTAGTCAGGTCCTGTCCTTCTTTAGGGATCAATGATATATTAGCTTCACTCCAAGTATCTGGAATTCTTTGGTCTCTCATAACACCATTGATCACTTCTTTTAGGAATGACACCAGTTCATTGACCATTACCTTATAAAATTTAGCTGTGAGTCCATCAGGCCCTGGCGCCTTACCCAGATTTGTTGACTGTATTGCCTTCCTTATCTCTTCCTCTGTCACTTCACTATTCAATTTATTTCGCCAATCTTCCGAGATCACTGGGAGCCTCATTTTCCCCAGATATGTCGCTATTGAATCTTTATTCACCTCTTTTTTATTATACAATTTAGCGTAAAATTTGTAGAAGGCTCTACTAATAGCAGTCTGTTCCAGATATACTTTATTATCCTCACATATTTTATTTATTGTCTTCTTCTCCTTTCTCTTCTTCAATTGCCATGCCAAATATTTCCCAGGTTTATTTGCTCCTTCAAACGACTTTTGATTCATTCTCTTCAGATTCCATTCCAGTTCTTTATTATTCATTGCTGTCAACTGTTCTTGTAAAATTTTAATGTCTTGGTAAACTTTCTTCTTCCCTGGTCTTTTCTTTAGTAGTATTTCTTTGGCTTTTATTTTCTCTGTAATCTCCTGTCTCTTCTCCTCTTGTTTTTTCCTGGCTCTTCCGTTTAAGTCCATTAGTATGCCTCTAATTACTGCCTTATAGGTATCCCATACCTTGTTGGTTGGTACTTCTCGATTCATGTTGTATTGTATGAAGAACTTAGTTTCCCTTCTCAACATCTCCAAGTTTTCTCCCTCTTGCAACAAGTCCTCATTTATTCTCCATCCTTTCCTCTTAGTTCTTTTCCCAAACTTCCACATAATTGGATTGTGATCTGAGCCTACCATAGGCATTATTTCCACCTCTTTAGTCCATAACACTAAGTCCTTTGAGGCCCAGATCATGTCGATTCGTGATAAAGTAGAGTGTCTTGCGGAGAAAAATGTGAATTGTCTGCCCTTGGGATTCTGTATTCTCCATACATCTTCCAAAGTTTCCTGCTGCATTAATGCAAAAAAAGTTTTTGGTAGTAGTCCTCTTTTCTTTTGTGCAGTTGCTGATTTCTTGTCCTGCTCCAAATTTGTAACTCCATTGAAGTCTCCTGCAAGAATTATCTGGTCGTAAGAAAGTTCATCTAATTGCTTCCTCAAATCCTCAAAGAAGCTTTCTTTTGCTCCATTAGGTGCATAGATTCCAATCACCAGCACTTTCTTTAAATTCCATGTACATTCCACCGCTAAAAATCTGGCTTCTGGGTCCTTAAACACTAACTTTGGCTGCAGCTCCTCTCTAATATACAAGACCACTCCCCTTTTTTTCTTTTTTGTGGCTGCTGCAAAATGAGTGCCCAATTTGCTCAGTTTTAGATATTTTACATCCTGTTTTCTAATATGAGTCTCTTGTAAACAAACAATATCACATTTCTGTTTTAATAGCCAGTGAAAAGTACTTTTTCTCTTATTGGGTGAATTAAGTCCATTTACATTCCAAGATATAACCTTACATTCCATATTCATAGCCTTGTTGCTGGTAAGTCCTTTTCATTGTCCCTCATAAACTTTTCCATTTCAAATTCAGATCTGATGCGCTTTTTCACTCCTCCAAACTCAAATGCCAGTCCTTCCGGTAATTCCCATCTATACCTTATTTTCATGTCCTTCAAAATTTGGACTAAGGCTTTATATTTTTTCCGATCAAGCAACACCGATCTAGGTAACTCCTTCATAATAATCACCGTCTTGCCATCAACCTCCAATGGGTCTTGGAATTGCTTGCTCACAATCATTTCTTTCATATTTCTGGTTGTAAATTGCACAATCACGTCTCTTGGTAACTTCCTCTGGGTCGCAAATCTTGAGTTTATACGATACACCACATCTAGGATAGCCACGATTTCTTCTTCTTCCTTCCCCAGGTATCCAGCTAACACTTCAGCAACTTGCTCTTGAGCTGTCTTTCCCTCCATCTCTGGCAAACCGCGAAACCTTAGCTGCTTTTCCATATACTTACTCTCCGCAATAGCCATTCTGCCCCTCATCGTCCTCATATCTGTCTGTTGCGTGTCTGAGAGATTCTCCATCGCCTTCTCCACCACGTTAACTTTTTGCTGTGTTGCTTCCATTCCCTTTTTCATTTCTGCCAATTCACTTTTAACTGTCTCTTTAACTTCTTTGATCTCTTTCACCAGCTCCTGCTGGACCTTTAACATTTCCGAAAATCTTTTGTCTAAATTTTCCATAGCCGTCTGCCACTCTTTTTTCGACATCGTGGGGCTTGACTTGCCTCGCTCCCACGAATCTGCTCGTTTCCTTAACTCCGTGGCACTTGGCTAAGTGTCCCTTTAATTTAATTTAATTCAAATGTCCCGGTTTCAAAAGGAAAAAAAAGCACTTACAAAATCCAAAATGCCGGGCGTCTTTTCTCTATGGTTTTTCTATATTTTTGTAATCCAATATGGCATACTTCCTCTTCTGCTGAAGCCCATGCCCTTCCCTCTTCAAAGATGGCGATTGCCCTCTTCCTGTCTGCCTTAGGGCCGTCTCTCTCCAGCAGCTCTATCACAATTACGTACTTCCTGTTTCCCGTCTCCTCACAGCAGCTCTCGCGATGGTAGAAGCTTTCTCACAGTCTATTATCTCCTCACAACCACAGGTATGAACAACAATCCTCCAATTTCTCTAATTACTTCTTTTAGCTTAGTCCTTTTACTAATCTGTTTCTTGCCGAGTCTTCCTCTACTTTTAATCAAACTGTTGCAGTTTAAAAGTCCCCTTTAATGCTTCTTTACTTTAAGTAATTCGTCCCGTTTCAAGAGATAGTGATCTTTACCTTTTCAAACGTCTTTCTGGGTTGTAATCACTGCTTCAAACTCAGGTTCTCTTTCACCTTCTTTCCTCCTGTTGATCCTTGGGCATGTGGATCTTATGCCAGCCGTCACTGGCCCCAGAACTGCCGCAGAGATATAGGCCGACCTGTCTTAGGGTGGGACCTCAAGGGACGGGGGAGAGTCCGTTGCGCAGAACCCCCCCTCGCCCGAGATCAACGCGCCCTGAGGTACTTGAGCGTTCAAAGCCTGTTCTCCGCCTGAGAACAGGGGACCGCGGGCTTGTTTGCCCCCGCCGGTCACTAAAAACGGCAGCCCGGTCAGCTCTGCTCCCAGAGCTGTGTTAGACCTCCATGGATCCCAAACAGGAAGTCTCCAGTTCTCAAAAGTTTTGATGGGAAAAGTAGGCGTCTTTTCTGACTACCGGAGCTCAGCTCCTTCCCAGCCACTGGGGGCTGGAGTTTACCAAAGGAATTCACATAGTTAACAACATAAAACCCATCCAACTTTGGGGGCTTCCGGTTTGGGATTCATGGAGGTCTAACGCAGCTCCATTTGTGGAGCTGACCGGATTGCCGTTTTAAACCGGCCGGAGGGGTGAAAATAACCCGCGGCCGACTGCTCTCAGGCGGGGAGCAGGCAAAGAACGCTCAAGACCCTAGGGTGAGTTAGATCTCGGACGAGGGGGGGCTCTACACAAGGAGTCTCCCCCCCGATCCTTGAGGTCCCACCTTGCGACGGGTCGGCTATAATCTCTGCGGCAATTTTGGGGCCAATTCGGCTGGCATAAGACCTACATACCCAAGCTTCGATCGGGGAGGGAAGTCGAGAGGAGAATTTAAGATCGAAACAGCGATTACAACCCGAGAAAGCTGGAGAGAAGGTAAAGATCGCTATCTCTTGAAACGGGACAGATTGACAAAAACAGAGAGGAAAGAAAGTAGACTTTTAAACTGCAACAGACTAGCGAAAAGGAGGTGAAGACTCGGCAGGAGTTGTATTTTAAAAGAGACTAAGTTTAAAGAAGTTATTACAAAAATCGGACTATTGTTTTGAATACCTGTGGTTTTGGAGCTGTGGGAAAAAGACACCATCGCGAGACCTGCTGTGGGAAGACGGGAGACAGGAAGTGCGTAACAACAATAGAGTGGCTGGAGGGAAGCGGCCCTTGCCAAAGGACAGGAAGTGGGGAATCGCCATCTTTGAAAGTGGAAGGGTCGTGGCTTCAGCGGAAGAGGAAGTAGGCCATCTTGGATTATAATAACATAGAGAAACCATAGAGAAAAGACGCCCGACATTTTGGATATAAAAAATTAATTTTGGCAAAGATTGGGACATTTAAAAAAAAGGAAAACGTTTAATTATACGCCACGGAGCTGAGGAAGAGAGCAGATTCGTGGGAGCGAGCTAAAGCAAGCCCCACGATGTCGAAAAAAGAGTGGCAATCGGCAATAGAAAACTTGGACAAAAAACTTATAGACATGATGAAAGAACTTAAGGACACGAAATTGGAGCTTATTAAAGAGGTCAAGGAAGTTACACAGACAGTAAAGTCGGAGCTGTCAGAAGTGAAAAAAGGTGTGGAAACGATCAGCAGTGAATTACAAGGAACGCAGCAGAGAGTTAAAACAGTAGAAGACGCGATGGAGAATTTAATAGACACGCAACAAACAGAGATGAGGCTGGTGAAGGGGAGGATGTCAGTTGCAGAAACTAAACACATGGAGAAGCAGCTTCGTTTTCGTGGTCTGCCAGAAGTGGAAGGGAAGTCAGCGCAAGAACAGATGACTGAGGTGTTGGCTGATTACCTGGGGAAGGAGGAGGAGGAAATTGTGGCTATCCTAGATGTGGCGTATCGTGTGAACTCGAGAATTGCAACCCAGAGGAAACTACCAAGGGATGTGATTGTGCAGTTTACAACTAGAAATATGAAAGAGAGGATTGTGACCAAACAATTTCAAGATCCATTGGAGATTGATGGCAAGACGATTATTATAATGAAGGAACTGCCCAGATCAGTGTTATTGGACAGGAAAAAATATAGAGTGCTAATTCAGACTTTGAAGGACATGAATATCAGATACAGATGGGAGTTACCGGAAGGAGTGTCCTTTGAGTTTGGAGGGGCAAAAAAACGTATCAGATCTGAGCGGGAGATGGAGAGATTTATCAAGGACAATGAAAAAGACTTACCAACAAAACCATGAATATGGAGTGTAAAGTATTATCTTGGAATATAAATGGACTAAACTCACCGAATAAGAGAAAAAATATTTTTCATTGGCTACTAAAACAAAAATGTGATATTGTTTGTTTGCAGGAGACCCACATTAGAAAACAGGATGTAAAATATTTAAAATCTGGAAAATTGGGCAAAGAATTTGTAGCGGCTTCCAACAAGAAAAAAAGAGGAGTGGTGTTGTATATAAAAGAGGAGCTGCAGCCAAAATTTGTTATGAGAGATGTGGAAGCTAGATTTGTAGCAGTGGAATGTAATTGGAACTTAAAGAGAGTGTTGGTAGTCGGACTTTATGCACCTAACGGTGCAAAGGAAAGCTTCTTTGAGGACTTAAGGAAGCACCTAGACGATCTTGTATATGACCAGATAATTCTTGCTGGAGATTTCAATGGAGTGACAGATTTGGAATTAGACAAAAAGACTACAAAAGCACAAAAGAAAAGAGGACTATTGCCAAAGCTTTTTTTTGAGTTGATTCAACAAGAGACTCTCGAAGACGTATGGAGGAGAGAATATCCTAAAACCAAACAGTTTACTTTTTATTCTGCAAGGCATCTTACATTATCAAGAATTGATATGATCTGGGCCTCAAAGGACTTAGCGCTATGGACTAAGGAGGTAGAAATAATGCCGATGGTAGGCTCAGATCACAACCCAATTATGTGGAAATTTGGAAAAAGGAGAAAAAGGAAAGCCTGGAGAATAAATGAGGACCTGTTACAGGAAAGTGAGAATATGGAAACACTGAGAAGAGAGACTAAGTTTTTTATACAATACAACGTGAATAAAGAAGTACCAACCAGTAAAGTTTGGGACGCGTACAAGGCGGTTGTAAGGGGCATACTAATGGACTTAAATGGTAGAGCAAGGAAAAAGAAAGAGGAGAAAAGACAAGAGATTGAGGAGAAAATAAAGGCCAAAGAAGTACAGTTAAAAAAGAGACCAGGGAAAAAGAAAATACATCAGGAAATCAAAATTCTTCAAGAACAGTTAACAGCAATGAGTAACAAAGAATTGGAGTGGAACCTTAAAAGACTGAATCAAAAAGCTTTTGAGGGTGCTAATAAACCTGGGAAATATTTGGCATGGCAATTAAAGAAGAAAAGGGAAAAGAAAATAATAAATAAAATTTGTGAAGAAAACAAAACGTATTTGGAGCAGACTACCATTAGCAGAGCCTTTTATAAATTTTACGCTAAGCTGTATAATAAAAAAGAAGTAAACAAAGAATCAATAGCATCATATTTGGAGAAAACCAAACTTCCAGAGATCTCGGAAGCTTGGAGAAATAAGTTGAACAGTGAAGTAACTGATGAGGAAATAAATATGGCAATACAATCCGCAAATCTAGGAAAGGCGCCAGGGCCAGATGGACTTACGGCTAAATTTTATAAGACAATGGCCAATGAACTGGCACCATTCCTAAAAGAGGTGATGAACGGAGTTTTTAGGGATCAAAGAATTCCAGACACTTGGAGCGAAGCGAATATATCATTGATCCCAAAAGAGGGCCAAGATCTGACTAGCGTGAAAAATTATAGGCCTATATCACTACTCAATAATGACTATAAAATTTTTGCGAAGATATTGGCGGAGAGATTGAAGGGGTGGCTCTCGGAAGTCATAGAGGAGGAACAAGCAGGCTTTTTGCCAGACAGACAAATAAGAGACAACTTAAGGACAGTGATCAATGCTATTGAATACTACGACAAGCGTTGTGACAAAGAGGTTGGTTTCTTCTTTGTAGACGCTGAAAAAGCGTTTGACAATTTAAACTGGGATTTTATGTTTGCCACTATGGAAAAGCTACAACTGGGAGAAAGATTCGTCAGAGCAATCAAGGAAATCTATAGAGACCAGACTGCAGCAATTGTAGTGAATGATGAATTGACCAAAAAATTGACGATTAGTAAAGGAACAAGACAAGGTTGCCCGTTATCTCCATTGTTGTTCATTTTAGTATTGGAGATTCTGATGATACAAATTCGACAAGATGAGGAAATACGAGGAATAAAAATAAAGGACTACTCATATAAGGTCAGAGCATTTGCAGACGACATAATGTTAATTGTAGAAGACCCACTGGAGAACATGCCAAAAGTGATAGGCAAGATCAAGGAGTTTGGAGATTTGGCAGGTTTCTTCATTAACAAAAAGAAGTCAAAGATATTATGCAAAAACATGACTAAGCAGAAACAACAATTGTTAATGGAAACAACGGATTGTGAAGTAACTAGTAAGGTGAAATACTTGGGAGTTGAGCTGACTGCAAAAAATATAGATTTGTTCAAGAATAATTATGAAAAATTATGGACTCAGATAGAGAGAGACTTGATCAAATGGAATAGATTGAACCTGTCATGGTTGGGCAGGATTGCAGCAGTTAAGATGAATGTGTTACCAAGAGTAATGTTTTTGTTACAGACAATACCAATCATCAGAGACTCTAAACAATTTGAAAAATGGCAGAGGAAAATATCAGATTTTGTTTGGGCAGGCAAGAAGCCTCGAGTGAAAGTAAAAGTTTTACAAGATGCAAAGGAGAGAGGCGGAATGCAACTGCCCAATCTGAGACTTTACCATGATGCAATCTGCCTAGTTTGGCTAAAAGAGTGGATGACATTAAAGAATAAGAAACTATTAGCCCTAGAGGGATATAAAAAAAATTTTGGATGGCACGCATACCTATGGCATGACAAAGTAAGGGTCAACTCGATGTTCCTGCATCATTTTGTAAGGAGAAGTCTATTTACAATCTGGAAGAAGTATAGAACTTACTTACAAGAAGGAACCCCCTTGTGGGTGGTTCCATATGAGGTGATAGATCCGAGAGCTGTGGATAATGAACAACAATGTTTAACGTATAAAGAAATAACTAAGATTGAAGTATCTAAACTTAGAATAAAGACGCAAGAGGAACTATCACCTAACTATGATTGGTTTCAGTATAGACAGATTAGAGACTTATACAACTCAGACTTTGCAAAAGGGGGCATACGAACAGAGAACTCGGAACTAGAGCAGACCCTTCTTAAAGAAGACAAGAAAAGAATATCCAAGGTATACCAAGTATTGCTGAAATGGTATACTGAGGATGAGATAGTTAAAACACAGATGGTGAAATGGGCTATAAATTTCAATAAAGAAATAACAATGGAGGCATGGGAATACTTGTGGAAAACTACAATGAAGACAACGACATGTATTAATATTAAAGAGAACATTTTCAAAATGATCTATCGTTGGTACATGACACCAAAGAAGATTGCGCTAGGGAATTTGAATACTTCTAATAAATGCTGGAAATGTAAGAAACATGAGGGCTCCCTCTATCATATGTGGTGGTCGTGTGAGGTAGCTAGGCAGTTCTGGGGGGAAATAATAAGAGAAATGAGTGAAATTTTACAGTTTCAAATAAATAAGAACCCAGAACTCCTGCTGCTAAACTTGGGAATGGAGGGAATTCCAGCCCATCATAGGACGTTGATTTTTTATATGACTGCAGCAGCTAGACTTTTGTATGCGCAGAAATGGAAAGTACAAGAAGTACCAACTATTGAAGATTGGATCTACAAATTGCTGTATATGGCTGAAATGGACAAGATGACAAGAAAACTGAGAGATCTGGACTCAGGGCAGTTCAACACAGACTGGGAGAAGCTGAAACAATACCTGGAGAAGAAATGGGAGGTGGGAGGAAAACTGTGGCAGTTTGAGAACTACTGAAATATAATAAAAGTATAAAAGAGAGGGGTGACTTTACCGGGGGAGGAAGAGAAATGTGAATTTATAAGCAGTTAGATTAATTGATTGAGATATATATAGATATGTATAGGTCAACTGATAGAGAATAATTAATGATAAGGTTTAAACATGAGGATTGACTAACTAACAATATTTTCTTTCTTTGACAAGATTTATATGCACCAAACTGAATGTATAGAAGAGTTAAATTGATTGAGTATCTGAGGAGTTATATAGAATTACCATAAAAAGTTGAAATGAGTAATATATAGAGAACAAATCAAATTGTTTGATTTAAATGTGGGAAATTTTTATGGTTTATGATATATAGGTTTATATAGAATTATTCAAAACTGGAAAATGGGATAAATTGTTTATCTAAAGACGTATAGTTTGGGTGTATAATAATTAAAGGAGTTAATGATGCACTGCTTAATATAATGGAGAATGTATATCTGTTTTAGACAGAGGAATTTAATAGAAGTAAGGGAAAAGGGACAGAGGGTGGGAAAGCTGTTGGAAGTCAACAAAAGGGGGGGAAAGGGAGGGGGTTAGAAACGAAAAATTAGGGGAAAATTGATTGTAATGTAAAAATAAAAATGTTCTAACCCAATAAAAAATTTTTCAAAAAAAAAAAAAAATAAAACCCATCCAACTTGCAGAGTTGGAGGGAGAGTGCCTGCATAGAGATTGCTAGTATTTGTAACATACGTTTATTACAAGCAAAGCCTGCTGGTGGCGGGGTACAGGGAGCTCACCTTCTGCTGGCCCAAAGGAGCCCCTGGCAGTTGCCACCGCTCCAACCCCCCTTTTGCTGTTTCACCAGTGGCTGGCAGAGCTGACAGTTGGGAGCGTGCCTGCAGGTGGTAGCCCAGGAAGCTTCCTGCTCCTCGCATGCCCTACTACTACTTTGCCTGCTGGGGGGGCATCTGAAGAACCAGGCAGCGGCAGAGATAGGCGAGTGGGCGGGCATCAGGATTGGTATTGGGGAGCAGAGGGAGAGAGCTGAGGGTGTGCAAGGCTCGAGAAGAGAGCCGAGGGCATGTGAGGTGCGGGAAGCTTCCTGAGCTGCCCCGCCTCCTGCCGGAACTCGTGTGGCTCTCCAGTCTGAGACAGGGTGAGAGGAGAGCCGCAGAGGCTGGATGGGGTGTGCTTCCACCAGTGGGCAAAGCAGGCCCAGGGTGTGCGAGACGCAGGAAGCTCCCTGAGCTGCCGCCAGCAGGCGCCCTTCCAACGATCCTGGCTGCTGGCAGTTTTTCCAGCCACCAGTGAAACGGCGTAAGGGGGCTTGGAGCAGTGGCAACTGCCAGGGGCTCCCTTGGGCCAGCAGAAGGTGAGCTCCCTGCACCCCACTGCCAGTGGGCTTTGCTTGTTGTAATAAACGTAGACCTAGATGAACAGCAGTTACAGGTAAGTGCAACTCTTTTGTACTAGGGACAAGTAGATAAATTCATCCTAGCGGATACAAAGGTAGGTGGCCTGTTTTCGTCTTTATTTTCAAGATTGTCATGATTGAAATTGAGACTAATTAAGATTGATACTAATAATCTTGATATTATCAAGCTTATTTATTTTATTTACTTCCTTCACTTACACTCCTCCTTTCTCCCCTGTGGGGACACACAGCAGCTTTTATCAATCTCTTCTCCATTTTATCCTCACAACAACCCTGTAAGCGGGTTAAGCTGAGCATTTATGGCTGGCCCAGTGTCACCTAGCGAGCTTCCAGGCCAAACGGGGATTCTAAGCTGAGTCTCCCAGATCATAGTCTGCTATACCACGTTGGCTCTTTGGAACGCTGTTTGGAAATGAGGGGCAAGTGGAGCCAAGCAGGTGTTGGGGGCGTTTTTTAGTCAGTTGCCCAACGCTGAACCGTCAAGTGTTCCCCTGGTTAAAATTTTAAATAATTACAGTGATTCCTGCTTTCCTTCCTCCCTACTCTAAGCTTCTCTCTTTTTCTTTGAACCCTCTATCATATAAAACAAATGTTCTGTTGGGCTATACTCTACTCGTAAATGAGATTTGTTAAGTGCAGTGGCTGTAAATCCATAGACCAGTTAGTGACGACACACTTGTTGTCAGGAAATCGAATCATTTGGGATTCAGAGCATAAAGCCAAAGGGCATTGTTCTCAGCTGGGCCAGAAAGCAACATTTGGTATGTAAAAGTATATTGGAATTATATGATTCTAATGAATTCATAACTTGTTTTTCCTGAAAGCAAATCAACTTGCGATCAGTAAGGTTTGCCCAGATTTGTACTACTAGCAAACTTTGCATTTTAAATTCCTAACTCTCCCCCGCTTCCTTCCTTCCTAGCTAATTGTTGCCCATTGACCCTTATTGACTCGAGGCATTTCCCAATTTCTTGTCAGACTACTACACTTGGAACAGAAGTTCAAGCCTTCCTAGTGCTTGAATCAATTTTCATTAGCATGGGGAACAGAAGCCTCTTATTAACAAATGCTTCTCTGGCCGGTAAAGCAGGTGAAAAACTTAAGGCAGTCTTCCCAGTTTGCTGGATATTGGTTAATGTCAGCTAAGTGGGTAAAGAGAAAAAGTACCTGGTCATGTTGGACCATAGCAACAACTGAAAACAAAAGCCAAGCCAATTCCATTCGTGACAAGAGACTGAGAGAGGTGGTTTGCTATTTCCTGCCTCTGCAGCCCTGGTCTTCATTGGAGGTCTCCCATCCAGTTACTAACCAAGACTGACCTTGCTTAGCTTCTGGGCTCTGACAAGATCAGGCTCACCTGGGCTATCCAGGTCAGGGCATTTTCAATTATATGCATTCCATATCTGCTTCTTTCCCCCAGCACATCATGTGCTCGACCTGACACCAGCTAGCTGCACTCGATGCCCTCATAAGTCAACAAAGCATCCTATAAAAGATGTAGACAAAGTGGCTTGAGATCATGACCTGAAATACCACCCTTTCTCCACCACCACCACTTTTTCTTTTTTCAAAAAACATCTACTCTGATGAAAAGCTCTGAAGAATATAAAATCTTGTACAATGTGTTGCGGTATTTTGTTTAGTCTTACTAAAAGACATAAAAGGTGTCTGCTGCTTGAACAAGGGTATCTACTATGCAGCCCTGTGCTTTGTATATATATATTAAAACACTGAATCCATTAGTTTAATTTATGGTTCTGAATATCACAAAATGAACATCTTTTTTATGGCACTCATAACCCACTTTTCTCTACTCAATATGAACATTTTTGGTTCAGGGAGCAATTCTTCTTCTTCCTTAGTCTGTTCCCTAAAATCATTGCGTTCCTATAAGACAATGCAGAAGAGTAAAGAAATGAACTCTTGAAATAAAACGTGTGCAGGAAAAAATAGACATTTCGTATGTACAATGATGCAGCTAACATTTTCCCTGAATTTTTCAGTCTTCTATTGATACGCGAATATAAACGAGCAAACCTAAACCCAGATTTTTTAAAAGATCCAGTTATTTCCATTTGATTTCCGAGCAAGAGCATTCACTCACGTGAGCTCCTGCCTGCTATCTGAAGATGCCAGATTGGTGGACACTTAGTGAGAAGTAGGCCTGCCTCAAAACATTTATGAAGCTGGGAAGTGCAAAGCTTATTAGAGAGATTAGTCATGTCTTATTAGAAGCACTGTGAGGCAAACCATAAATCCTTTTGCTTAGAAGAACCAAGCATTGCTGAAACGAGTAGTGAAGGAAAATTGGAATGTAAGGAGAAAAGTATGTCAGAATCTCTAGTCAAAGGAGGAAATCCAGGTGTAAAAGTAGCAAGGGGCGTCAGACTAGGATTCGGGAGACCCAGTAAAAACTCACTGGGTGACCTTGGGCCAATTGGTGTCAGCCTAACTTACCTCACACGATGGTGAGTATAAAATGTACACTGATTTGGGTATCCCTTGAGGAGAAAAGCAGGGTATGAATATCTAAATACATCTACATAAGCCATTAGGAATTCTACCTGTCTTGCAACTACCAGATAGGTAGAGCTTTTGTAGTGAAGTTAACAAGTAGATTTAACAATTATTTTGTATTCCCTGTGGGGATATCTTACAAGCCAGTTGAGCCAACGTTCTTGAATTTAAATTGATTCATTTCTATTGACTTTAACGGAACTAAACCAAAGTACTTGGACAACAGCCTGCAACCCATTCCTGATAGCTAGACTTTCGCTTCTGGTAAAGAGTAAAAGGTTTGTCCTAAAATATTTCCAAGTTGGTGAAGGTAAGATCTCTCACTCTTCATTCTACAGTGGTTGTCTACTGAATTGAACTCTGGTCCTCTTTTTGTGGACTGCTCCTTCAAATTGTTACAAGGATTGTTGTTTTGTAAGTGCTGAATTCTTGAAGTACTTGGAAGATGAGAAGACATGGTTAGCATCAAGTGTGTAGCATGGTAGCCAATCAGCAGATTCTTGGTGCATTCCACTGGGTACCCTTTTGATACCATTGGCTTCAATGCTGGGCTGCATCTCCATTTCAGGTTATATCTTCTTGCCAACAATAGTCTCCATTACTGAGAAAAAGAGCTTCTCCCTTGGATGGTCATCTGAGATGATGACTTTAAATTTTAACTTGCAGATGGATCTAATGGCATACAAAAAAATCGCCATCTGGCTCCACTCGTTCTTGGTAAAAAAAAAATCTGTATTCAGTACGGGGTAAAGAAATGTGATTGTTTATATATGTGTAAATGAGAGATGCTTCAAGCGAAAGGACTGCTTTTGCAAACCTGTAATCTTAGCAATGGGCAGCAGTTCTGGAAACATGTAAGCTTGCACAGAACTAAAGGGACTCAACTAGATTGGGGGGGCAGTAGGAAGAAAAGGGTAGAAAACTGAGACAACTACTTCTGCAAACCAAATAAGGTATATCATGCCTTGCTTAAAGGAAAGAGAGGCATAGGATCACCATGCCCTAGGTCTTTAAGAAGAAAAATTCATAGACATTGTACTGCAAATATGTCTTTAAGTGATAGACAATATACAACTAGCCAAGTACATCACTGGACAGGCGTACACCCCTCTCCACCACCGGCAGTAATCACAAGCACACTTTCTCAGATCAGTGTTTCTCTCGTTATCGAAGGCTTATACTGCATTGGAATTGGATGGTCTAGCTGTTTTGCTGCTACAAACTAACACGGCAAACTCCTTTGAAGCCAACTGATCCCCCCACCAAAAGGAGATGTTTACATTTACTAGCAAAGGAATGTTTTGGTTGCACCCTCCCCCTCCCCCCCAATTGCATCTTCGCTCTCCTCCCCTCCTCCCCCCTCCTCTTCTATATTTGACCAGTTTCTGTACCATGCATCTGACGAAGAGAGCTGTGGTTCTCGAAAGCTTATGCTACAATAAAATTGGTTAGTCTTAAAGGTGCTACTGGACTCTTTTTGATTTTGCTACTACAGCCTAACACGGCTAACTCCTCTGCACATAAAACTTGTCTGCTTATATTCTTGGTGGACATGATTTGTCACCTGGGCAAATAAAGTTACATTGGTCATTTCCAAATGGCTGATCATATTAGCAAAGCAGCTTGGTAAAGAAATGTATCACGTAGATAGTTGATCTTCCATTGGGAGAGGGCTTCCAGCATCACTTAACTGGTTAAAGGCATGCATTAACTTGGGCCGTCATCACACGGGCTTTTATTTAGTGCTAAAATGGCACTATTTCCTGGCAAACACCCACCTTATTCCAACACTAGCGATTTTCTCTCTTCTGCTTTGTGCTTGATAGTCGCGCTATTTTGTGCCTCAGTGTGAATGCCTCACATCGATGTATTTCGCCTCGCAACGTCCTATGCCCTCCCTTCAATCCCAGAATCCATTTCTTCCTGCGACTCCCCTTTTTTTATTTTATTATGTCCTTATAACGCCATAACGACATAACACAATGCAAACTTTCTGCTGAAGTAAAAATGACTCAATCGCCATGGCAGAGTCTTCAGCGATGGGGATCACGTCAGACAGGGAGTTTTCTGCGGGCAAAGGGCTATTTATATAATTTCAAAGTTGGAAAAACAAAAGGGTCGTAATGTTTTGCTCTAACGGAATGTTTATGTGCTGTTATTCCGTTATAGTGGAATTAAACGCCAGAATAATTTTAAAAAGGGGGGGGAGGAGCTGCTTCTGCGCGGTTAGAGGAGAGAACAGAACAGAGTGCTTCGGTGTGGACAGCTGGTGGCGCGAAGAGCCGTTAGGTGACCCAAAGAAACGTTACTGTGCCGATAACAGGTAGGACGCTATATGCTGTAAATTTAACGGAAGAGATGCCCGTGTGACGACGGCCTTCGTTAGATGATCATCAAATGGTTCTGTCTCCTTGTATTTCATACTCACCAGATCCCATTTCAGTTGGCTAACAAAAGGCCATCCAGATCTCCTGTACAAGGACATTAATAAATCAAATTTCTCTTTGGCAGTTTTGGCTCATGGATTACTGCCTTTTGTTGCTCATTAAGGGTGCCATTTATTAGATAGATTGCCTTCCGATTCTTAAATTCTCACTGGGGATTTGTAGGAGTAGGGGTTCATCTTCGTTTTCTGAGCTCATCTTTTCCTGTTGTTTTCTGAGCTTCTCTAAATTGTAGTTTCTCTGCTCAACTAGTAAAACAGCACAGCATCAGTTTTGCTCTTTTCCACCATTAAATTAGTCAATGGGCAAATAACCTGAAGCCTATAACCTGATAAATAAATCATATGTTGGCCCCAGAAACCTAATTAAAGGATTCCATGTGTGGGCCATTAACAGAGTTTATTGTTTAGCAGTGGAAGGTGGTTGTGAGCTGGTTCTGCTGGCTGGTGTGTGTACAGGAAAGAAAATAAGAAAGCATACACTACTTGTTTATATTTAGAAAGGAAATAAGAATTCTTTATTGCAGGAACTCCATACTATGATAGGAAAGGAGGAAAGATAGATCCTAACTACCTATCTAGTCTAAGGATGGACATGCCTGCTAGGACAAATCTTGCATCCATGGTTGCAAGATGGAGGGAAGAGGGAGAGAGATGGTGCCTGGAACAAAGCCAGGAAGAGAAGAGTGAGAAGGAGGAAGTTAGGAGGAGGGAGTTCTGAGTATAGCAATCTGCATATTAAAGGACAGCCAGAGCAGTAAACAATAGTAAACAGTAAACAGATGCCCTGACCTCTCTCTCTTTCTAAGTCTTTGGTTTGTCCCCCTCTGAAACCTGAGGAGAGGGACAGCGCTGGATCCTCCTCTTCCGACAGAACATCCCTGGGTTGGTACAGGTTAACAAATATGTCTACTTTGTCAACAGAACACGAGGTGCCAAATAATATTAACTTTGATGCAATTATTAATGAATTTGTCTCATTGAAAGTATCAAAAAGTACAATTTTAAAAAATGGTTGTACTTGTAGTTTAATTTTGTATTTTTGAATACTAAGTTACGTAGTCACTTGTGCATTAGTTGATTGTGCATGCAGATCTCATGGCTATAATGTGTAAATATTCTTGTTCTTAGCCTCAGTGGGATAACTCTGGATCAGCAGTAGAACAGCAAGATTCTTTGTCATGGGATTGTAAGGATCCTGCCAAGGAATTTACAAAAGCCTCCACTGGTTGGTTTTGAAGCTTTATTGTAAAGTCCTCTTGTCATGATATTACGAAGGCTTTGTTAGGAATAAGGCACATTAAAAAAACTAGTCACACATATACTTCAGACATAACTAGTTTCCCCCCCCCCTTTGGGGGGCTGGGCATACTGGCTTGGAGAACTCGAGGCCACTCGTCCAGGCTCCCAACTACATAATCTTGAAAGAGAAACCCAGCTGCATCATCCCCCACCAATGCCAACATCCTGATGTCTTCTGTCACCCCAAAATCAATTCCCCCCAGGTTTCTGCGGATATTTGTTGTGAAAGTCTTTTAAGAGCCTGGCGCTCGAATGCCTGTGGCTCTAACCCATGCAGTTTGGCTCTTAGGGAAGAGCTTCCATTGGACCAAATAATACAGCACTCCCCTTTTCAGCTCAGAGCCCAAGATTAAGGCCATTTCATAACGTGGCTGTCCATCTTTCATTAGCGGTGGGGGCTGGGCTGGCTCAGGGTGCCGTTTGTCTGCCCCTGGATCCCTTTTCAGCCGGATGATGTGGAAAACTGGATGGACATGTCTTAAACTCTTAGGAAGGTCCAGCTCCGCCGTAACAGCATTGATTAACTTGGTTACTTTGAAAAGTCCCACATACTTCCACCCCAATTTCTTACTGAGTTGGGTGCCTCTAAGATTCTTGGTAGACACATATACACTGTCCCCCACCTACAAATCCTGGGGGAGGGAGATCTGTTTTTATCTAGCACATTTCCAACATACATTTGAAGCATCCTTATACATTCTAGCCGGTTTTTCAGGAGTCATACACCAACAATATATCATCTTGTAGGAATTTTCTTTGATACTAGAGCTTAATGTTAATTTCAACCCCCTTGTCCACATGTTTTCCCATTGCTTCATTAATATGCCATGTACATAATTATTTGCCCATTTAATCATACATTCTTTTACTTGCTCTTCTTCTGTCTCAAACCTCAACAAAAATTTATACATTTTAGAAATAACATGTTCATCATTTATACAGAGTGTATTTTCAAATCCAGTTTTAGATTGCTCAAAGTCATATTGACTCTTGTCTAGTTTAACATCTAGAGGAGTTAGCTGTGTTAGTCTGAAGTCACAAAATAGAAAAGAGTCCAGTAGCACCTCTAAGACTAACCAACTTTACTGTAGCATAAGCTTTTGAGAATCACAGTTCTTGCATCTGATGAAGAGAACTGTGGTTCTCGAAAGCTTATGCTACAGTAAAGTTGGTGAGTCTTAAAGGTGCTACTGGACTCTTTTCTATTTTGTCTAATTTAAATCTCTCCAAGATTTGCACATAGAGAAACCACTGGCAAGCATGCCCTTCTGCTGCTAAATCCTCTCTTGATTAAATTTTAATTTGACCTTGAGAAAATTCCAAGAATGATAAGTTAACCATTTAGTTGGACTCACCATTTCCCTTCTAAAATGAGCTTTTTGCGACAACCAGAGAGGTATTTTTGAACAAAACCTAGGTTTGTATTTATTCCATACTCGAAAATGGCATGCCTTACATAATAATTATTAAACTTTGCATTGGCCTTAACTTTGTCATACCATAGATACCCATGCCACCCAAATTTTAAGTCATGCCCTTCAAGATCCAATAGTCATCTATTTTTTAACATTATCCATTCCTTCATCCTAACCAGACAGTTAGTTACAAAATAGAATCTCTAATCTGGTAAACCCAAACCTCCTCTTTCCTTTGTGTCCTGTAGAACCTTAAGTTTAACCCTTGGTTTTTTGCCTTGCCATATAAATCTCAATAAATTCTTCTGCCATTGCTTAAATGGTGGGGGGAAACCAGAGTCCCTCAGAGGAGAAAAATGCACTTGACACTGTGCAGGCAATTAATCAATTTCAAGTGCAAAAGTACTAGTACATTTTATATTATAAATCTCATTCACAATATACAGTATCCCAATACAAAAGTACAAAATTCTTCCTGTGAGCATGGATACAAACTTTGGTAATCCATAATGCCAACAGATTTTTAAAGTTAATAAGATGGGAGAAAAAAATCAGAGGAATATATATGAGAAGTTAAAAAAAAAATCAGAATTAAATATTACCCCCCCACTTCCTCCTCCTCCTTGCTCTGGTCCAATTGTTGCCCTGTTGATGCTTCTGTTATCCAAATTTCTGTATTTTTCTAGGAAGTCTTTGGCCTTATGGACTGCATTCAGCCTTGAACTTGTCCTTGAAATGCAAAAATCACACCCTCTGGAGTATCCCATCGAAAAGTAATGTTTTCTGTTTTAGTTTTTCCACCAGGAAGCTATAATCCTTGCATTTGTGCAAAAAATCGAATAGGAATTTCTTTCAAAACAATGATCTGGGCACCACCAATTGTTAATTTTGTGATATAATGCTGTTGTAAAATTTGCTCCTTTACCCTTCTTCTTACAAAAGGAGACCAGTACATCCCGTGGGACCTTCCTTGTTTTTGCAAATTTAGAATTAATTCTATATACTCGGTCAGTCTCCGTTTGCATTGCTCCCTGATCCCAATCCCAAAACTCCACCAAGGCCACAGTCATTTTATCTGCGATGTCCTCCTCACCATCTTCTTCTGGAATGGAACTGAACCTCAAAGCAAATTCTTTTTCTCACATTTCTAACAGTGCAAAGTTATCCCATTGTTTTTCCAGAAAGATTCAAGTCCAACAAGAATTTCAGGGTATGAGGCAGGATTCCCAAGGGCATCATCAGGGATTCTGTGAGAAATTGTTAAATAAAGAAAAAGATTGAAATACCGTGAAAAATTCCAAGTATCTCTCAAATTAACACTGCTATGTAAGCAGCTGTTTGACAATAAATTTTCTTGACAATAATTTAGAAATAATTGAATTGCACTCCTTGCCTTTAACTTTTTCTGGCCTGTAAACATTTTCATAGATAGGGGTCCTTTGGGATTTGAAAAATTAATTTAAGATTGGGGAAAAGGTTGGAAACACTGGTATAGCACTGGTATAAGCTTCTGAGAGTTAAACTCCCTTCCTCAAATACAAGACGTATTTATCTTTTAACCAAAATAACTACTGTGAAAGTTTGGTGGTAGCTCTGAGAAGCTGTTACTGACCCAAGGTCACCCAGCTGGCTTCAAGCAGAGGAGTGGGGAAGCACACCTGGTTCTTCAGATTAGAGTCCTCTTAACCACTACACCAAACAGGCTCCCTGGCCATTTTCACACGGCTTACCAGCCTCTGGAATGTTGCACAAAACTCCCAGCAGATGGTGTCGTCTTCCACAATTTCATGCAAAGCTCCTGGATAACAGCGGCTTCCTGGTGTGATTTCGCGCGAGAAGACGCTGTGTGCCAGGAGTTTTGCACAATGTTCTGGAGGCCGGTAAGCCGTGTGAACACAGCCCCTATGAAATTTAGGGGCGCACAATTTTATATTCTTGCCTTGGGTGCAAAATTAGCTAGTTACTGCTCTGGATTTGGAGGCCAGTTTTACTTTTTTCTTTGGAACATGCCTTTGCTTATGAAGTTAGTAAGCAGTCAGCGGCTTCTGTAACTTTTATGAGAAAATCAGAAGTGCTATTTAGAGGCCCTCCTACATGGTGATCAATATTTGTTGTGGCCAAGCATTTCAGGCATTGCAAAGAGGCACGATCTTTTATTCGAAAAAGGGGATCGTTTAAAATTGCAGCCGGGTTCAGAATCAGTAGGGCAAAGTGATCTTACGAGGCATTTGTTCTGCCAGACACAGTCTACATCCGTCACACTGCAGATAGAGGGTTGCCAGGCTTCTGGCATCATGACAGGGCATAAAAGCGGAATGCGTGTTTGGGATCTGGCCGTTGAGCCTTATTGGGCAAAGCGCCACGTTCTCTGACTAAAGCCAGGGAGCAAATTGAAGCAGCGCATGGGATCAAACCAGCTGTTCCGTTGCGAAAAAGGAAGGCCGAAGTCCCTTGGGCTCCCCAAAAAGTTATGCTGGAAGTGAGGGAACTTGAAGGCACAGAAACCTGCAGCAAGGAGGAGGCAAGTCTGGGCAAGAAGGCTGTATTCGCCGGAGATCACTCTCCTTCCCAGGAAGTGTGACGGCCTTTGCTGGAAAGTCTGATTGAACATGAACTTTCCGTTTGAAGGGGCATATTAGGACCAACTGATCGGTGCTGGCTTTAAAAACTAGTCCAGGAATCTGTTGCCTAAGTTGGCTTTGGCAAAGTGTACTCAGATGGGCCCGCCCTCCTGACTGCCACTTTTTTGTGCGTCACCATGAAGTCTCTCTACACGAGACGTCTGACACGTGAAGAACACGTGTCAGGAGATGCAATGGTAACTGGGAAGAGTAGTTTAAAAAGACAGAACCAGAGGCAGGGCTTTGCTATACACTGGGGCTGTGTGAAGGGGCTGTGAAATGGCAGAAGGGAAACTTCAGCCCATTATAACCTCTCCAGGTCCAACCCATGTGGAAACGGCCCTTGTCTGTCTGTCTGTCTGTGTCATTTATAGTCCGCTTTTCTCACTGGTATATTTATGAAAGCAATATCAATCAGTTGCTACAACCATCCCAGGAGCAGTGAAGTTCTTCTTATCCTCTTGTGTCCTCCAACTTGTGTAGCCGATAGCTGATGACTGCTCCCCAGCTGCGCGCCCCAGGCTAAGAGCCACAGGCCAGGAGCCCTTGTGCTCTTGCCCTTTGGCTCACACCAAGAGGCTCAGGCCTGCCTGCATGGCGCCCCAGTTAAATAGCCAGCCAGCCAGCCTAGTACCTGTAGGGTGGAGCTGGGGCCAGCTTCAGCCACGTGGCCCACAGCTGCAGGTGAGAGAGGTGTCCTGCAGGCATCCAGCCGGCCCTCAGCAAGGTCTCCTCATAAGCAAGCAAGCCTCCCTGCCCTGCGCCCCAATTAAGCAGCCATCCAGCCACCCCAGTACCTCTGTGAAGAGATGCGGAAGCAGGGTGCCTCGTGTCTGCAGAATCATATTTGTTATGTAATAAATGCCCACCCATATAATTTCTTTGAGAAAGGACCAGTGCATATGTTTAGAATTTTTTTAAAAAAGAGATAACAGCCTTTCCCCACTACAGTCCACTCCACTATTGTCCACCACATTTCTTCATAAAATGAAGCTGAACGTTGAGTATGCTTGGAAATTTAAATAAAAATAGTAGGAGAAAATGGCTTTTCCTCACTGCTGCTTCCGGAAAACTATTGAATTTTAACACTGGGGGGAATATTGTTTGAGGGCAAGCAATTATTTTACTTGGCATATGACATATTTGCAAAGAACCGTATTGTATCTTGCGTTACACACATGAATAAATTGTATAAATGGGTAAATACTCGGAAAAGTTGACATTCAGCTAACAATGCAGTGGGTTGGAGGATTTTGATATTAAAGATTACAAACGAACAGAACACAATGTTTAATCAGTCCTTAAGAAGGAAATACTGGTTATGGATGGATTATTTCCGTTGCATGGTTTTAATGCTTTTTTCCTGAAGTACTGAGAGAATTAATGCGGAGGTAACATAAGCAACACTGTGTGTGTGTCTGCTGAAAAAGTTCATAGAACCAGAGAAGAGACCACATTTTGCAGCCAAACAAAATTAAGTATATTTGCATGGAACGGCTTGCTTTATAGAATTCTGCTTCCAAGGTCTGAGAGGATGAAGAGAGATATTTAATCAAGGGCTGAGGAAATGGAATAGAACAGAGATTGGGTACACATGATCTACATGGGCAATAACAAAATGGTGCTTCACAAACAATTCTCCACAAACATAATCTATATATGTATAAAAAGCCAGTTCCTAACAATCTGTCACACTGTAGTGTAAGTAGGAAACAGAATTCAAGTTAGGTAACACAGACAGTGTTACTTCATTTCACAATTCAAGTCCAGTAGCACCTTAAAGACCACAAGATCACAAAATTTCCAGGTAGGCTTGCCAACTTCCAGGTGGGGCCCGGAATCACAACCGATCTCCAGATGAGCCCCCCTGGAGAAAATGGCTGCTTTGGAGGGTGGGCTTAATGGCATTATATCCTACCAAGGCCCTCCCCTCCCCAAACCCTCCCCTCCCCAGATTACATTCCCCCAAATCTCCAGGAATTTCCCACCAAGAACTGGTAACCCGGAAAGGGAGCTTTGACTCTCAAAAGCTTATATCCTTTTGGTCCTTAAGGTGCTACTGGACTCGAATCTTGCTCTTCCACTGCAGTCCAACATGGCCAACCATCTGAAATTCTGTTCAAAATGGCACTTGTTGAATTCTGAGGGTTTAACCAGTTTTACATTTTCCACTTGTTTACTTAAGGTAACACATAACTGCGATGTGTACAATCTCATTATTGGCTGTTTCCTCTCTGCAATGATACAAATCTATTGATGAAGTGTTGCACTTGGGCAACCACCCCCCACCCCCCCACCCCCATTCCAGCAATCGATGGCTTGGCCTCTGCTGATGGGAGACCATTGCACTCTTCCCCCCAGATTCCCTGTAATATATAAGCCCTCCTTATATATAGACTCCTGCTGTTGTAAAAACCAATATTTCATTAGTTGGTAATATGATTTACTTTAATACTGATAACTTAGCACTTGTGCAGTACATTTGCAAGTATCGAAGTGCCTCACGCCCATCCTATTGGACCCAAAGGTTCTTTTCTGCTAGGTGGAGAAGCTTCCAGCAGAGGGAGGCTCCACGGGAGGCCCCGAGTGGAGGCGTCTCCCACAGAGGTCTTCCCACGAAGGAGGACCCTTCACGTTGGAAAGGCCTCATTGGCTCCAATCCATGGCCTCAAAAACCTTTGCTATAGTCCCAAAAGACAGATCACCGTTATGGCACTCACAATGCAGATGCTGTGCCAAGACTGAAAGCACAGCGTGTTGCCTGAACCCATCTTGTGATTGTTGAGGTATCTGCCAACATGCCCTGACAACTAGAGCTGACCTATCAGAAACAAGCCACCGAGACTTCTTGTGTGGTGGGTTCATAGCTCGCTCTTTATGGCAGTTGAATCAGGACCGGAATTGGGAGGGAGGGACTTCATCTGGCTGCCATTGCCAAAGGTAAAAGAGTCATTTGTCTGTGTCCAAACACCCTTCTGTTAAAAGACGCATTGTAAAGAACTTCTTGGAGACAAACCATCTCTAACAGCTGAAAAACTCAGAGCCACTCAAAATGCAATATTTTAAAATGCTGTATTTTTTTGTCAATCCAGTAAGGCACCTTTGAGCCTTCCATATGATTTCGTAGACTGATTGACCTTGGTATTATTGACCCACTTCCCTTTCTGTATAATATGGATCTCCTTTGGATTTCACAAGACCCCTCTGAAGCTAATCACTAGAACATAAACTACAGGCTTAATATAATTTGTATAGCAAGAAGTTTGACAGAAAATAGAACGTTCCAGAAATTATCTCCACAAGTACTGAGAGCCTCCTCAGTAAATCCTCCCAATACCCGCAGTTGCCTCGTGGCCTCAGCAGAGCAGTGTGCATATTTTGTATGTACATACAGCTTTGGCATGTGCAAAATGATGACTGGATTTTTTGGACTTCTGTTCCACGTGTATCAAAGCTTTACATGCATGCAAAATATACGTGGCCATTAGGGTTGTCGAGTCCCCCTCCATGGCAGGCCAGCCCCTGCCTCCAGCCTCCACACCCTGCTACTGCTCACTTGGCTGATGGGGGCGGGGAGTAGAGTTGCCAGGTCCCCTTCCCTCCAAGTGGGTTAAGATTTAAGAGAGCCAGTTTGGTGTAGTGGTTAGGAGCAGCAAGACTCTAATCTAGAGGGCCAGGTTTGATTCCCCACTCCCCCACTTGAAGCCAGCTGGGTGACCTTGGGTCAGTCACAGCTTCTAGGAGCTCTCTCAGCCCCACCCACCTCACAGGTAAGACTCTTTGGACTCCTAATCTTTTCCCTAAGCTTTTGCCAGTTGCTTTGAAGTGGTGCTTATATCATTGTTATTTATTATGGAATACTGCTCTCTATAGGATGTGAACCAATTGTTATAATTATTGATTATTGTTAATTTTTTTAATTGTGTGCATTTTGAATTTTTGGAAGTTGGAAACTATAATACATAAAATGTGTATAGGTATATTTATTGAGTTTTGCACGGTGCACTTTAAAGTTCTGGATCTAATGTTTATTCATGGTAGGTTCTGTATTTTCTCTGTCTGGTATACTCCACGGAACTCCTCTGCCTTTGTCCCTCTCAGGACGAAACATACTCAGCTCCTTCAACCTTTCCTCATAAGACTTGGTCTCCAGACCCCTCACCATCTTCTTTGTCCTCCTTCTTAATCTATGATGCCCAAAACTGTACACAGTACTCCAAATGAGGTCTAACCAGAGAAAAGTGATACCGTCACTTCACGTGATCTAGATGCTATACTTCTGTTGATAGAGCCTAAAATCGTATTTGCCTTTTAAACTACAGAATCATGTTGTCAGCTCATGTTTGGTGTATGATCTACTAAGATGCCTAGATCCTTTTTACTATTGCCAAGACAGGTCTCCCCCATCCTATAAGTGTGCCTTTGATTTTTCCTACCTAAATGCAGAACTTTACATTGATCTCTGTTAAAATTCATGTTGTTAGCTTTAGCTCAATTTTCTAGCCCGTCAAGATCACCTCAAATCTTGCCTCTGTCTTCTACTGTGTTTGCAAACCCTCCCAGTTTCGTATCATCTGCAAATCTAATGAGCAGCCCCTCTATTCATTCATCCAAGTCATTTATAAAAATGTTGGAGGGGGGGGAGGAATGCAGCCTCAGCAGCCCCTCACTGCTTCTCTCCACTTCCAGTCTCTGTTAGAGCACCCACTGGCTGCAGCTGGGGAGGGAAGCCCTGACGTGCACCACGGAAGAGGACCCCGTGAGGAGCCCCCCCCCCCCAAAGTTGTCCGGCGTCAGCTTGGGGAGGGGGGGGTTGCATGTGGCAATGGACTCCTCCACGAGCGACAATGGCTGCATGTCACCTGGCTGGGACAAAACTGCCTCCAGGCCAAAGAAATGCAAGGATATTGCCTTACTCTGCTATTTTATTTTAGAGGGAGGCATGTTATTGGAAACAAGCAGCATCTGCGTTTCTTAACCTCACAGCTTCTGGTTTTCGGCTGGAAGGGACGTCATTGTGGCCTCTGGAGTGCACGTGTGTTATGCAGAGAGCATAGAGCAATGCAGAGTGTGTGTGGCTTAAACTCTCTGGCAAACCTATATGTGTCATCAAGTTGCAGCTGACTAACGCTGACCCCAGCAAGGGGCCTTCAGTGCAAACAAGAAGCCAAGGTGATTGGCTATTGCCTAAAATATGAATAATCCCTTTGGCGTCATCCAAACCCTGAGTCAGGTTAAAATGCTCATTATAAAACGAAAGGTTGGCATACATGTTTTTCTTCCCCCTAGCTGCAGAGTTGGGCATCATTTCTTGAATAATCTGGAATAGTCACATAGAGTTGGATCCACCCATTCTCTCTGTTGGTGAGCACCCACAAAGGCTGTGGATCATGGGATCTAGGGTTGCCAAACTCCAGGTGGTGCCTGGGGATGTCCTGGAATTACAACAGATCTCCAGCAAGCTGCAGAAATCAGTTCCCCTGGAGGAAATGGCTGCTCTAGAGGGTGGGCGCTGTGGCATGGTACCCTGTTAAGGTCCCTCCCCTCCTCAAATCCCACCCTTCAGCCTCTCCTCCCGAATCTCCAGGAATTTTCCAACTCAGAGTTGACAACTCTAAGGAATCTGAATGGACAAAAGCCATGCAGGTTGTTGGTGGCAGTAGAGAGGAGGGATTGGAAAAGACAGAATGTCAAAAGCTGGCTAGATCCAACTAATTGTGTGTTTCCTGAACAGGTGCAATGCCACTGGCAACTGCTGGTGGAAGAAGCAGAGGAACTGAGAGTCCTGGATCAGGGCTGTGCTACACATATACAGTCCCCCAAGAAGGCATGGAAGGGCATGGGGGTCCTGTAGCCCACCTTACAAGCACTTGCCAAGGAAAGAGCAAAGAGAAAAAGAACTGGACCTAGAAATTCAGGCGAGGAGCTATAAGCGGCTTCTATTTATTCACAGTCTCTCTGCTGTGCAGTTGCTCATGAGTCATCTGGGGTTTTCCCTTTAGAGTTAGAAATGCCTTTTCTCTTTTTCATTTGCTGGAGAAGTGATGGGAAGCTGTCATAGCGGCACAACGATCCTCCATGCGCACTCACCTCCAAGCAGTGTCTACAGCTCTTCCCTCTGCATTGTTTATCACTGAAAGTTCATTTTCATTGGATTGCTTATGCAGTGGTGCCTCCAGAAATTATGTCCTTGGCTACAGTAAGGAGATGCTTTACAAGAACAAATGAAAAATTCACCCAGAACATTGCCAACAGCGGTTACAGTATGTGCCAGTATTTGGATATGGCATAACTTATCTAAGAAGGCAGACAGTACCCTTCCAGAGCACCAACTTTGTGCCTGCTAATCTGATAAAGCTATTTTCTCTCTCTCTTTAGCCTGCTTTCCTAAATTAATTGAAAAGGCTTAACTAGATTTGTAAAAGCATTTCATTATCCAGAAAAAGCAGGCAAAAAGAAGGATGTAAATAATATTTTAATACAATAAGATTTCATTTTATTGTACAAAACTTGCACTCATGAATTATATTTGGGTTACAGTTTAAAGCAGTAGGAATCCTTTCGTTGATGTCTGGATCAATATTTTATGTTTTCTGTTGTCCTTCGAATACTTACCTGTATTTATTTATTTCCTTACTTTGGAATCCACTGTTCTCACTGGGACTCAAGGTAGATTACAAAATTTGAAATTGTCAGTAGAAACAGTACAAGGCATACGGTAAATAATGCAGTAAGACTGGATTACAAAATAATAAAACAATACAATAAAATTGCATAAGACATGAACCACCATAACACAAAAAGTGTATTACAGAAGTTAGAAAATGATGCAGTGAGAAAAAGATAATATATACAATATATAGTTCAATAAACTATGGCCCTGCCCACTTTATGTAATACCACCCCCCTGAGCAGAGTTTGCAGCTCTGACTTTGGAAATTCCAAGAGTTAGGGGGGCAGTACCTGGGGAGGGGGCTCAGTGGATGCCATAGGCTCCACCCTCCAAAGCAGCCAGTAGGGATCTCATTCCCCTGGTGGAGGGTCCCCCACTCTCATCCTCCTCACCCCCTACCACTCACCTGGCCAGGGGAGGGGGAAGTGGCAGGAATGGGTTGAAACCCCTTGAGACCCATTTTTTACCAAATCAGCCCCTGGCACAATCCTGCATTTCCACCCTGCATGTGGAAGTGATCTGAAGCATGCATGTGAGGTAAGGTCTCCCGGTGCCCCCCCCTGCAACCCCCTGTCCCCCATTATAAGTTCTGGGGGACCTGGCAACTCTACTCTGCAGTCTGGAGATCTGTTTTAATTCTAGGAGATCTCCAGGCCACACCTGAAGTTTCAACCAAAAGAATAATGCCGTGACTTACTTACTAAGGAAACTCTTAAAGATATCATGAATCAGAATTAAACCAATTTCAGGCTGGTAGGCTTGCCAATTCTGGGTTGGACAATTCCTGAGAATTTTGGGGTGGAGGGTGGTGGCGTTGGGGCAGGGATGTGTTGCCATAGAGTCCTCCCTCCAAAGCAGCCGTCTTCTCTAGGGAAACTGATCTCTGTCGCCCGGAGATTAGTTGTACTGCTGGGTGATCTCCAGGCTCCACCTGGAAGGTGGCAAGCATAGCTGCTGAACTGGACTCTCCTCCATTGGCCAAGAAGGCCCTTGTACCTTTGCACAGATGGGAGAAATTTCAGCATGTTGTTTTCCCTGCCGCTGCAACCGTAGGACGAGCCGTGCCTAGCAAATGCCCTTCCACATCTATCATAAAGGGCCAGGAACGATCTCACATTCTAGGCCTCTGCAGCCAACCTTTTGGGAGGCCGTGTGGCTGCCTGCAAGCAACTTGACTGGTGGGGCGCAGGCAGGACTCAGTCTCTGAATTGCTGCAAATAACTATGTGAGACTTGCCTAAAGTCAGCCAACAGTCACTTCGTTTCTGCTGAGACATTTGCCTGCCGTGCCAGGAGTTTAACTCTGCCGGCTGTGCGTTACCTTTCTCGCTGCCTTTTTTGGCATCACACTCCTATCGAAACAAGGACATCTTCCTTAAGCGCTCCCGCTCATGTGGAGAAGGGCAGGAGCAGATTTGGGGGTCGAGAGAGACAATAAATCACCACCCTGGAGCAAGCTGACCTTTCCAAACCGCTCTCCTGCTTCCTCATTTCTACCCAGCTCTAGTAATTTAATTCACCAGACACCTATCCAAAGGAAATCAATTAAGCATGTAAAATTGTTGTTTCATTTTGGGCTCACAATAGCTGTAGCTGTCTTCCCGATGTTTGCCTACAACATCCGTTACGTACAAAACACCATGGACTCAATAGAGATTTAAAGATCGTTGGACTATATTGCACTACATTTACCTATGTGTGCGTTTAGGGTGGCTGCAACTCTTTTGGATTTTAGCTCTGTGTAGATATATAAATAGTAGGACTACAAGTACGAGTTAGTATTGCTTTGTTTTGTGTGTGTGTGTGTGTGTGTGTGTGTCAGTTTCTACAAGAGGTGCCTTTTCCATTGTCACCTTTTCCTCCTTGGATGTTGGCTTTTGTTTACTTGAAAAATTTAAACAGCTTTCCCGTGCCATTCCAGGTGGTTCTCCAACAGTTTTGTGTTGCTTCTATAGAGCAAGCTGTTCTAAAGACCCCTTTAAACCTTTCAGCGTTAAACCATTCAGATAGTCCTACCCTGTTGCATCACAACAGCTGTAACGTTAACCCAAAAGAGTCTCCAAAAACATCCTACTCTGCAGGGTTCATATAAGCAGCCAGTTGGGAAAGAGAACAGAGCCCCTTTCACAACTCTTGGGTCTCAAATAAAGACTCTTCTGTGTTATCTTCAATGGACTCCTTCTGTGGGCGGAAGGTATTACTGAATAGGAGATAAGTTTCACTGTGGAGTCCATGCAATTAACTGGATTTAAAGTTCTCAGTGCCAGCCATGCAAATTACATGGAGAACTCACCACGGGAAGACTGATCATTATAATGAGAGCAATCAAACTCCTTGCCCGTTATAACCAACAAATCTTCTTCCAGCACATAGCATTGCTTTTAAAAAATCTGAATTCACAGTTTGAAAAATGAGAAAGAACTGGATTTTATGACTGTTTAATTTGGGTGTACCCAATGGACTTATTCCCAAGTAAGTGTATATAAGAGTTCAGGCAGAATTATATCTTTAGTCAGTGTTATATGATTACTTTTCCCTTAAAGAGTTTTTATTTAAACAAGAAAAGTCTCTCTTCCACTCTGTTGATGATCAGGCCCAGACTAGCCTCAGGAGAACCACCTCTTAAGCAGGGAGGTGGGTTGATTTTGGGCGTATGATGCTTTGACTTAACATAATGTTCGGTGGTGCTATAGGATGTTTATCCTTTGGGAAATAATTCTGGAACAGAGAAGCAGTTCTGTTAGAGAAATCCTGTAAGGCCACGTGTTTCTGGTCAAATTGGTGATAAGATATTGATTCTGACTATTTAATATAATAACAACAACATTCGATTTATATACCGCCCTTCAGGACAACTTAATGCCCACTCAGTGCGGTTTACAAAATATGTCATTATTATTCCCACAACAGCAATCACCCTGTGAGGTGGGTGGGGCTGAGAGAGCTCTGAGACAGCTGTGACTGGCCCAAGGTCACCCAGCTGGCTTCAAGTGGAGGAGTGGGGAATCAAGCCCGGCTCTCCAGATTAGAGCCCCGCGCTCTTAACCACTTCACCAAACTGGCTCTCACTGCAGATATGCCATCTGCAAAGTCCCAGTCAAAGAGTGAGAAGTCCTAAATTGTACCATATAATACAATTAGTGAATTTCACCAATATTTCGGAATTTGGGCCCCAACATCCCTCCTGTATTGTCCAGCCTGCCAGATGCTCCTTATGAGCACTGCTCTGTGTGCCTCTGCCTGCAGAGAAGACAGGCAGCATCCAAAGACAGGGCCTTTTCAGTGGTGGCATTTCACCTTTGGAATGCACTTCTCCTTAAGGTTTGCCTGATGCCTAGTAGAGTTTGCCGGATGACAAACCATTCCTCTTTACCCAGGCTCTTGGCTAAGGGACTGTATCTCTTTTAGCTCATTTACAACCTGCCTCTGCCCTAAAGACTGTTTTATGGATATCATTTTAGGTTGCTCAATATTCGATTTATACTGCTTTATTGTTTTTCTTGTAAGTTGCCTCAAGCAGGTCTCTGAAGAGGCGACATATATTTTTTCCAAATAAATAAATATTTTCCCCACCTACAAGCATAGTGACAATATCCTCACACCATGTATGGCCGGAGTCCCCAACATGGTGCCCTTCGGTGCCAGGGCACCCACCGACAGCTTTCCTGGTGACCACCAAGTGCTTTTAGATAGTGGGTGGGGCCAGATGGGGCTTTTATCCAGCAAGGCTTCTGATTGGCAATTGGAGATTTGATTGGCTGTGCAGATTTTTAAAAAGTTGTTTTGGCAGCAACTGCTTCCACAGCAGAAGGAGCTTCACTGGGTGGCTGAAGGGAAGCTGCAGCAGCCATTTTGTGGCTGTGTCTAAGACTCTGTATCAGAACTCCAAAGGTGCCCACAGCCTCAGAAAGGTTGGGCACCTCTGTGGCAGGCCGATAATCTCTAGTGATAAGCCCTTGGGCAACACGGTTACTGCCAAGGTGTTTCCTGGTGCCCAGTTGCTTCTTCCCCAAAGCATCTTTTTCCTAAAGTAAAGGGCTGCTGTAGCATAGTGGTTAAGTGGCCAGCCTGCGAATCAACACTCTGCTGGTTGAAATCCCACTATTGCAACGAACCCAGTAGGTGGCCTTGGGCAAGCTGCTTCTCTCAGCCCAGCTTCCCAGCTGTATTGTGGGGATAACAACACTGACTTTGTTTACTGCTCTGAGTGGGCACTAACCTGGCTAGAAGAGTGGCATATAAGCACACTGTTGTTACTAATATTCAGAAGACTCCCAGAAGCATCTGCTTTGGGTCTACAGGGAACACTCATCCAGAAACAGCTAACTCCATCATAGGAGGAGAAAAGAGCAAAAGTCCAATAGAACCTATAAGACTAACAAAATTTGTAGCAGAGCATGAGCTTCCGTGGGTCACAGCTCACTTCTTCAGATACTTCTCATAACTGAAGAAGTGAGTTGTGACCAGGGCCAGATTGAGGGGGGGGCAGAGGGGGCGCCGGGCACAGCTGCCAGCCCCGGGAGCACACGGGTGGCTGGGAGGCCGCCCGCGCCATTCACCGGTCAAGATCATTGACAACCTGCCTCTGCCTTAGAGACTGTTCACTTTCTCTGCTTCTGCACAATTTTCTACGCTTCCATCACTCTTCTTTTTTTCTGAACTGAAAAGGCCGATACTGTTCAGCCATTCCTTGTGGGAAGTGCTGCAGCCCCTTAACCCTCTTGGATGCCCTCTGTCTCTGCTATGACTCTGCTAAGATCGTTGGTCGTGATGGGAGCTTGTGGGAATCTCTCATTGTTCACATACTTCAGGATCTGTGTCTCTCTTGATGCTGTCAACAAATGGCACCTGGTGTTGTATCTGGTTTTGTATCTTGACCGTTCCCAGGATGACAGTAAACCGTAAAGGCACTGTTTCTGTCCCCAAAGTGTGTCTGTGCATTTTCAGTATTTTTTCTTGCTGGGTCACTGCCTCTGCAGTGCTTTTTGGCACAGTTCAGTTACGGACTGTGAGATTTAAGAATGCTAATTGATCAGGCAAATTAACTCGATCACTCCGGCTCCTTCATCCTCTTTGGGTGCTTCCCTTCGGCTTTCCGTGTATTGGATGTTCTTGTTTCCATGAGGTGCTTTTGCTTTGTAAGCAGGAGAAGAATTTTTATCTTGGATGTTTGATGAGTGAAAACCAATTTATCATATAGATATTAAGGATACAAAGGCCAGGTTGAATAAGTCCAGATCTTTCTGTTGTGCCTCACTGCACCCCAGTGTGTGCAGCTGAAAGGAAATTGCTCAGAAATTGGGTTTTAAAAATATATATGTGGAAACTTCAGAGGGCAAAGAGAAAACAAGACTTGCACAGCAGAAAAATAAAAGTAGTACAAGAGACTTGAAAGAAATGCATGTCAGTTGTAGTACAATCGACATGTTACGGTGGCAGACGTGTTGCTTCTGAAAAGCCCTTCTGTGCTGGAGTGCCACTCTTTGAAGGGGTGTGTGTGGAGATTGTACACACAACGCCTTTCTGTTTAGAATAGAGAAAGGTGTTGACAGAGGCTGAGCCGAAATGGGCAGGCCAGTTTCCTGAAAAGCTTCGCCTATAGCCTGCAGAACAGGGTTGCCAGCCGTCAGGTGGAGCCTCCTCACCTCTGCCACTGATCTCCGGACCAGAGTTCAGTTCTCCTGGAGAAAATGGAGTTCCCATCGGGTTCCGGAGTGACATGTCAGTGAGTAGGCCAGAGCTTTATTTATATTTATTTTTCTCCTGCTGCCCCCTGTCACCGCCTGGCAAAGCTCTCTGATCAGTGGGCAGCTTGGATGCCTTCCAAACAGATGGGCGCATGATTATTTTCCAAAACTCTGAATGTTCAAAGTGCGCCTGATCCAAACAGACTGGCAGCCATTAACTAAAGGGAAGGGCTGTGTGGCTCAGGGATGGAGCATCTGCTTGACATCTCAGGTTCAATCCCCGGCATCTCCAGGGGAAAGGACCAGGTAGGAGGGGATGTGAACGGCCTCCACCTGAGGACCCGGAGAGCCCCTATCAGCCAGAACAGAAAATACCGATGCCGAGGGAGCCAGAATCTGATTTGGGAGAGGGCAGGTTGATTTGTTCGTGGCTGCTTATAAGAACGCTGAAGAACAGGAGGTTTTTGGAACAGAGGATTTATTTATGATTGATTGGTATCATTTGGGACTGATTGACAGTGAAATCTGAAGCAGGCGTACTCCGGTCTAAGCCCATGGCTAGTAGCCATTGATGGAATTGTCCTCCATGAATCTCTCTAGCCTCCATTTAAAGCTGTCTAGGCTTGCGGCCGTCACGACCTCCAAGTTTTGAAGTTTTCTTTAAAACAGGCAATTGCTGCTGTGAATTAACCATCCTAACAGTGTATTATCACAATCTCTGAAGTTCTTGTTTTCATTTTTTTTTAAAAAAAGCCCTCTTCATTGCCAAGTTATAAAGGAAAAGGTGCAGGCAGCAATGTTGTATTGGGTTTGAATATTAGGAAACTGTGTGACGTGTTTATCCGAATGCTTCCCTTAAAAAAATTCCAGAGACTTGTAAAAAAGGGGAAGGGGGGACCACTTCAGATTTTAGTAAGGAGTAGGGCAAACAATATTGCAGTATTTTTTCCTGTCTTCCAGGATTCATAAGCATGTGACAATTCCTTATTTACGTTTGAGTTCCCAATATTAGCCAATCCTGCACTCTAACGAAGAGCTTTGAGGATTAAGTATTGCAAAGTACTTTGTTAATAATAAATGCTATGTTTTGATTTTAAAATGCTCCTTACTTTGGCATGGAATTAATCTGGTTGAAGCCAAAGGTGGCAATGATCTTGAAACGATGGCAAACCAGTCTTTTGCCATTTTCTGGGCATGGAGTAAGGATCGCTCTGTGTGTGTGTGGGGGTGGGGGGGGGAGGTAGTGGTGAATTTCCTGCACTGTGCAGAGGGTTCAACTAGATGACGCTGGAGGTCCCTTCCAACCCTGTGATTCAATGAACGTGCACACAGTTCCAGCGTGTGTGCTCTGCTGGTGGAGTATGTTTTATATAGCTACATCTGGCTGAGGTTTTACCACTGCAGAGATGTGGTAGCAGAGGCAGATTTCTTTTTGTGCTCAGCCACTTGCTTGGATCCGTCTGTCTGTCCACCAGTTCAACAAACACTGTCTCTTGTTAACTGCAACTTCAGACTGTGTTACACAGCATTGCCAGAACACCGTCTGAGCTTTAGAAAAACAAAGGGAATGACTGATGTTAATTAAGACATGATTAGAGAGCAATTCCTCATAAAGGGTTGGATTCTCAAGTAATTGGCAATTTTCTCCCATTCTTTTTCCTTGCTGCTGCCCCCCCCCCCCGGGATGTCATCCTTCATGGTTATCTATCCCCAAGAGACGCATTTCACGGAGATCAGAGGGTGGCAGTGGAAGTGGAGAAGCAGGAAAGTTTCGTAAATTTAGTGTGGGATCCAACCCAAAGTCTTGCGGCATCTGCGGAACCCCAACCCGATTGCACTGAGAAAGATTTCACAGGAGACAGCTATAAAGGAGACGGATGCCCTGTGTTGATTTGGCCAGCCGCCATGCTTCTCTAAATCCAGCTATCCGGCTTTCTCCCGTGTGACCTTGGTTTTTCCAGCTCAGCAGGGCATTTAGATGAGGCATGAATTGTGGCCTTCCCCCAAGGGCAGCATCTTGGATGCCAAAACTGACTTGCCTGTATGACTGTTTCCCCCCCATGGCTGCCTTCAGGTCCAAGCTAGATGTGTCCTGCCCGTGTGTATCACGGTCATCTTACAGCCCTTCCTGCCCTGGAAGAGAAACTTCAGCAGGGTGGCTGAGAGCAGGACAGAACATGGAGGCGCCTAATCCAGCAGGGCCAGTTCCCAGCTTAGGGGCCCCTGGGTTTTATCATAGAGTTTTGGGGGGAATGCAGAGCTTCCCTCACCACTTCCAGTTTAACCAAAAAATTGCACCAGAATGCTCTGGGGGGAGGAGGGGGGGCTTGCAGCTAGGAAGAAGAATTGGGGAAAATTGCCAGGCCTTTCCCCACCCTGCCCCCTTCCCCATTGGAAGGGATTGGGAGGAGATTGCCTGTCATAAGCAGGGACCTCCAGCACGAAATGCCAACATCCATCCAGGAAGTGCTGCCAGGTACGAGGTAAGGAAAAAACGAGAGCCGTAGGCTCGCCTGTGACAGATACTACCAGTGCTGAATAATACACTACTCTCTTATGCCGAATAATAAATCTATTACCCTTTCATAAAGTGTACTAAGTGTGACCAATTAAAAACATCACAAAGTGCTCAAGTGCAATAAATAGTTGGTAATGATAGTGGCTTGCTCCATCATATTCCTATGTACATAAATTAGTAAGTACAAATCAATCAGTAATTCATAAATGCACCCAGTTACATGACACAGAAACATAAAAGTTTTTTCCATTTGTAGGAATCACTGAGAATCCACGCCCAAGGCTATGCGTCTGGTGTTCCCCAAACCAGGTGAAGACCATCAACAAGTCTATGTGGCAATTAATTCTTTCCTTTTATTTTCACAGGTCTATGGAGAAATCAGCTGCCTGGCTTCATGCGTTAGAAGAGATTCTAACTCCATGCTTGTTTTGGATCTCTTCCTCAAGAGCATGCCTGTTTGTAACAATACTCCAACGATCAGCATTATTGTATTGCAGTAATAAGCAGGGATCTGGCAAGCCTGGGCAAAAGAGTACAAAAACAATGCCATACTTCCCCCCTGCAGACATTAACACTGAAGCCTATTTACTTTGCAAAAATGCCGTCCTGGACAACTGCGTTTTGCCCGTTCTGCGGTGGACTCTTCCTGATCTTGGCAGGCTGGCCATTCCATTAGGTGGGAGTCACAACAGGACGGTCCTTGATCTTACCAGGGTGGGGAACTCCAGCTCTGGGGAATTCTTGGAAATTGGGGGGCAGTGCCTGGATAGATGGGGAGGGCGCTCAGTGGCCATGTGGACCCCACGCTCCAAGCTGGCATTTCTTCCAGGGTAGTCGGGAGATCAGTAGTCATTCTAGGAGAATGGCAGGCCCTACCTGGAGGCTGGCAACCCTAGGTCTTACCTTTGGCAGAGTGGCACCTGCACAAGCTTTTGCTCAGATGAGTGAAGCTGCTGCAAATGGCCGTGCAGCATATTGGGGGAGGTGGTCCTGCAGACATGTGGGTGGGCCCTAGACCATGCAGGGATCTATAGGTCATATCAAAGACCTTGACTTGAACTCAGAACTTAATTGGTAACTTAATTGGAGTGACTGCAGAAAAGGTGCCATGTGCCTCTTCTGCCCAGCTCCCAATTGCATTTGAACTAGGTGTGCCTATCTCTGGTCAGAGCAGGGAATGCCCCGCTCCATCTCCCAGCTGCAGCAGGAGAATAAAATTGTTGTTACGTGTGTCGCTTCCAGGAAAAACCCAGAAGTGGTAGAGGGCAGCAACGTCATGCTTCCCTGATGTCCCTGCCTTAGGGTTGCCAGTTCCTTGCTCCCGTCCCCGTCCCCATGCCACTCGGGGCTTACTCCTGGGTGGCGTGTACCCACGCTCTGCAGCGGGCCAATTTGTGCCCCATATTGGCCCACTGTGATGCGCAGGAGCTCTCCAGGGCCTGTTGCACCCTGGAGAGCTCCCGGAGGGCCCTGGAGAGTGCTCCTGCGCGTCACAGTGGGCAAATTTGGGGCACAAATGGGCTGTACAATCTGGAGTTTCTGAGAGATTTTTTACCCATGTCCCGGTTCCTAGTTGCTTGCAGGGCAGCTCTCTCCTCCCCAAATCCAGCTTTAGAAGCGTGTAAAACCATCTTACCTGCACTGAGAACCACATGGTGTGTGTGTGTGTGTGTGTGGTGGTGGTGGGGAGCTGGTTGGAAGACTAGTTTCTCAGGGGCTGCTCGATGCATCAGCACGAGCAGTTTGGGCCTGAGATTCTTGAAAGAATGAACATTCACAGAGGTACAAAGGAAAGGAGTGTCATATATCTGGGTCCACGGAATCAGGAACAGATTAAAAAAACTTTAATATAAGGAGCAACTGAACCGTCTAAGCATTGTTCCAGAACTAATTAATGTCACGAGACCTTAGGGCATGTCCACAAATTACCCATTTCCTGTTAAATATAAGAGAATGTCTCTAAATTATAAACTACAGACTCCAAGGGCAACAGGACTTGTGTTCTAAAGTGTTGGTGTTTACTCCCCCCCCCCCCAGCTTAAGTCTCCTGCTTTTTCAGGGCTTTATTTATTATCTGTTTACAGAATTTATATTCCACCCTTCTGTCCATGCAGGGCTACTGAGGCGACTAACAGTTCAATGAAGAACATTATAAAAATTGGATTCCCAGTTGCATGGAGAGATTTTTGCACATGCACGCTTCAAAGTGAATTGGACTTTTGCAAACTTCACAATTAATGTGCATACGTTAGGGGTAGAATTGTCTGACACAATCCCATTTTTCTCCTTATAGGTGGTCATTCTCCCCAGAGTGTTGAGGAAAAGACCCTTTCTCTCTTGCTTATGGAGGAATTGTTTGAACTGCTATTGCAACTTCCCTTAATGTTCAATAAACAATAAATCATAACACAATTTGAATCCACTTCAATAATCAGAGTATAATAATAATAATAATAATAATAATAATAATAATAATAATAATAATAATAATAATGGGAGAGGGCTGAAAATTGGACCTACATGGAATTCCATTCTCAAGGATCAGAGAAACTTGGGTGCAGCTGGGATTTTAATTGTCGTGTTAACTAGCAACAGAGCTCATTTTTTAAAGAAACAGGCCCTAGAAAAAGCAGGGATGCTGGGCTTCCTGTGGCGGTAGCTCTCTCCAGAGGGGCAGGAGGGCTTGCCTGGCTATCCTGTGGCAGTGGCTCCCTCTGGAGGAATCATTGGGCCCAGACACACTTTTCATCCGGTGCTCCTGCGCAGGCGCACCAGGAGACGAGCGTGTCGTCGGGAACACGGTTTCCCTTTTATGTAGATAGACGAGTCTGTTAACTTCCCACGTGCATCTGGCAGGGGAGCAAGTGGGGAAGATGCTGCCTGTTAGCAGCAGCTGAGCAACATACTGCTGAGTTTGCTCTTCTTTCTATACAGGCCTGAAAGGCCTGGGCGTGCCCAGATGCACAAGGGCAAGGACAAGAGCTCTTGCCCTTTGGGTTGTCAGTTTAAGGAATTCAAATTACTCTGAATTCATCTCCCAACCCCTTGCTGCAAGAAATCCAAGGTCTTGAGTCAAAAGGTTCTTTACTGAAAGATTACATCCATAGCACAAGTGTCCATAGTTAGTCCAAAGGCATCAAAGCTTCCAGCTGACACGGAAGCTTTGTTGAGAATGACTTGATGGATACCAAAAGCAGTATATCACCCAGTCCCTCAGAATCCCCCCCCCATTGTCCCGCTACAGTTGAAGCCTGGGAGCGTGAGGGAGAACTTCCTCCAAGGACGCTGTTTAGACTAGGAGATAAGGGGCCTTCCCGTTTCCCTGGGAATGCAGCTGGTCGTCTGCAACCTGCGGATGGAAAGGCACTGGAAAATCACAGCACGAGAAAGCATCTGAATCCAACATGGAGTCACAATGGATACAGGGCCTGACAGGTCTTGCCCTTTGGCTCTTAGCCTGATGGTCAGATCTTAGAGCTGAGGAGAAGGTCAGCTACAGGAGGGAAGACCTGCTTGGGCAACTGGAAGACTCCCCCCCCCACACACACACAGAGCCCGCCTGAGGCGTGTGAATCCTCACTCTCATCTGCTGCCCTCTGGCTCCACTCATGTTTTTTTTCTTGGACTGTCCAGGAGGGAAACAGAGTTAAAATATCAGATCTATAAATGTCCAGTATTTTTGTGTGCAGGGGAGGAGTGGCTGGCTGCTGGTATAAAAGGGCTGGCAGCAGGGCCCGTGGGCCTTCCTGCTCTGCCCCCTCCCCCTCCCCTCCTCCCCGGCTTCCGGTCTGCCTGGCCTCCTGCGCACCAGGGAAGCTGTTGGCCGGCCACCCCGGCCTCCTGTGACATCATCGCACTGGGGCCAGGAACGTGCACCCATCTCAGCACTCCACTTTGCGTGAGTGAATACGAGTACTACGAGGTGAGCGCAGGGACCCCTGTCCAGTTTTGGGGAGGGGCATCTGGCCACCCTACAGGAGAGTGTGGAAGTTGAATTCTGTGCTGCCCCCAGCCCCTTGAACCCCCACTTTGGCATCTGGAGCCCCTTTCCAGTTCTTCCCTCTCTGTGTGTTGTTATCTGCTTTGGGTCCCCATTGGATAGAAAAGTGGGATATAAATAGACTAAATAAATAAATAAATATATCCTTGGAAGGAGGGGAGGATATATTCAAATGCACACGGCATGAGGCCACAGTGTCCCTTTTCTGTGGAATGAAGTAGGTCACTGCCTGTTGGCCATGTGAGACGGGAGGCTTTGCTACTGATGCGCTACTGACGGTTGAGCATATCTATTTTTTAGCATTCATACAAGGCGTTTTCAAGCATGGTGTATTTTTATCTCATTGTGCTTTCTATGTTTCTTGCATTCCTTTAGTCGTTCTGAATAGACGTTGCTGTGCTTATGTTTCACTAAAAACTCATTTTTTAAAAAAATACTGATATTTAGATAAATTTAGATATATGCATCATGCAGATGCCTGTGAGCTATAAGATGGTCTACCTTTGGCTGAAATCATGTCTCCTCCACCCTGGACCCACCGATGGAGCATCCCATTTCTTTTCTGCTTCATGCAGGTTCGAAACAAGGACTCTGTCGGCATCAGAATCATCTGCTGTGGCTGGAGTACCTCGACCGTCCTTCAAGCAGTGGGAGAGGGTGGTCAGGTGACCCGAAGTTCGTGTCCTCACAGGTGCTCTTGTGGTTCGCCAGGATCGTTAGCTGTAGCTTTCCGTACCCCTTTGGAGGGGGGGGGCATTGCCTAGGGCTCAAGGCAGAGTTCAACCGTGAAGACGCAGCCATGGCAGTTAACTAAAGAATCCCATCATTATTCAGACCACAGCACAGCACTGCAAACAACAGTAGCAAACGGACACACCAACACACAATTCCAGTGCAGGAGCTTTTCAGGTGGCCCTTTGCTGTTTCTTTCAGCTTGTCCGAGCAGAATGGCATCTTCTTCTGCTTGCATTCTACAAGGTGCCTACCTGTTTCTGCTACCTGCCCTGATACACCTGCATGCCCAGATCACCCCCGGTTTGGGTTGCAAAGGAATTCCTGTGTGTCACATCCTCACACACCTCCAACAGCCCACCAAGCACTCCCTTAAAAACAGTCACCATCTCCTCTCAAAGTTGTGATGTCTTCCAATTTTATTGAGCCACATGAATACTCTTTCCCACACAAATTCACAAATAGACAGAGTGACCCACCAAAGCTTCACTTGCTTCAAAACAACACTTTACAAAAGGACGATGCGTAGCAGTCAAGAACAAAAGCTTGGTGTCATAATAAACAAAGCCAGGGGATTCAGGACTCTGCGCTCTTGTACTCTGTTGACTCCTATCAACTATAGCAATTTACTTAGAACGTACAGTGGTGGTTCACTTAAAAGCTGGTCAGAGAGCTGTAGAAAAACCCTAGACATGGGAGAAGATTGTAGAGAGGTCATCAAAGCAGATTTTCAAGATTGTGCTATAGTCAAAACATTCAACAAAGCAGCTTATTGGTTTCAATCCCTTTACTTTGGAGCAAGTACCACTAAAGTGCTATTTCGGCTGAAATTGAATCCTGTGAAGACGGAGGTCTTGTATGTGAGCTGTGGGTCCTTGGGCTCGGGACTCCAGCTCCCAACCCTTGATGGGGTGCCCCTTGCACTGGTTTCAAGGGAGCGATCCTGGGTGCCTCCCTGACAAAGTAGGCACAGGTCACAGCGGTTCCCCAGTCTCCAATTTTTCACCTACGACAGACCAGGCAGCTTGTCCCTTATCTTTCAACCCATGACTTAACTACAGTGATCCAAGCAAGTCACCTCTAGATTGGATTACTGTAAGTCACTCTACGCAAGGCTTCCCTTGAGTCTGGTCCAGAGGTTACAGCTGGTTCAAAATGCAGCTGTGCGTGTTATTGCGGGAGTCCCGAATGGGGCACATATAACACTTATACTGCGCCAGCTGCATTGGCTGTCAGTGGAGTACCGGAGCAGGTTCAAAGTTTTGGTATTAACCTATAAAGCCCTATGTGGACTGGGACCAGCATATTTGAGGGACGGCCTCTCCCTATATATACCCTGGAGGACACTTTGATCAGTGGAGAAACAACTAATGGTGGTCCCTGGCCCCCGGGAGGTCCACCTGGCCTCAACCAGAGGCCAGGTGGAACTCTCTGTTGATTGAAACCAAGGCCCGGCAGGATTTATCATCTTTCCACTGGGCCTGTAAGACAGAGATGTTTTGCCAGGCATATGGTTGAGGCGGGGAGGTCAGAATAGAAGCCAAATAAATTAAATAAATAAATAAAGTCAATGGGACAGTTCTAAATAAAATGGCAATGGATCATGCTTCAAAGGACAAATGTTACGACAGGGAGCTTTGACTCTCAAAGGTTCGTAACCTGGAAATCTAGTTGGTCTTTAAGGTACTATTGGACCCAAATCTTGCTCTTCTACTACAGACCAACACGGCTGCCCACCTGAAACTACCAGCAACCAGAATTTCCGAGATCTAGAACTGACCAGTTTTCCGCTCTCCTTTTTTCAGATGGCAAATGTGATGTTGGGTGTTGGCCAATGCACTGTATTGGGCAACACCCAAGGTAAGGGGGGGGGGGGCTTCACAAGTGTCATCCTTTTTGCATCCTACTAAAATAAATTAGGGCTGTACTGAATGCTCCCCCGTGAACATTTTCATCACAACTGTGGTACTGCCAGGAAGCCAAAATGTTACCCAAATAGCCGTCAGCCAAATAACCTTTTATACTGACTGACTGACTGAAAGGTGTTTGCTGCCAGGTAGGGAGCTGCCCTGATACTGTTTTGCTTTGTTTCGTTAACTTCGTCTTTATGGGGAATGTGACCATAGTCTGTCAGAGACCATGTAGCAAGCATGAGCCTATCACAGTGTCATGTAGCCACATCAGATTTTTGCTACATGGCAATGTCACAAAGCCAGTTCCGAGTAAAGACAATGCTTCCTGCCCACCCTCTAAATGGATGTACATTTTTATCCTTTCTCTAGGCTGCCCCTAAAAATGCGGAAAGGAATGGGTAGGCACTTTAAATCTTAAATGGCTTTAAAAGGGGATTAGGCAGAGTCATGGAAGATAGGTCTATCAGTGGCAACTAACCATGGTGACTAAAGAGAACCTCCATATTCAGAGGCAGTCAACCTCTGAAGACCAGGGCCAGGAGGCCACATCAGGGGGAGGCCTTGCCTCTGTGCTCTGCTCTTGGTAAGTAGTTGTCCTCTGTGTGAGGCAGGATGCTCGACTCGATGGACTACTGGTCTAATCCAGCAGGATTCATTTTATGTTCTCATGTTCACCCTTTTCATATGATGAAATTTCAGTGGGAAGCCGTCTCTTTTAGTCTAAATCTTAATTAAAAACAATTAAATGGCATCCAGTTATTTAAAGGTAAGGCAAATTTCTTGTGACACGTCAGAAAAGCTGTATTCATACAATGATATGGGTTGAATCCTGCTTAACATTTCTGCTTAGCAGAAATGTGTGTGTGTGTGTGTGTGTGTGATTTTTGCTGATCTCTCCCACTATAGAACTCAGTTTCCCTCTTCATGCTATTTATGGGAGCCGCCTGTCCACCAGGATGAGCATTTGCGGGGAATCTGGGCCTGCAGCAGGAGGAGAAAGGTTAGAAAGTCACAATCCCTTCTGTCAGAGGTAATTTGGGGCAGATTGAGTCAATGCTTTGCATTTCTGACCCTGATGTACACTTCTTATGCTATATAGGCAGTTTCTACACATCCTTGTAGGTATGGCCCACTCACAGAGCACTGGCGGCTTTCCCCCAGGATTCCAGATGTCTCTGTTTGCCAAATGGTCGCACGCCGCTTGGTTTCTGTTTTTTCAGCGCCTTTTCTGGGATCGCACTTTCCCTGGTCTTTTCTTTTGCTATGGGCTGACAGAGCTCTTCTTCAGCATTCTTGGGCGTGTGAATGGTTAAAGCACCCTGAGGAATCATCTGATCACAGCCCAGCTCCTCCCCCAAAGCTCTCAGCATGCAATCGTGCATGAGCGAACAACAAAAAAACATTTAAAAGGGAGGTCGGCGACAATGACGAAAATGCCTGACCTCCCCTCCCAAACTGCTTTTTATAAGAACTGTAGAACCTGTCCTGCGACCTCAGAGCACAAGGTAAGCACTTTTGGGGAGTGTATGTGGAGGCTGACTTGTTGGAGAGACTCAGCAAAATACACACAAAAAGTGGGGTCCGGGCAGGAATGACCGGCAATGTGGAAACAGCCATAATTAACTGGGTTAAGCTTTAGACAAATTCCACTAACTAGGTAATGATATTGGCATGAGTAAATGCAACAGAGATGAAAACTTGATCTACAGAGTTTCAAGTCAACATGTTTTGAGTGTAGAAACACGTTAGCTTTACATCCTTCCCTGAAAACTCAGTGGATTGGGTTCCTTCAAACTGCAGCAACTTCATTTAGTATCATTTACTTGGATACAAGTAAAGTCAACATCTTATTAGTGAGTCCATGGTAGGTAAACATTAAGTTGTTGCAAGACTGTTGTAACAAACAAATACTATTTATTTATTTACTTTATTTATACCCCGCCTTTCTTCCCAGTGGGGACCCAACGCAGCTTACACGGTCTCCCTTCTTCTGATTTATCCTCACAACAACCCTGTGAGGTAGGTTAGGCTAAGCGTGTGCCTGGCCCAAGGTCACCCAGGAAGCCTCCGTGGCAGAGTGGGGATGTGAAACAGACCCTAGTCCGACTCCTGCGACCACTTCAAGGCATGGTATTGCTGGGCTGTGGGGGCGACAGTTTAGAAACAATTTTGGTGGGAATCCCATGTGGCTCCAGAACTTCTCTCCACCAGAGAGGCGCATAAAACTGGGAGGATGTGGATTCTGATGTGGGGCGTTGCATGAGCTTGCTCCGATAATGTGGGGGAAAGTCTGAAGCCCGCGGCTTCGTGAAGCCGCTTGCTGATCGTAAATGGTTGGCTGCGTTCTGCCTTCTTAGACACATGCGGAGCTAGCATGCCGTTAGCCTCGGGATATTCAAGGAACGGGGTGGGGGGGGACTGTCACTTGATCTTCATGAGACACCAGGCAGAATCCCATGCTGTGAATAAATAGGGTGCAAACATGGAGTGACTGGGGCAGAGCTGTTTAATTTCCCGGTGATTTACCCATTGGAGCGTTGGGGAAGTGCTCTACAGCAACCTTCTCTGGAATATTTTCACACACACAAAAGTGTGCATGGAGAGATGCACAAAAAGGGAGTCTTTGTTGTGACACGTCCACCACCAAGAACTCACGTGAGTCTAATGCAATCCACCTCCTCTGTGACAGGCATTGCACTTGTCCGGATGTCCATCTCTATACTAGACTTGTTCCCATGATACGTCGACCTCCACCTGAGCAACATGATTTTCTTGAAATACTTCATGGTGTTATTCTTCACTGTGACAAAGCACACGGTGTTGATCATGCTGTTGGTCATGGCAATGCACTCTACTATATAGAAAGCGGTGAGGTAATGCTTCTCCTTCACAAACACCGTGGGGAAGAAGTCACGGACAATTGTGAAGCCGTAGAAAGGTGCCCAACAGAGGACATAAAGCGTCAAGATGCACATCAGCACCAAAACCGTTTTCCTTCTGCAGCGAAGCCTCTTTCTGATCTGTTCTGTCTGGAAGCCTGGCACAGTTTTAAACCAAAGCTCCCGAGAGATCCTGGCATAGCACAGAGTCATCGTGACGACAGGTCCAATAAATTCAATACCAAATATGAAAAGAAAGTAGGATTTGTAATAGATTTGCTGGTCAACTGGCCAAATTTGTCCACAGAAAATTTTCTTTTGGTTTTTGACCATGAAAAGTACTGTCTCGGTTGCAAAATATGCTGATGGTATTGCGACGAGAAGCGAAATGATCCAGACCACGGCGATTAGTAGGGACGCCGTTTGGTAGTTCATCCGGGGTTTCAAGGGGGTGAACAATGGCAAGGTACCTGCAAAGACAAATGATGTTTCCAAATTCTCATTTGCAAAGATGTGCAATAAAATAATGTGTTTGGATACCAAAAAGAACCACTCCTTTTAAATGTCAACTATCCCCTGAAATCCACCATGTAGAAATAGCATTTCCCAATAAAAAGAAGACTCATTCTCATTACAGATGTTAGAAATTGCTCGTGTTTAATCTGGGGCCCACCACATTTCACTGGAATCATATAAACCAATTAAGCTGCCTCTTACTGAAGCAGACCCTTGGCCTAGCAAGGTCAGTATTGTTTCATCTCCAGGGGCTCAGTTAGACGCGCCTTTCACTTCACTTACTATCTGATCCTTTTAAAAGCTGGAAATGCCAGGGATTGAACCTGGAACCTTCTGCATGTAAAGCAGATGCTCTGCCACTAAGCCATGAGCCATGGCCCATGCTGGAGACTTTAGGTCAAAACCTTAATAGCTGATCTCATGAGCTCCTCTGCTGATCAAGGCATAGCATAGGCGTAAAATAACAGGTGACCTTTGGAATGTGTCAGGAGACCTCTGATTAGTAGGCAAATGCCAGCTCGTGTAGCCCTGTTGAATTTTCTTTTGTGAGACTGACTTATCACTACATCCTAAACATATTCCCCATGAGCTGCTCTTCAGACTTCAGGTTAGCTCTTCCAGTTAACGTCATAGAAAGCCACTTCCCCAGATGTTCCAGCAACGCTCCTCAGGCAGTTCTCTTTGAGATAAATGTTTTTAATCAACTAAGAGCAGGAATTGCACCGGGGATGTTTGAATACCCCGAGCAAGGCACGAGAGCAAGTTTTTCATTGATTTTCCATTGTCCTTGTGAATGAATGGGCTTGCGGACAAAGGGCTAAACAAAGGGGCCTAACACTTCTTATGTGGATTTATGTAAGTGACGTTGTTATAAGTGATGCTGTTTTAGGTTTGCTGGTGGGTGATTATTCATAACAGTGGCAGACCATGTGCTTTGCATGTAGGTGGTCCTGGGTTTATCCCCTGGCAGTTCCAGTGGACTATTTCGTGACTCTCTGTAATGGATGTTACTAGGTCTCAAGGTTTTAAACTTTGTTCTATGGTCTTTAATTGTTTTTCCGCTGTGAAATAAATAATTATACTTCTTTAATATTTTTTATTTTCTTGGCTGCTCAACCTTGTTGGTTCCTGACTAGTTGCACGTCAATGCCATGGTTTACAGCCTAATAGGAAAAGGCCTATTGAGAGGACCCTGCTCATTTTTATCCAAAGAAAAATCAATGCTATTTAAAAACAAGCAAAAACCCAAGTGATGAAGTCCCTGTGCTAAAATCTTGGTTGGTGGGCAAAGGTCTCTTCTGGCTTCAGTAATATTCCACAGTTTATTTTCCAGTCGACCCCCTTGTAGCCAGGCAGCTGCCACAGTGAGCCCACCTGCAGTAGCCCATCACAGTGGCAGCCCAATGGGGCCCTGGCTGCAGTAGCTGCTCCATGCATTGAAGCCAGGGACGGCATTCATGGGGGCCAGTTTACCATGAAGGCTGGGAGATGCAGCGTAAGGAAAACAAGCTGGAAAGACACCAACAAGTAACTGCCTAAATGGGGTGGTGGTGCTGGCTTGCCAGTGGGGAAAGTGGACCCTGGCTGCTGCCTGAATGGAGGGAGGGCAGCTCCAAGGGCCAAGACACCAACCTGGGAACAGAGGCAATGAGGGGGGGAGGGCAGGTATCCAGGTAGGGAGTAAGAGAAATTCCAGCCATAAAAGGATACCAGAGGAGGCGCAAGGAGCCAGCACTAGCCGTCTGCCAGGGAAGAGGTTGGGGAAGGGAGAGGAAGTTGGTTGGGCTCTCACTTCAGATAAACACTTGAAGCTGAGTCTTGCGAGCGAGCTGCATTTGTTCGTGATGACATCATGGACTCCCAAACTTTGCCCAGCCTTTTGCAACCCTAGTGCTGTGGATACCATGAGAGATGCCAGCGCCCACCACACCTCTAAAACTGGATGCAGCAGTGCAACATGATGAGTGCATGCGCGCATGTTGCATGAGATCAGGACCTGACTCCCAGCCAATCCCCCAATCAGCTGTGAGTCAGCTTCTGACCCACAGGCAGCTTTTAGAGTAGCCTGATGTAAGCCAAACATAATCCTCAGTCAGTTCATGGTCATGGTAAGTATTGAGCAGGACACTTTAGAATGCTGAAAAGGATTGCCAGGAGATCTGCAGCACCCCTAGACCCTTTGACCTTCCTTCTGCCTCCTAAAAAGACGCTGATCCAAAAAATGAAACAATGCAATTGTACTGCTGTTTAAGGAAGAGTTACTAAGGAAGAGCAGGTGGCGTTGCTCTCTTCGAAGGTATTCTCATAGGTTGGATCCAACTAGCTTTCTGGTGGGGGAAAAAGGAAGGAAGTGTTCCTTTGACATTCAGGAAAGAAGAGGCTGCGCTGAGGATCACGGGACCTGCACGTACAAAAGCCATGGGGCTACGGGGACTGCAGTAAAGGGGAGAACTGGGCGAGAGTGAATGAAAAAGTTGGCTGGATCCAATCCATCATCTCAGTCATCCAAGGGTAGGTCATAGTTGAACGTTCATGATGAGATGACCAGTTCAGCATTTTCATCTGAACTATCCAAACTGCACAATGATGTGGGATGAAATCACAAGTATTGAATGTATATGATTTTATTTCAGGCCTTCACGAGAATCGCACACTTTGAGGTAAGGGCTCTAATGTGGAATTTTTGCCTGAAATGATGGATATATTGAGGGGGAGCAGGAGAGAAGCCGTCTTACGACTGCATAACATTCCGGTACCCAGAGTGCCTAGTTAATTATATGTTCATTATTTGTTATCTATCTCATTGTTCTCTCTTCTTTGAGAGTCACTCTGATTCTCTAACTAAATACATTTCGTTGGAGCTTTAAAGCAGAAATCACGCTGTGCAATCTCTTCAGTGGTCTTTCTGCTTCTGTCTGATAATATTCTCTGTCCATAATTACGACGGCTCTAAAATCTTCCTTGGTATGGAGGAACTCGAGCAAAGTTGCAAAAGATATCTTAAAGAATCTAGCTTCTAATAGAATAATTATTATACTAGTATTGTTAGCTAGATTCCAAAAGATATTCCTTTCAGCTTTGCGCATATTCTTCCATACTAGGAGGATTATGTTCAAATTCTTCAAGACTGCTCAAAGATATAATATTTTTTTAAAAAATCATAGGATAGCTTAAGCAGATCCCAATGGGAAGGAAAAACAAGTGGCTCTGGGATTGGTCTTTCTAAACCAGTGTGTTTTTCTTTCTAGTGTATTTCTCTAAGGGCTCTAACAAACTGAAAATCATATTCTGGATTCACGTTTAAAAATACGGTACAGTGTAAAATGCATTCTTCCAAGCCTCTGTGTAGCCTGCAAGTTGTTGTGTGGTACGAAGGGTTTATTACAGTTCAACTGCAAAGTGAAACCTTTTGCTAATCCCACAGACTGTGAAACATATCGCTTTACGCATTCTTCCCCAAGGGAGTTTTAACAAACACATCTTGAATCCACACATTCATGTGTTTCCCCCCCTTTTAGCTTCATTTACACTTGTTTCACTTTGAGGAGAAAGGTAGGATTATCGGGGCCCCTTAAAGAATCATCAATAACCCCATCCAGCCCGGCAGTCTCCTGTCTAGGAAGATACGTAAAGGTAAACGAAGCCCTCTGTGGCTCAAAGTGCAACCGTAAACACAGCTCCATCCTTCTAAGCCCATCAGAGTCAGTTGACTTAGAAGGGTATAGCTCTGCCTAGTGCTACACTGTCCGTGTGGTGAGCTTCTGGCTTCAGGAGACAACAGACTGGCTTTGGTTGAGAGAACAGTCAAGTTCAGTTTGCAGCCCTGCTGAACCCAACTACTGCAGAGCTGCAGGAGATGCTGTTCCTGCCACCCTTCTTCTCAGGGCTAAACTACACGATACACTCGACACATGTCAGGTCACGGGTGCAGAACCAGGCATTCAGTAGGATGCACATCAGGGATACTCGCCTTAACAGTGCTTGTTCTTTCAGCACGGCAAGGGGGAGAAGGAGCTTCCAGTTTCCTTCCTCCCCATTTTTGCCAGCAGAAGCAGTGGTGGGTGGGGGTTGTCCCTTTTCTCTGGCTCCACATGCCCTAGGAAGGATATGTGGAATCAGAGAAAAGGGACAAAAGGCCCCATCACCGCCCTTTCCATGGGTGAAAGTGGGGGAGGAGGGAAACCGGAAGCTGCGTCTCCATCTCACAGGGCTCCATCACAGCATTGAGCAAAGGGACCCTTTTTAAGGTGAGTTCCACTGATAAACATCTGACTCCAAATCTGGTCACGCACTATGGCCCATCGTGTATTTATGCCCTCAGCCACCTGCTGCGGCTGTGAAGAGAGCCTTGCGGGGAGGGGGGTGACACCTGCCTCTGTTGCTTGCTCCCATGGAGGGGATGAAGAATGCAACAGTCCTTTGCAATGGAGGCCCTGGGGCAGAAACGGAATTAACTGTTGGTCAGTTAAATTGTCACCGCAGGGCTGGATGGAGGGTTAACTGGCAGAATCAGTTTTGAAAAAAACATTCATTACAGAGGGCTATGCAACATTCTTGACTCTACGTGAGCCAGATTTCCCTTTCTTCTCCTTACCTGTCCACAGCGATTGCCAAGAGTGCATTGGTAGAGACGTAGAGGGAGACGGTGCGCAGGTAGTTGACAGAGGCACAGAGCACATGACCGTGTTCCCAAGACAGCTGTTGCACCACGTAGTAGTCCATCTCAAAGGGGCAGCAGACAATGGCCACAAGGAAGTCAGAGATGGCCAGGTTGGCAATGAGCAGGTTGGTGAGGTTGCGCAGTTTCTTATAGCGGGCTAGAGCGGCAATGAAGACAAAGTTGCCAATGCCACAGACCAACATGATCCCAACCAGTGCCACGCCAATGACAATCTTGGCTGCAAAGAACGTACGGGTTTTTGTCACGTCGTCCTCATCATCCAAGGGGAGGTCGTAGTCACTGTAGCTGAAGTTGAAGGGCAGAGAGAAGTTTGGGTAAGGGCTGAGGTCTCCGTTGTAGAGACTGTAGATGGCCGCGAAGTTGGTGCTTGTGGCCGTGTCATTAAGGTGATGCCCTTCCTGCCCTATGGTGCTGCCGGGGCCTTGTCCCATCTTCGCTGATGTCTCGAGCTTCCCTTCCTGATAGCTCCCCAAAGGGCCTTTCTGTAGGAAAGATCACGGTCTCTTTCAAATCACTCTCTCGGCATCGTCATTGTGTGAGGCAATCATGTCATTTCTTTCCTTTAGGAATGGGAAGGGAAGGAAATAAACAAAATTAGGAAGGAACAGAATGCAACAAAGTCAAGGCTCTGCTATCCTCGCACCGAAGTTTCCCTCAAATGCACAGGTTGCCTTGGGGAAGAGGTGTTCTTTCATAAAAGAAAGTAAGATTTCCAGTTCCTTTTAATATAAACCACTCGTTAGAAATGCTTGAATCTTTTTTCAGATTCACATACAGAAATCTATCAGTCAGCTGTGTGGGGTGGGGGCAGTTACACAAATAAATGAAAGAAGGGGAGGAAAGAAAAAAAATTCCAGTCTAGTTTGGCTTCTTTTTACCCAACCTCTTTGTTACATAGTTAAGTAGGCAGTAAAACAGTCACTTAACAGCATATCTATTTTTTCCTTCAGTTCTTTTATACTTTGCAGACGGTGCAATGAAAAACTGCGTTGTGGTACATTTAAGTAATTAAAGTGAAACAAAAGGCCCCAGTGCCAAGAAATGTTCTATTTTGGACACAGATGCCTATTGCCAGGTTTCCTAACAATAAAATGGTGCACACTTTTGTTGGAAACCATTGATTTTCATCTTGGAGCTGACAAGGTAGCATGACAGAAAATTTGCTTTGCTTTAGGAATGTCATGGTGGGACTCGAGAATGAGAAATACAGTCCTGTAAATCAGTTCGAGCTAGCTCACATTTGTCGGATAAGGGACTTCATATCCATGTCTGCAAACAGAGCTAACATGTAATGGCCAAGATCCAAAGCTAATGAGTAAATGATGTACCCAGGGCTTTTTTTCAGGGGGAACGCAGTGGAATGGAGTTCCGGAACCTCTTGAAAATACTCGGCAATAGTGCTTGAAAATAATATTATTTCAAAGAATCCCGTGTGTTTCTTCCACATTTCCCTCTTGAGAGTTCCGCCACCTCTTTTTCCAGAAAAAAAAGCCTGGATGTACCCATTGACTTCTGTTCAAGGAAAGATTTCTCCATTCCGTTCACTGTCTTGGAAGGGATTTGTCAGAGATTTATCGATACTGGAAGACAATTACCGAACTGGGACAACTATGTGAATGGCAGTCATTCTATGCAGATAGCTTAGGTAGGTAGCCTCATTGGTTTGCAATAGAACAGCAGGATTAGGGTCCTGTGGCACCTTAGAGACCGACAAGATTTTCAGAGTGTCAGCTTTCGAAAGTCAGTGCTCCCTTCTTTAGATTCTATGCAGAGTTACTTTAGTTTAAAGCCATTGATTTCAAGTGGTGAAGACTGGAATAACTCTGCAGAGGGTCACACTTTTGGTGGCACAGGGACTTGGCTTGTCCATTTGTTCTAAAACAGATCGGAATCCCACAGACTTCTTTATGAGGGAGATCTAATTCCTACCCTTTTACGCCAATCAAAAAATGATCCTTGCACTTTGCAAGAATGAAATACCGCTTTGGGTCACCTTGAAAATTAACACGACAAAGCCAGCTTCTATGGCTTGAGGACTGCCAGCAAAGAAATGCTTTTCTCAGATTTTATTTCTGGTTAAAGAGAATGCAGCCTTTTCCAAGCAGCAGCAGGGGGCTGGGGAGGGGGCTGGGTTGCAAGCATGTAAATGAAAATGACACCGATGGGATTTGTACACACTTGACAGGAGGGGGGAAGCAGAGGTGCACAAACAAATGGACAGTCTTCCCACTGTAATTTGTCTTTGCATTCAATTTGCCAGTTCGTCGTCTGGCTTTATCCCTGCTTCTTCTTTAAGCCCAAACACATAGTTTTGAATGTTCTGGTAAGGGAAAGCTGTTGATGCTGATTTTATTTTGCTAATGTTTATTCATTATATTGTGCATGTGTATTTACTGTTTTAAGATGCCTTGTGACTGTCAGTTAAGAGTGAAAGATAGAAATGCTATACAAAATAAAGAAATAAATGCTCCTTTGCTTTTTGGTTCTTCTGGATAACAGTTTCAAGCTCCTCTATTTACCTGAAATGAAAACATAGGATTTCCCCCCCAGAAGTGTCATCAAGAAAAATAGGGGAGCATCTTAGATTCTCATACAAGTGACAATTACGTACTATAATAAAGAAGCTTTCTGTCTTAAATTCAGAGGCATCTTTGTTTTGGGTAAATGTTGTACCTATGGCATTATGAGACAAATGGCTTGCTACGTTTTTTCCCAGTGGACTGTATAGGATAGAAAGGGTGCGGAGCAGTGAACCGGTACCCAACTATACCTGTCAAGCTTCATTTTGCAAGAAAAATAGCAACGCCCACAGGGCATTAGTGTTGCAAGCTCTTTCAGAGGGAACTTCTTTGCTAAACTTCTGCTCCTTTTCCTGTTTCAGCCAGCAAAGCAAAGATGCAAATCAATGGCTAAATGGCCAACAGTGGCCACACTCCCTAGAGAAAAGTGGTTTATTGGCTCATCAGATATTGTAGGGAATACTATAAACTGGTTAGCCTCCGATGTTCACATGCCTCCTGTTATCTGAAAGCTAGCATAGCTACTGTTCTGGAATTTGCATTGAAAGAGTCTAATTTGGAAGTAAGTTTCACTGGAACCAACTGGACGTATTGCTTACTGGACTTATTCCTAAGAAAATATTTTCCAGATCTGGGCGTAAGTCATTTCTAACAGTCAACTCAGTGCAACCCTGGGGATGTACACATTCTGTTTGAGGCAACCCCACAACGGAGATTTTTAAAAAACACTATTCTGAACTCAAAACGTGTGCCTTGATTTTTGTTTTTTACAAAACAGGAATTTAAAATGAATGCATGTTTCCAATACATACTATGGCAAAATAGCAAAGATCTTTTTTTTTAAATAAATAAAAAGTACAAATCGAACAGTACCTGTTCCAGATTTTGTGCCTCAGTCAGTCATTAATGCTGGGGGGGGGTCATCTCTTCTCACAGGCTCCCGAGGTCCTGAGAACAGCTGAAGTGCTCTTAGACACACTGACAAGGAGGCTTTCGGAGGATGCTCTGGTACACGTCTGCCTTGCAACCCGGCAGGCTCCCAAGTCCGGCCGCCTGTGTGGCTGCCTCTAAACCCTTCCCTGAGTGGGAGGCATCTTTATGCTCTTGATGCATGTGTAATTTTAAAGAGGCAGTATGCACCCTGTCAGATATGCTTTTCTTACTGTTCCATTTACATATTCAACACAGTGTTTCAGGAAAGAAGTTAGACCTCTTGAGTCTTTACCTTTGAGCTCAGGAGCAAAAAACAGACTTCAGTCCTGATCAACACCAGCTGCCTAGGTAATTTCAGAGACCCATTTATGATTAGGATCACTAGACCATTTCAAATGTCTTTCTCCCCCACCACTGAGATTCCATTTTTCACAATAGATTTGAATTTCTTTTGGTTACCTTTTTCAACTGGCCAGTGCTTTAGACTTAGCAACAAAGAAGATTTCTAGGGCTGCTAGATGTTGGAATTGACACAACTGGACACAGCAAGAACCTAATGGTGCAGTCATAGACTCGTAGAGTTGGAAGGGACCTCCAGGGTTATCTAGTCCACCCCCCTGCACAATGCAGGAAATTCATAACCACTTCCCCCCCCCCCACACCCACACACCCGTAGTGGCCCCTGCTCCATGCCCAGAAGATGGCAAGACACCGTCAGGAGTATCCCTTGCCAAACTGGCTAGGGGAAAATCGCTACCTGACCCCGAGATGGCGACCGGCATTATCCTGGGCATGTAAGAAGGGGCCACGAGAACTAAGGACTGATGTAACCTATTCTGCCCTCACTGTCATGATCTCCCCTCTCATGATCTGTCCTAAGTAGAGTTGTGCCCTTCTAAGCTCATTGGCTTAAGTGGATTCAGAAAGGCCTCACTTTGCTTCAGATTACAGTGTAAATGGCCTAAATATATAAATGAGCGGTTAGCATTCTCTGACAGAAAAGAGCATTGGCACAATCCATCCCAAACTGCCTTTCTAGACCTCCCTGACCTCTGCAGGAGTGCAAATTAAACACTTGCTTAATTCTTCTGTTGAAAATAAAGTGGGAAAATGGCAGCGTTTGGGTTGGATTGAACTCTATATTATACCTGAGTAAATGAAACAGATAAAGTAGTATTGAGCCCTTGAGAGGCAACTGCTGATACCATTGATGTTTAGTTGAACCTTGACCAACATAGCTAATGAATGAAAACCCTCTTTTTGTGGACATCTGGCTATTTATGCACCATTAAAGATGTGCCCATTTTACATTTCTGGTTCCCTCTCTTAAAAGCTATTCATGTAGCTACAGTCAGGTCACAGGCTTTCACTGTAGTGATGCCGGGCTTCTGGGACAGCCTACCCCAGTGGGCGTGCCATTTCCCTGCTCACAGCAAGTAAGCCCTGGCCCCAATCCATTGCCATGGAAAATTGAGGAGTGGACTTTACCACAGAGACTAAGAAATGGCCAGGATTGGGCCGCTGCTGGGCAGGGGAGTGCTCCTCCGTGCCGCAGTAGCCCATTCCTGGCTAATTTAGGCCCAATCTAGGCTGATTTCAGCCTGATCCAGGCTGAATCAGGGCTCCTGTGGAACATGGGAGCGCTCCCAGTGCGGCCGCAGCTTGTGCGATGACATCACTTCCCAGAAGTGATGTCATTGTGCAGTCTTCGGGGGGGGGTGCGCGCTGCGTGCGTGCATGTAGTAACGGGGCACCACCTCCTCCCAGGAGTTGCCCCAGGGTGAGAGTTCCTCCGCCTCTTTCCCCAGAAAAAAAGCCCTGAACTGTGGTCCAGGCAAGAGCAAATTTACCCTTTCTGAAAGCCAGTAGCTGAAGGCACTGAGGGCCCTCTTTACAGGAAAGGGGTGGCTGGCTGAACTCCTCCCAGCGGAAGATACTCTGGCTACCAAAGGGAGTCGTTTCCCAGCATAGTCTGGAGGAGGAAGTCCATCAAGTTAGGGATTATACATTGTGCAGTGAGCCCCAAGTGTTTACATAGCATTTACTACAATATACAATATATATATATATATATATATATATATATATATATATATATATATATATATATGGCTGATAATAGGGTTTCCTTATTTATTTAGTACTTCTTCATCCTGCCTTCCTTAGGGGTGGCATAGGTTGGTTCCCCCCTTCTCCATTTTATTTTCCTAACAACCCACCAGTAGGTTAGGCTGAGTGACAGTGACTGGCCAAAGGTCACCAGCGAGCTTCCCTGGCAGAGCGGAGATTTGAACCTGGGTCTCCCAAATTCTACTTCAACCACTGCACACTGTTGGCATACATCATGCCCTGATGTACACCAGGGTTCCTCAATATGGTGCCCGTGGGTGCCACGGTCTCCGCCAATACTCCCCTTGGCACCCACCAAGCTTTTCAAAAAGTGGGTGGGGCTCTTGTAAGGCAGGGCTTGTTATTACCTGCCTTCATCACAAGGAAAGGTTTTTCATGGCTGCAGTGGAAGCTGCAGCTGTTGGAGGATAAGGAGAACTGGTAAGCACACCTCCTTCATGCTTTCCTTCCTTCTCTTTCTCCCATTGTCCCCTTTGGACTTCCTTCATTTCTTTTTATTACTGTTTTGAGATTCTTTTACAAAGCACGGAGGGAGGTATTGGTTTTGACTCTGTCTCCTGTGATAGCCATTTTGGGTCTAGCACTGCGTCCCATGGCAAACATTTTGGGATGGAGTTCAGCACACCGTTGCAACATTCCAAAGGTACCTGCAGGTTCAAAAAGACTGGGGACCCCAGTGTTCACCATGCAATTGGTATAGCATGCTATAGCGTGCTATTTATCCCTAAGCCCTTTCCTAAGCCTTTTCAGCCATTAAAGGCCCTATGTACCATGTGTGCCACGTGTGTACCAGGAAGCTGGCAACCACAAGTAGAATATTCTGAGATGTATGGTCACCATGTTTTCTGAAAGGGGGCAACACAGAGATGTTAATCTTTAGAACATGAAAACCATAATCCTAAAAAGTAATCCATGTTTCATGAAGCATGTATAGAGGCTATACCTGTGTGCAAATCTGTGTGTTGCCCTTTCAGGCTATATGGCAACCGCACACATTTGGACTATTGCAGGTAGCATGTGAATAGCACTACTGACAGGCTCCTGGTGCACAGGACTGTCACACCTGAAGAGGGCTACCATCTTGAAATCTGCTATGTGATGGAGACCACTTGTGTCACAGGTTGCTTTTAGGGCCTATGGCTGTTTTTCACCATTTCAACTCCCATTTCATGAAGTTAAAAAATCCCACTGCAATGCTAGGAAACATCTTTTATCCATCCACTTACGTATCAATTGAGCCATTTTTGTTGTTGTTGTTCCTCGATACGTTGTCTACAACAAAAGAATAACTGAAGTCTCTCTGACCTTCCTTTTTAGACCCACAAGGCAAAAAAAGATCACCCAGAATGGCTTCATTCAGGTCCAGCGTGTAATGATTAAAAGGTTGTGATGACTTGATGGTGTGAAACAAAATTGCTTCAGCGGAGAGTTTCATCCTTTCTTTCTTTTACAATCATCCTTCCTATTAACTTGGGTTCTTTTGCCTTTTGTTGAGATTCAAGGGTTGTTCAAGAAGCCACAGCCCTCTTTGCTTTAACAAATAATGGAGATCTTTTCTATAGCGTCTCCCACTTCTCTTACTGAGAGCCAGTTTGGTGTAGTAGTTAAGAGCGGCAGGACTCTAATCTGGAGAACCGGGTTTGATTCCCCACTCCTCCACTTGAAGCCAGCTGGGTGACCTTGGGTCAGTCACAGCCTCTAGGAGCTCTCTCAGCCCCACCCTCCTCACAGGGTGTTTGTTGTTGTGGGGATAATGATAACATACATTGTAAACCACTCTGAGTGGGTATTAAGTCAACCTGAAGGGCAGTATATGAATCGAATGTTGTTGTTGTTATAGGTCCATTCATAATTTGTCTTTGTTGTTCCGTGATCTTAGGTAACTTCTGTTTATTAATATATTCATCTATTTTTTCCACTGAAACATCACAACTCTTATACAGATGTGTATAATACTGATAAAATGCCTTTTGTATATCTGCAGTATCTGTTAATAACTTGTCCGCCTCTTGTATTTGCAATATCATTCTCTTTTCTCTCTCCTTTCTCAATTTATAAGCCAACCATTTTCCTGGATTATTTGTGTATTCAAATATTCTTTGTTTAGCGTAGTTCAATTTAATTTTCATTTCTCTTGACATTAACATCGATAGTTGTTGTAAGATCTTGATATGTTGCAGTATATTAGTATTTCCAGGAGCTCTCTTGAGTTCTTCCTCTTTGCTCTTTATCTCCTCCAAGATACGTTGCTTTTTCTCTTGGTTCTTTGTTCTCAATTGAGCATTATGTTGGATTAGATAACCTCTAATAAATGCTTTACTTGCATCCCTGACCATTCTCATGTCTGTACCTTTGTCTAAGTTTAATTCAAAAAATTCTTTTAGTTTATTTTTACAGTCTTTGATAGTCCCCAGACAGTGTTAAGAGGAAGAACAGCCCTGGGGGTCCCTAACTACTCCTTGGGTGTGAAGAAGGGCTGCCCTCCTCCCCTCTAATCTACATATAGAAAATAAGAGATAATAAAGGTTAAAGGCAGATATAGGGAAAGCAGATATGACTCTATGGAGACTTTCCTTAAAGAAGCAAAGATGCTGGGAGAACACACTGGAGTCCAATAGAGAGTCAGGGTGATGATGATTTCAAAGGGATCCAACTTCGTTTCTTCGGAGTCTCGAAGATGGTCTCTTTTCTAGAAGGTTCAGCCTCTCTAGCTTATTGCTGTATGGTAAAATTCAGATCTTTCAGGAGTTTTCTACCTGATTCCAGGTCAGTGGCCTCAAAAGTTTTGCCTTGGTATACAACTTGGAGTTTAGTAGAGGAGATCCACCTGTATCTGATATTGGCTTCGATAAGGCTAGATGTGTCTTGCTTGAGCTTTCTATGGTGAGTGAGGTTCTCCACTGATAGGTCTTGGAAGACCTGTATCTTGTTGTCTTGAAATGTAAAATTGCCTCTTAATCTAGCTTCTCTGAGAATTTTACCTTTAGTGCAGTTATTGAAGAATCTTACCAAAATGTCTCTACTTGTCTTGGTACTCAGGTTGCATAGTGGGCCAAGTCTATAGGCATAATCAACAAGTGAGCAACGCCATCTTTGAGGCCTAATTCTGTAGCCAGCCACCCAGCGATAAAGGCCCTGAGTTCTGATCTGCCTTCTGCTACCTCTTCAAAGCCCCTAAACTTGAGATTATTAAAAATTAATCTTGTTTTCAAGATCTAAAAGTTTAGATTTAAACCAGCTTTCATTAACTTGTAGAGCTTTTGTATCTTCCTGAATGATTAAGCCTGGCTACAGGGCAGTTTCAGCGGTATGAGAGACTTGCTGGAGGGCGTCTTTAAAATCATTAAATTGGTCAGTGATAGGTTTTAGCAGAGCCTCCATACATTTAGCGTCTTTCTTCTAGTAAGTCAATTTTATTGGCGATTTCTTTGCAAATTGCATGAAGATCGCTCTCCTCTACCTCCTTGTGTTTTGCGGTGGCCCTTTTGGATAGATCCCGTGCCTCCCATCCGATGTCTTCTCTGGTTGTACCAGCCAAGAAGAAAGTTTTAAGAGAAGAAAGTGCAAGCTCAGCTGACTTGGTCTTGCTTCCCTTGGTCTTCCCCATTTTAAGAGGGTGGAAATGATGCCTTGCGCTGTAAAAAGCTGGGAATTAGAGGGGAGGAGGATGGCGCTCCCCCCTGAGGCATCTGGCATTAGCAAGCGTGGCACCTCGCCCCGGGCTAGAGCCTTTTTATAATTTATTTTTCTGCTTGGAGCAACTGCAGCATGCAACACAGCAAGTTACCTGGAGGTGGCCCACTATAAGCAGGAAAATGTCCGCCTACCTCCTGACCCTCCACATTCACTCTTCAGGGGTCACAGGGGACAACTGGAAGCAGGGGATGATCCAATCCCCCAAGTGTCTCCCTCTGGGGGATTTTTAGGATCCAGGCCTGTGCATTTCTGTAGTTCAGCTGACAAGGCTTTGTGAGGCTTTTGCCAATCAGCTGACCACCCAACGAATCACGCCATATTCTGGGAGGCCAAGCTAGTCCAATTGCAGAAGGCCAGCGGGCTTGCAAGGCTACTTGGGTGCCTAAATGACATTCGCGGTCTGCAGCACCAGAAGGGGCCTTTCAAAGGCGGGATGGTTTAAAGTGCTTGCAGTCTGGAGCAGCTACAGGGGGGCGGGTTTCAGTTCAGAAGCAACCGTCAAAATAAATGTGCTTCTTCCAGCCTAACGACTCTTCTCCCTATAAGATAGATTCAAGTGGGTAGCCATGTTGGTCTGCAGTAGAATAGCAAGATTCGAGTCAAGTAGCACCTTAAAGACCGACTAGATATTCCAGGGGATAAACTTTTGAGAGTCAAATATCTGGCAAAGGGAGCTTGACTTTCAAAAGCTTATACCCTGGAAATCTTGTTGGTCTTTAAGGTGCTACTGGACGCAAAACTTCTCCCAATAAATGACTCTTCCTCCAGCGAAACAGACACTTAAGTTGGACGATGGCTTCTTGGCCAGAAGAATAAACATCATTGATTTTATGCCACTCAGTTGTGCTTTGGCATTCACAGAGAGACCACAGAACGACAATCTGGGATTTATTATAAACTATGCAAACAGCAGTTTGTTTTAAGAACAGTGTTTTCCTCTGAAAGATGCGATCTGGGAAATGATGCTGTAAGATGTGATAATGACATCATCAGATTAGCGGTGCTTGAGCCGAAAAGATTGAGAATCCTCCCCAAATGTTCAGTATTGAATTTTAAACATAAATTATGCTTATTTCTTTATTACTTGCAATGCAATCCTAAGAATACTTTCCTGGGAGTAAGCCCCATTGAATAGACCCGAGTAGGATTCTGAGTAGACCTGCTCAGTATAGCTCTCTAAGTTTACCAAATTTTTGCATAAATTGTGGCCTGCCGAAGTATAAGATCAAGATTTGTCCTACTTGGAAATTGTTGGGGTTTTTGAATAGCTCAAGATCAAATCTTTGCTGTACTTTCTATTTCAGAAATGTGAAGATCTATCAAGTATCGCAGAATGGCTTTAGAAATGGAACATTTTTGACTGGATAGATAGACGTACATTTGCAGGAAAGGTCAAACTTCAGTCATTGGTACAATGAAGCTCACCAACTCTTGACAGCTCATTTGAATAAACAAGAAAAGGTTGATGGAAGAGGAATTGAGATTCTGTCAGCATTTAATGTGAACTGTTTAGCTCTTCTGTCACTGAGGATTCTAATATTACATTACTGTAATATAGTTCATTATGAATTCCCTTAACGCACTGACGTCAGGGATACAGGTTTATTTTCTTGCCCTCAAGCCACCACATTAAATAATTCTTCGTGATGAGTGAGACTGGATAGCTCCCCATTTGGTTGCTTAACTGGAGATGTTGGTAAGCATCAGTCGCTGTACTACTCTTATTATAAGCGAAGAGTATGCACACTCCTTCACCCAATACAATGTTTCTTTACTTCATTTATACCCCGCTTTTCTTCCCAGTGGGGACCCAAAGTGGCTGGTAACATTTCCCCCTTCTCCATTTTATCCCTGCAACAACCCTACGAGGTAAATTAGGCTGAGAATGTGCAACCAGCCCATGGTGACCCATTACGTTTCCAGGGCAGAGTGAGGATTTGAACCTAGGACTCGCAGATCCAAGTCCAACATTGCACCATGCTAGCTAAACAAGACAGACAGTCCATTCAGAAGACAAGAGAATTAGGAGGAGAGGCCAGTACATCATGGGAATGAGGGGAGGTGAATTCCAGGGGCCACTGGAGCTATAAGCAAAACAAGGCTGCAGAGTTTCTGGGAAAGGGATTCTAGGAAGGTTCAGGATGAGTTCTCAGATACATGTGAATGTAGCAGGATGTGGTGATATGAAAGGTTGAGCTGCAACAGACCAAACACCTCTGACAAACCATTCATCCCCCTACTCAGGGTGTAGCATTCATGAAGAAGCTTTCACAATTTTTAGAAAAGGAAGGGAAAACTACGGCTGGCACGGAGGGACTGTTACCACCCAAACCAGATGCCAAAGCAGAAGTGCCTGTAGCCCATATTGAAATGATACAAGCTATGGGACAAATGCTAGGAAAGGTGATGCAGCCCCATCCTGAGGCAGCGCCATATCGGAAGTTGCGACTCTTCTCTGGTGCCGTACCCCCTGGTCCAGGAGAGGAAGAATGTAACACTTGGGCCCAGCATGTTAAAGTGATGATGCACGACTGGCCAGTACCACTGGCTGAAAAGAGGAGATGATTATCTGAGAGCTTAAGGGGCTCTGCCGTGGACCTCATCCACCGCCTAATAATAAACAATCCCCAAGTCAGTATACAGGAATGCTTAAGACACTTTGGAGCACACCTTTGGGAGTGTGGAGGGCGCTGAGGCCTTACTGCAGCGATTTAAGATTACTATGCAAAGAGAACGAGAGAAGGTATCTACATATCTGCAATGGCTAGAGAAAATATTGCAACAAGTAGTGCAAAGGGGTGGTATGATCCTTGAGCAAACGAATCGTGAGAGAGTTGCTCAGCTCCTCAAGGGGACTCTATATGATGAATTTCTTCTAGTGAATCTCTGACTGCAAGATCAACAGAAAAACCCACCGAATTTTTCTCAGCTGATGAGAATAATCCAAGAAGAGGAAGAAAAACGGGCAACTTAAGAAGCTTGCAGGAGGCAGGCTCAGCAAGCTGCCAGGTCAAAGCAGCCCTCGGCCGTGACGCTTGTAAGTACCGTGGGTGAGTCATCCCCTTTGCATAGCGAACCTGTAACGGCGCTCCAAGGCCGGCGCGTCCCCAGGATCTCGAGGAGGTTCCAGAACAACCGCCAGCAGCCAGTTACTAGGGGACCAGCCACGGCAAGCCCAACAGCGCAACAACGGAGATCCAGCCGGTTCGTCTTCTGCTACAAGTGTGGGGAAGATGGCCACATATCTCTTACCTGCCGAGCTCCTGAAAACCCTTCCCTTGTGTGGTAGAAAATCCATGTTGCCTGGGACCATCAGGGAAACGACAATCAGGCTTGCTGAAGGGGCCACCCAAGTCTGAGAAAATTTGTGGCCCCAAGACTAAAGGCATAATGGGCAATGGATCTGAGTCAAACTGTCAAAATTTTCCCGTTGGTTTAGTGGGTTCCCAGACAGAGGTCCCAGTTAAGATTGGAAAAAAAAATGAATGTATGGCAGTTCTAGACAGTTGCCGTCAGGTGACCATTATTTTCAAATCTCTCTTAAAGAAGCCCGGAAGGGCTATACAGACGCATTTGCAGGACTGTTAAGAGTTCCTCCCTCTCAGAATCGGAGAGCTTTGAGCATCAGCTGGCTCCAAGGCTTCGGATTGAGTAGCCTCAGCAGGAAAGAAGAGGGTCTTTTTCAATCCTAGCAGAGCAAAAGAGACATCCAGTGTGGGGAGTTGAGCGACAGAGTCCTTAGGGAGAGCAGTTTAAACACTGACAGGAGAACTGGGAAAGGTGGCAAGGAGGTTTGGGACATGGGCACAGAGTCCCATTTGGGCCAAGGAAAGGGGCAGATCATCTAAGGAGGGGAGACTTTCCCTACCCAGTCAAACAGGGAGGTAGCTCTGGAGAGTGGCGAGATCCCTGGTCAGGTGTGGTTGGAAACTGCCTGTGAAGACCAACAGATGCAATTATAATGATTGAAGGGAAGCACTGGTCTTTGGAGAGAGGGGTTTGGGGTACTACTAGAAAGTGGATACCAGCCTTCTTAATACCAGAAGAGAAAGAGAATGCTTAAGAGAAAGTATACTCAAGTAGTAGGGGAAAAACAAGGGAATCAAAGCCTCAAAACAGAAGCCTTAAGTAACAGTGAAAAGCATAAGCACAGAGGTCTGTGCACGTTTTGCATTTTACCTCAGTGATAGTTATATATGTTAAATTTTACCTCAGAAGCAGGGGTCACTGGGGCAGTCGGGGGTGGGGATAGTTGTGATTTTCCTGCATTGTGCAGGGGGTTGGATTAGATGACCCTTAGAGGTCCCTTCCAATCCTACGATTCCATGATTCTGTGAAATGGCACCAGAGGTATTTTTTAAATTCCAAAAATAACTAACTGGTTTATTTATACTAGAGCGAAAGAGTCAGGTGAAGACAGGGGTTGAAACTTTCTCAAAAAAAGAGATAAAGTTAGTCTGACATGATTTGTTCTTGAGAAACCCATGCTGGCTCTTAGTAATCACAGCCTTCCTTTCTAAATGCTCAAGGACTGACTGTTGGATGATTTGTCCTAAGACTTTTCCAGGTATAGATGTCCAGCTGATAGGTCAGTAGTTACCTAGAACCTCCTTTTCCCCCCTTCTTGAAGATGGGGGCAACATTTTCCCATCTCCAATCTTCTGGCACCTCGCCTGATCTCCAAGAATTCTCAAAAATAATGGACAGAGGCTCAGAAATTACATCTGCGAGTTCTGTTAGTACCCTTGAGTGCAATTCATATGGCCCAGAGGACTTAGTTTCATTTAAAGAAACTAGGTGTTTAAGTACTACCTCTATGCTGATCCTAAGAAACTGCCACCCCTCTTGAACTCCCTTCTCTTTAAGTATTTCTGACCATGGGATTCTATCCAGCATACCTTTCAGTTTGTTAAATTTTGCTTTCCTGAAGTCCAACTTATATGTCTGACTATGTACAGCTTTTCCCTTCTCCAAGATTGTAAATTCCAAAATCACATGGTCACAATTATCCAGGGTGCCCACTACTTTCACTTGGTCAACTGTGAGAACAGGGAATAACATCGTAATAGATGATGTGAAAGACCTGTGTCTGAGGTCCAGCTCCAGATTGGGAAATTCTTGGAGATTTGGAAATTTGGAGCCTGAAGAGGGCAGGGTTTGGGGAGGGGAGGGGACTCAGTGGGGTATAATGGCATATAGTTCACCCTTCAAAGCAGCCATTTTCTCCAGGGGAACTGATCTCTTTGGCCTGGAGATCAGTTGTAATTCTGGGAGACCTCCAGCTACCACCTGGAGGCTGGCAACCATAGCTCTGAGCCCCTATGGAGCTACTGCCCATCAGATTAGGAAATTCTGCCCTTGATAGACCAGGAGTTTGATTCTGTATAAGGAAGCTTCATGTGACCTTATTTTTTGAACAAGACTTCGTGATTGCAGCACTAGGCGTTTTAGTTTTGTTGACATTAAAGTTATTTGAAGCCATCCCTCAATCTGGTAGCCTTATTGATAGAACCAAAACTATGATCACCGGCTTTGCCCCACCTCAAACTGGGGCAATACTAATTGGGGGCCCTCGACCCCTGCCCCTACCACGTTTGGTAGCAGACTGTTCAAGGAGTGCTTCACTTTCATTTCCCAGGCAGCCCACCCTAATTTCCGTAGAAGTCATTAGAGATGGGCACAGACCGGGAGGTGGCTACGGACCACCGGTTTGTGGTCCATGGACTTTCACAGACCACGGACCACAAACTTTTAAACGGACCAGCCCAGTTCGAGAACCAGTTCGAGAACTGGTTTGATTCAGAAAGGCCTTGTTTTTCCCACAGATTTTCACTTGAGTAGACTTTCCCCACCAAAGGTTCTCATGTAACGCTCCTCAATTATCACTTTTCCAAAGAGACAAACAACAACTTCCCCTCCCCTATTCTGACTGACCCTTACCCACCCTTGGTGGAAGGAGGGAGACTTGTGCTCCTGTCCAAGAGAGGTGGCTGCCCACAAAACCCACCTACATGGGGCTGCATCAACAATAAATGCCCTCCAGGATGGCGGGGAAACCAACTCCCCATGATGGGAAATGAATGGATGTACTTGAGTGAAAGCCAACTCCGCAACAGGAGATAGTGTAGCAATTCAAGGGCCCCTTGATGGAATGGAAGGCACGGGAGGGAGGGAAAGGATGTCTTCCACACCTTGAGGGAAGGAAACCCATGCTACCCTGTTCAGAAGGAGCCTCTTTGGGCATTGGACAACGAGTCCCATTTCAGTGACGTGGTGTGACAGCTTGCTTGCTTTCAAGCAAGCTGACCTGGGCCACTGTCCTACTTGTCACTGGACCTTGGGGGTTGACCCTCAGAGGGGCCCTTGCGCTCGCAGGAGCAGGATGGTTGCCGATGACACCCACTTCACCGAACGTGGTGGCGTCAACAAAGGAAGGACATGCAGGCACTGCGGACCCCTCCCCCACACCTGGGGGAAGGGAGCAGAAGCGGACTCCCCAGTGGGAGGGGCCCTTGTGCTCACAGGAGCAGGAAAGTCACTGACAACACCCACTTCACTGAAGGAAAGAAGGAAAGAACTCAAGCAGACAGCGTCCAAAGCTGTCTTGCACCCACTGCGGGTCTGCGAGTGGGTGGGGTCAGAGCATAATAGAACCCACCGGCAACCCAGAAATAAGGAAGAGTTTTTTGGGGGGGGGGAATTGAGCCCCAGAACGCAAGGATTTGAAAGCGGAAAGAAATCAGAATAACCCGATAGTACGGTAAAAGGATTAAAAAAGAAAACCAGAATTGAAAGGCAAAAAAAATGAAACAGGAATGGAGAATAGAGTAAGCTCTCTTGCAACTGAAGCCCCAAAGCCCTTCCTAAGGCACAAGCCGCGCTCTCGCAAAAAGAAAAACTTCCCCGCGGCAATCAGTTGCTAAGCTAACTCACGTCCCCGCACCAGCAAAATTAAGCGGGGCTTCGCGCGCTTTGTCTTTTATACAGAAACGCTAGGCGCTCTCTGTTTGGCTGACAGAGCTGCCAATCAAGGTTTCCTGGGCTGAAATTGGTGTGTTCCAAACGGGGAAGGTAGCTTCACACCATTGCCTAGGAAATTGTTTGAGCGGGGATGGCGGGAATCCTGGCATGACGGGCCAATGGACAGACGGACAGAACGCCCCAAAGTTCGGCGCTTTTGTGAAAAGAACACGCGCTCACAGCCCGCGTGTTCACGAATGACGAACTTGGTAAATTCTGGGGAAATTAGGTCCGTTATGCAGTCCGTGCCCACCTCTAGAAGTCATCAATATTCCAAATATGCAGAATTATTCCAAATATTCCCAAGTATAAAATACGAATTTGGGAGTATTCAGAATATTCTAATTAAGTGGATTCCAATTCATGGAGGCAAAAGAACTTATCCATTGGACTTTGTATTCATACCACAGCTTATGTAAACTGAGCTGCTACCTGTGCAGGAGGGTTGCCAATTACCAGGTGGGGTGTGGAGTTCTCCCAGAGTTACAACTGATCTCCAGATAGGATTGCCAACTTCAGGTTGGGAATTCCTGAAAATTTGGGGGTGGAATCCGGAGAGGGCATGTTCAAGGAAGGGACTTTCACAAGGAATAATGCCGTAGAGTCCCTCTGCAAAGTTGCCATTTCCTCCAGGGGAACTGATCTATGTAGTCTGGAGATCAGTTGTAATTCCAGGAGCAATCTAGACCCCATCTGGAGGCTGACAACTCTTTCTCCAGGCTACAGAGGTCAGTTCCTCTGGAGGAAATGACAGCTGGTATTGAAGGGGAGATTCTGTGGCATCACATCCCTGATGAGCTCCGCCCCCCCCCCCAGGCACCACTTCCAAATCTCCAGGAATTTTCCAAACTGGAGATGGCAACTTGGCTGGGCAAAGCAGCTAGGACGTTGGTGCAGCAACACCTACCAGCCCAGGCGACCTGTCTCAGTCTGTGTAGCTGTTTTGCCCAGGTTCAAAAAGATGCTGTAGATGGGATAGATGCCTTTGCCTCCTTAGAATGCCTTACTTGACCCTTCTCAAGGGATGTTTTTTAAGGTTCTTATAGACATGATTAGATCTCTGTCCTTTAAAGATGTGAGGAGTTAAGAAGTCATGCAAAGCGCATCAGCAATCTATTTGGTCTTACAGCTGCTGGATCTTAGCAGAAGGGAATGGAGCAACTCTCCATTGAATTCCAAACTTTTGTGTATTGGAGAGGAACTGGTGGAGCCCCAGATTTGCTTCCTAAGGAGCTCACAAGATTACTCCAATGAGGCAATGTTGTTTGCTATTTACAAACATGGCAGGCATATGAATAAAACCATTACAAATACAATTTCTTAGCAATCTGGGCTTTGAGATATTAAACAAGCTGATGCTGACTGACTGTTATATGAATGGTTATATGTTTGGGATTTCAGCGTATCCTTGGGGAAAGCTGAGCCAGGCAATTTAGGGAAACTGCCGATCCTTTAAATTGGTTATATAACTGGAAGTGGTCCACTTGCAATTTCTTATTATCACTCAGAAATGATAAATAAGAGTGCAAGCTGGTGATTTATATAAAACACCCCTGTTTTTTCCTGACAACAGTCTCAGTTGCAAGCAGAGCCATTACTTTGGACTCTTACCATGTCAAAGCAAGAAAAGAAATCCTTCTATTATATGCTGAACACTCAATACAAGGATGAATAAAATGTATGTCAAACCTGAAAATGGTTCATTCAGCAAATGTGAGACTACAAAGCTTGCTAACACATAAATGAATTGATTTTTTAAACATTTCTCTTGTTTTGCTTAACACATAAATATTAGATGTTTTTTTGTTCTGATAGATTTTTCTCTGTTATTTTCTTCTTGGCAGTTAATTTTGCATGTATATGCCAGAGTGACCTCCCATTCTTGATGGAAATTATTTTACAGTTTTAGATTTTACAAGCCCAGTATAAGATTTATTTTCAAAATATTTCCCTCTTGTTCCTAGGGCAGACATTAATTATAAACAGAGCCAAACTTGGAGGTGAGGAAGCCCATTAAAAACTACTGACCAAAGAATGGCCATTTCCACACATCTTTAAAGAGACAGCCCACACACCGAACACGGATGGCTTTTCCCCTTGACTCCAGACGTCTCCGTTTTCAAACAGCCTGCAACCGTTTTGAAAATGGAGAAGTCTAGAGTCAAGAGGAAAAGCCACTAGGGCATTTGGTGAATGGACTTTCCCTTTAAGGACGTGTGGAAACGGCCAATAAATAAACATGGATAAAAAATATAATCCGGCTTTCCTATCTCTAACATTTAGCCCTACGTTGATAAATTGGACAGATGTGAAATTATCTTCAAGTTGCCCATGTTCAGTTTCCATCTTTTTGTCCTGATTAGGAGGCAAATTACTTCCTGAAACCATATTCTCTTCAGCCAGTTCCTCTCTCGTCTTTTCCAGTTGTGGTGCAAAAAGAACAGCTGTTTTTCTCCCCTCAGAATCTCTAAAATCTGACCCCAAATAAAGGGATTTCTTTTCTTCTTTTAATTTAGTTTATATCAGACCACACCTCCTTGACCTGGCGTGTGTTTAGAAGAAACAAACAATTTTTTTGCTCTTCCTTTGAAGTGGTGTAACCCTCTATTGCTATTATATAAACTTCAGAAAATAACATAAACGTATTAGGGGACTTGGACAGGGATGCGTCCGTCGGCCCTTCCAGATCATTTGACCTCATGCCACCTTGTCTGGATATTTTTTTTTTCTTACGATAAGCAAATAGAAATTCCATCTTTTAGATCTATGGGGCATGAATACGAATAGAATGGGACACACTTGCATTTTGTATCACAAATATATCTGCTGTTTGTTCTAATTTTGGAGACAGCAAGCATTTGTCATACATCCATTAACAGATCCAAATGTAGCCTTCATTCCAGTCTCCAAAGAAAGGTTCAGGAACAGTATCGGAGAGTAAATATGTTTTTCCTAAATATACCCATCATAAAGGGAGTACTTGTCACTGGGGAAAAGTATTATTAAATTCCAGCCCTCTTTTAATCATGCTAGAATGGATGTGAAATTCATTTCTGTGCAGGGCAGTGTGTTTACAGTTACTTACAGAAAAAACTTTTATTCCCACATACAACTCTGGACCAGCCAGTTGACCAGGCAATGCAGACCTAAGCAGAGTTACAGACGTCGAAGTCCATTGAATTCTAAGAGTAAAATTCTGCTTAACTTGTAAATTTTCTTGGATGAATTCACATCAACTCTCCACCCCTGCCGTATTCCTCACATGCCAGGGCACCTCTAGACGATACTTTTCAGCACGAGTGTGGATTTGTTGCGACACCCTCCCTGTGCAGTCCAAAAGCAGCTGCAGGGAACTGTTTCTAAAAACAAGATGAGCCCAAAGTGGTCCAGGATGGGGCCGTGGGGTGGGGTGCGGTGGGGGGAAGAAAAGCTCCTGCCTCCTCCTCAATGTAGTTGGGTGGAGTTGCACAGATGCTCCACATGGAACAGCAAAACTAGAGAAATGACTCACCCATCCACCCACATGGAAAACAGGAAATCAGCTTGGGGCAAAGGAACCCCCCCCCGACACCCCACCATGGCCACGCCCAGCACGCCCATTGAGGCTGGGTAGGCGGTGGCCTCGGGCACGAGGGCACTGGAGAGGCACCAGAGGGGGTGTCGGGGGCAGAGGCGCGCACAGTGGAGCTGATGTGACTGGGCTGCAGCTGCTGCTGCAGCCAGCCAGCCCTGTGCCGCTGCCGCTGCCGCTGCCACATGCCCCAGCCAGGCGCAGAAGCCGTAAGCCACTGCTGGGGCGGCGTGCAGAGCACGGAGCAGCTTCCGCACGCTGCCCCAGCCATCCTGCGCTGCATGATGACGTCATTGCATGATGATGTCATCATGCAGTCCGTGGCGCATGCGCTCTGCGCTCGTGTGTACAAGTGGCCGCAGGCGCCAGAAACTCCAGTGCCGGCAGTGACCATGGTACCATCCTGAGCTTGTTTGGGATCTTCTTTAGCACCCTTAGCACCCTCGTGGGTCAAATCCTAAGTAATCACGCATCCTTCATTGGTTTCTACCAGATCCGTCACTTTTAGGTGCACAACCAATTAATTTCTTTAATTAAAATACTTAACTGGATTCTAGATTTTGGTTTACTGTGACTGGTCATCATTTTACATTCCATGCCGTGGGAGCCTCTTTGTCACTCTGATATACAACAGTGGGGTTTGTGCTTTCTTGTCGCGCTCCTTGTCAGTTCTAGTGAGGCATTCAGTCTAGACTTCTTTGGGCTCTAGTTGTGTGTCGACTGAAGGCTGCAAGTGACTCTGGGTTGGAGGTGACAGCCCTCAGGCAGTGTCAGGAACTGTCTGAAGACCTCTCATGAATAAAACCAGCTGGTGGAAAGGAAAAGTAATGCAACTGAATTTAGACGGTGTATTTTAAATAAATTTAAGTCCATGTTTTGACAATGGAGAACTTCCATCTGACGAGCAAGGATAATTTCCCCACTAATGGAAGGCTTGTTTTCATTCTTGCCTTGGCTTCCTACTATATTAAAACAGTGACTGCTCTCTGGCTATGAGAGGGACCTCCAGCCAGGCCCTCCATTGCTGCTTAAGAAGCTGATGGGGGGAATTAAGGGAGGCATTCGTTAACACACACCATCAATTCTGACAACCCCCCCCCCCCCGCCTGGAATTGATACTGCATTGGGGTGATGCTCTTTTATTCTCTCAAAACATTCTGGGTTCACATTCTGTAGTTTAACCCCAGAGTTTGGGGTGAGGCCTGGAGTGTCACGTCAATATGAAGACTTCACTTCTGGTTTTTTTTTGCAAGAAGTGATATTGCATGTAGGCATGATGTCAAGAAGATTGTCTCCACCAACACCCCCCCCCCTTGGCAATTTTACTGGTTATATACATGGCAGACTGGTCCTTGGGTATTCTGCACCATAGGCCAGCCCAGCTAGGGGTCTCACCACCCTACTAGTCAGGCATAACCCCTGCCATGGCCTGAGCATGCACCGAGCTGCCAGACCCCAGGCTGGGCATGCGAGGAGGCCCTGAGCTGCTGCCCTGTGACCCAGGCAGGCAGGCAGGCAGGAGAGAGAGCCAGGTGGGTGGGGAGCCTGGCGGTGGCGGATTTACTGGCCTGGTCTGCCTCCCTCCCTCCCTCCTTTGTTCATGGAGGAAGGGGTGTGTGGTGGGACAAGGGAAGGCAGGCCAAGTGAGCAGGCCCAAGGCAGCAGCTCTGGGGCCCTGGGCCGCCCCACTCAGGGATGCCACTGCCTCTTGCCACTCCTAGCAACCTAAGCAGTCACCAAGGTCCCCTTAATGGATGGGCCATGCCTGGAGGAGCGTTAAAGTAAGGGCTGAATGAACAAGAGGAGGTGCAGAACTCAGGGTCAGAGAATCCTGACAGAATGACTGGGCGTGTTCTTGGGTCAGTGATCCCCAGTGCAAGACCCATGTTTCTGCCCATTCCCTTCTTCCCCAAAGCAAAGAGCCATTTCTGGCTTTCCTCTACTTTGCTGGAGTGTGAGCGGCTGCAGAAGAGTCTAGGAGGTGCCACCACCATGTTTCCCACTTGAAACAGCTGCCTCTGCCATTGAAGGATGTCTGGCTTGAAACCTACCAATGCTTTGTGACTGGCCCCAGCCCCCCCCCCGCTGGCAGCCATTTGGTGGTGGGCAACACTCTCACCTCCCCACTTGGCAGCTCTTGCATGATGTCATCCACTGCCTGCTCTCACCCCTCCCCCAATGCCTGCAGCCTCCACAGGGCTGGGGGACCCTGTCTTAGACCTTTCATAAGAGTCTGTCTGAACTAACCTACTTTGCAGGCTTGTTGTATGGATAAAATAGAGGGAACTACAGAATCACAGAATCACAGAGTTGGAAGGGGCCATACAGACCTTCTAGTCCAGCCCCCTGCCCAATGCAGGAGGAGCCTAAAGCATCCCTGACAAATATTCATCCAGCCTCTTCTTGAAAACTTCCAGTGAAGGGGAGCTCACCACCTCCCTAGGCAGCTGATTCTACCTTTGAACTACTCTGACTGTGAAAAAGTTTTCCCTAATGTCCAGCCGGTGCCTTTGTGCATGTAGTTTTAGCCCATTGCTTCGCGTCCTACCCTCTGCTGCCAACTGGAACAGCTCCTTGCCCTCCTCCAAATGACAGCCTTTCCAATATTTAAAGAGAGCAATCATGTCCCCCCTCAACCTCCTCTTCTCCAAGCTAAACATTCCCAAGGCTCTCAGCCTTTCTTTGTAGGGCTCAGTCTCCAGTCCCCTGATCATCCTCGTCGCTCTCCTCTGCACCCTCTCGATTTTGGCCACATCCTTTTTGAAGTGGGGCTTCCAGAACTGCACACAGTACTCCAGGTGTGGCCTGACCAAGGCAGTATAGAGAGGGGCTATGACCTCCTGTGATTATGATGCATTGGCTCTTTGATACAATCCAAGACTTAGTTTGCCTTTTTTGCCACCGCATCACACTGACTGCTCATATTCAGTTTACAGTCCACTCTTACGCCAAGATCTCTTTCGCATACACTCCTACCCAGAAGTGTATCCCCCATCCTGTATTTGTGCTTCACATTTTCTTCTCCCCTCAATGTCCTATTTTTCTCTTACTACCTGGCCTCTTCATCATTAAAGAAAAATTTATTGGAGCTTAAAAAAACAACTCTCAACATAATAGCCTCACATTTGCCATTTCATACTGGCAACGGTCCATGCAGGAATAAAGTCACAAATAGTTCATAGCATCTGAACATGGAGTCTTGCCTCAGTGAAAAGGAACATCAGACAGGAGCTTTAAGCTGCATGAAAATTACAGTGGAAATACAGTTAACCCCTAAGCGGCTTGTCTGCCGTTCGGAGGATTCCATAAAGACATTCAGGGCAGTCCTTCGGCAAGACGCTTTAAGTCCTTTGAAGTCCGATGAATAACCTGATTACCACTTCCTAGACACTGTCGCCCTTGGTTATTTAGCCGTAGAAGAACAGACTGTTTCTGGGGCTGTGTGGGCTGCCGTGAAGTGTTACAGTAGGTACTTGGAGGAAGCTTAGAGAAGCTATCGCCATAAACATAATATAAATACTGAGAAATGTGAGCAGCTTCTCACCAGTCAACAGGAATCACTTTGAGGCAAGCGTACCCAGAAGAGGGCATTCAGTGACCCTTCCGCATTCCCCTCCCTCTGCCCCACTTGCAGACCTCTGGAACAGACGAGCTGAATCCCCACTCCGGTGAACCACTCGGGAATCTTTCAGGCCACCTTCAGTATATAGCGGAGCCTATCAAGAACAACAACAAAATCGGGGGGAAATATTTTCTGCTCTTTAAGGGTGTATGCGTGGTGAAAGCTTTTATAAATAATAATTTTTGTTCCAAAGAAAATGATTCCTTCTGCTGCCGCACTCAACACACCTTTTCTATTCATAATATACCAACATGCACCACTATCTCATACCACAGAGACCTCCTTCTCCTTTATACTCCATTGCAACCTTTAAGATTGCTGTAGAGAAGCCTCTGGGCTGCACCATCTGTTCAGCAAGGAAGCGCAAGTCTGGAGAAGGAGGAGCAGGTAAAGAGGAGTCCGAAGGTTTCATCTTTGCTGTTTTAGTCTCCAAATCCTCATCTCAAGTTTGTTTCTCTTCCAGGTGCAAACTGAAAGCACCATTTTGTTTTCGTGCCATTTCCTGTAACCAGAGATGAGGTTTTCCTCTACACGCTTTTCAATGCCCACATTTTTCAATATTATTTATTAATTGTTTACTTCATTAATACGTTGCGACATCAATCTCCTTTCCCTCCCCCTGCTTGCAGACCTCTGGAACAGACAAGCTGAATCCCTGCTCAGAGGAACCATTCAATAATCTTTCAGGGCATCTTCAGTATATAGCAGAGCCTAACAACAACAACAACAACAACAACAACAACAACAACAACAACAACAACAACAACAACAACAACAACAACAACAACAACAAAATCTGGAAAAATATTGAACTTGGAGGCTTGATGAGAGTCATTCCGTGGGGAAGGAAGTGTGCTGGGAGGGAAAGGAGCGAGTGAAGGGTGGGCTCTTCTCAAACAGGAGCTTTTGCAAGCTCAAGCCCTCACTATTCCAGCAAGGCGGAAACATGGGAAGTGCTCCAAGAAACCGATGTGGATGAACAGAATGTCATGTATGCCTGCCTGCAGTACCTGCCATGGGTATGTTATGTGCAACCTATTAATCCTCTGACCCTATGGAAAGTTCTGAGTACCTTTCAGTGCCTGTTATTTGGAAGTTCAGTGTGTTATCTCTCCTTTGAAGTGAAACACTTTCATTTCTGCAGCTCACGGCCTCGAGGCCAAATGCAACTAGTCTGAATTGTATCTTCCCTGAGAACAGGGGATGATTTCATTCCCTATTCGCTATTGTTGCCTATTGTAGTCTAAACTTTAATACTTTTTGTTTCTGGCATTCGTGCCAGAATCTCAACGGGCTACTAATCTGGGGTGGGACTTTAACCTATAAGTAACCATGCTTTCCCTCAACACGTCACTTCTGCCAATTCCATTGTCTGAGCACCTTGAACCTGATAGATCTCTAATAAAAGTTACTTCAACCAAAGCACCTGTGTGATTGCTGTGGAGAACTTGGGCATTTACTTGCCAAGGACTGACACAGAGAGCTCCAGAATAAGCTAAGGGAGAAAAAGGAAATGTTTAGGAAATGGAGAGAAGGACAGACCTCTAAAGAGGAATATATGAGGGTGACTAGGTACTGTAGATCAGCCATCAGAGCTGGGTCTGGCCAGGAGGGCTCACTACAATAAGAAAAACGTCTACAGATATGTGAGAAGCAAATGCGAGGTAAAAGAGGCAACTGGACTGCTGTTGGGAGTGGAAGAAGAAACTCTGATAGAGGACAGAGAAAAAGCAGACAGGCTTAATGACTTTTTTGCCTCTGTTTTCTCCCTGATGAACTTGAGCCCATCTAGAGATGGTAGTAGACATGTCAGGACATCTGGGGGGCTAGTTGACATAGACAGAGAGGCTGTGGAGAGGCACCTGGCTGCACTGGATGAATAGAAATCCCCTGGGCCATATGGTGTGCACCCAAGAGTGCTGAAAGAACTTTCTAGAGAACTTGCAGAGCCTCTGTCCATCATCTGCAAGGCCTCCTGGCGGACTGGGGATGTGCCACAAGATTGGAGAAGAGCTAATGTTATCCCAATCTTTAAGAAAGGGAAGAAGGATGACCTGGGAAACTACAGGCTGGTCAGTCTAGCTTCTGTTGCTGAGAAGATATTACAGCAGATTTTAAAGGGATCAATCTGTAAGCATCTGAAGGACCGTTTAGTGATCCAGGCAAGTCAACATGGTTTTGTCTCCAACAGATCTTGTCAGACCAATCTGGTTTCCTTCTTTGATTGAGTGACGAGCTTACTGGATCATGGGAACTCTGTCAACCTGATTTACCTGGATTTCAGTAAAGCTTTTGATAAGGTTCCCCATGACATTCTAATGGGTAAACTGGAAGACTGCGGACTGGACTATAGGACAGTTTGGTGGATAGGGAACTGGTTAGAGGACCACACCCAAAGAGTGGTGGTCAATGGCGTTTCATCAGATTGGAGCGAGGTGCCATAGGGCTCGGTTTTGGGCCCAGTACTTTTCAATATTTTTATCAATGATCTGGATGAAGGGGTAAATGGGCTACCCATTAAATTTGCTGATGATACCAAATTGGGAGGAGTGGCAAACACCAAAGAAGGGGGAGTTAAAATTCAACAAGATCTGAATGCTCCGGAGAAGTGGGCGGTTGTGAACAGGATGCAATTCAACATAGATAAGTGCACAGTATTACATCTGGGCCACAAAACAGGGGAGATGCAAAGAAGGACCAAAGTATGTGTTGAGGAGGCAACTGAAAGAGCAGACCGGGGAAGAGGGAAGCCTCTTCATTTTGTATCTGGTTATGCTTCAAGACTTCTGTTTCCAGCCCACTAACTGGTTCTACACATGCGCTGGGTAAACAACAGTAATCAAGATTGTGGTTAGTTGGGATTCATCAAACCAGGATCTGAAATCATGGCCTGAAGGTGATTTATTAACCAAAATCCGGCTCTGTATATCTGAGAGAGAGATTATTCTATATAGGTCAGGCAAGCTGTGTAGAAAGGCCCGAGTGAATCTGTGTGTGGAAGAGAAGAGAGTTTATTCTGTCAGTGAAGATGTGGGTGGAAAATTACTTTGTGTGACTAAGTATTTAAGTATTTAAGAAGATACGATTATTTTGAAACTACCAAGCTTATGAAACTATACTGAAACCAATATGCTTATCAAAACTCTGCAACCATCATGCTTATGTTCTTATAAATAAATTCTACTTAAAAAAAAGATCCATTTTTTCCTTACAACTACCCTCATGTGCTGACCATTCTGTCAAACTACCATCTTTAAACAAGCCTTCCTATAGTAACTCTTAAAATGAGGAGGTCTGAGAGCCTCTCTATACAATACTTCTTACACGAAGATGCTCAAGTGAAGGGAGACACAATGTTAGTCAGGACGTGTAGTTTAAAAAGACTGAGCAATCTGGGGAGCAATCTCTGCCAGCTCCACATGGGGCAGAAAAAGCAGGGATAAAACCTCCCCCCTGTGATAATTTGACATGAGGAAATGGCTTGAGGGGGAAGGGGGAGCCCCTTCTCCCGCCATGGAGGCCTTCTGAGGCCATTTGTGCTCTCTATTTTTAAACTTTCCCCGAAGCTCCTGTGTGGCTACAGGGAACCCAAACCCAACTCCTTACAAACCTGCACATACAGCTTGACCCTAAGGCAAAAGCCTTTGGTGGCTGCAAAAACCATCTGAGGGAGTGAGGCAAGTGGCAAAATAAAGCGGCAAGCTGAAAAGGGAAGGTGTTCTCAAGCTAAACATCTGGGTGAATTAGAGAAAAGCTGAAGGTCTGTGTGACTGGAAATAAAAAGAGTGTTGGTTGTGTGACCAGAGCCCTCTTGAGCTATAAGTTTAATGTAAGGAGGGGTTCAATTAATGGCCCAAAGGTTGTTTAAAAAGGAAAATCATTACACCCTGCCCTCCCCAGGCCTACCATGGGGCTTCAGTGGGCTGGGCTCAGGTTTGATATGACTTCGCGAAAGCTAATCTATTTTCTTGCTTCGGATACATGCTGGTATATTTTTACTTCATACTGGCTCATTTTTAAAAAGTTTCTTATACATTCTGTACTTCAAAAAGAATTATGTAAACTTTAAAATTGTTCAACCAGAGTAGCATTTTCGCATTGTTTCCAGTACAAGTTTTGACACATTCCTGCCATTCACTTGACCAGCCTTTTGGAAACATTTTCTAACAGAAAATTGTCTTCCAGTTTAAGTAGCATCATCGCTATATAGAATGTTACTCATATTTACTCAAATAGTCCTCAAAATCTAACATTTCTTTTATATCCAACATTGTACTTTCCAAGCTCCTTTCAGACTGTTCTCTCAGGCATTCGGCTTTTTCTTGTTGTTCTTATAGTTTCTGCTGAATGTTTATTTACAGCAGAACTGGGAGAAAAAAACAAACTACCCCAAACCAGAGTGTGTGTGTGTGTGTGTGTGTGTGTGTGTGTGTGTGTGTGTGTGAAAGTCAGTAAGGGGTTTCCAAATGCTCAAATAATTATCTAATGTATTTTCCCTGATTAAAGATGCCAATTTGGCCATCTTGGCATAGTCCATCATTTTTTTCCAGTCAATTTTCTATTGCAGGTAATGTTACAACCAACTTTCCATTTTTGAGCATATAATAGTCTTGCTACTGTTATCATGTACAAGAATAGCATGCCATGTGCAGCTTCCAGTTGTTTATTCATTAATCCCAGCAAAAAGACCTCTGGCTTCATTTGAACATTAGTCATTAAAATCTTCTGAACAATGGGCAGCCCAATCGTACCCCCCCCCCCAACCAGGCAGCGTCGTTGCTCATGCGCCGGTGTAAATGGAGCACTGCTGCATGGCTTCCTATGGACTTTTGCAGGATAGTCCCGCCAGCACCAGAGCGTGGCAAGGTGAGATGCAGCGGCCCCTGGGAGGAGGGCCCGCCCATCATTCCCCTGACAACCCCGCTCACACCAGCCAATGGCCATACGCCTCCCTTGACATTCAGGCGAGGGGCAAGCAGTGACGCAGCCAATGGGGAGGGCCACAAACAGAGAATCCTCACGGGAGGGAAAGAACCAATAAATACAATTGAATCACACTAAATGCGCATTGCTGTACCTCATTTCAATGTAATTTCTAAACACAGGGTATAACCAAGAAATATCAAAGTCTTTTTATGCTGACACTCATGCAATATAAAGGTTCTGATGTACAGAGCGATGTAAATAAAGTCCGGAGAGGTCCAAATGTAAAAGTCTCATGTGTCTTCTTTCACACGTTTGTAAAGAAAAAAACTTTTTATGTTGTGCGTATGTGCTTCTTCCTTGCGGCCGCCGCAGTCTGGGTTCTGTTGCCAACGTTTCTGTTTATAAGTATTTCTGTATACTACATGGTTATGAACAAGCAATGCTCCTGATGAAGATTATTACGAAATCTGAGCCATCAGCTGGTCACAGATTGAGCGTGTAGCTGCTGGATGCTTTCATCCATGTATGATATACATAAAATCTCAAGGATTCAATTGTATTTATTGGTTCTTTCCCTCCCGTGAGGATTCTCTGTTTGTTGCTACTTGTATACGGGAGGTGCCTGTGGCTGTTGTTGCTATTACAATGGGGAGGGCCAGGCTGGTGGCTGCAGCTTGGTGTGCTTGCAAATACCTGCTGCCACCACCAAAAGAAAAAGGTCCCCCCCCCATGAAAAGTAGGGCCAGACAGTAGGGAGCTGATCTCTGTTGCCTGGAGACCAGTTGTAATTCTGGGAGATCTCCAGCTACCACCTGGAGACTGGCAACCCTAAGTAGTCCCCAGTTCCAGAGGAGCAGTTGGGGGGAGGTGGAGCCGTCAATGAGTGACAGGAACGTCCATTGGGAACCACATGGGAGGCGGGGAGGCTGTTTGGAAATGAGGGGAATGAAAAGCGCTCTCAGACTTGCTGCTGCGCAACTTGAACACATCACTGCATCTCTACAAAGCGAGAATGGGGGCCAGACCTTGACAGCCATGTCCCAGTACTGGGGAGATGCCCCCCCCCCAGAGTGAACTGACAGACCCTCCCCACGCCAAGCCCATCCCTGCTTCTGCAAACACATCCCCCACCCCCTGGCAGCAGCCTTCCACCTGCAGCGACCGTCTTCCTGGCTTCTCAGGTGCCAGCAGCTCAGCCTATCAGAGAAGGGAAGTCCTCAGTGCCTCCCCCCCCCCCAGACATTCATGGGCCACAGTTCAATTCCCACCCCTCTGCCTGAAGTTACATTGAGGGGAGGAAGGGGGCAGAGAGGCTGGACGGGGTGCCACTTGATACATTTGTGGGGATGTGTGAGTGGACATGGGTGACAGGGTGTTGAGAGGGGGGCTAATGGCAATGTCAGTCAGGCATGCAAACACAGAAGTGTGTTGTTTTTCAACACATTTTATTAAACCGGGAAAAGTGCCACTGTCCCTCGGTAGCCATCACATTTTGGGCAGCCCTCATTCTGCACTCCCAGGGGTGGGGCGGAGATGCTGGCTGCCTTGAGATATTGCTTCCTGGGCTGGACCTGAATGACACTCGCAGAGGATTTGGGGGGGGGGGAGCTGAAGCAGACATGCTTGGTTGTCTCCCGGATGAGTCACGACATGCCTGCAAGGGAAAGACACAGATGTGCAGCAAGTAACTCAGCCGAGCCAAAGCCCACACTCCAACATCTGAGAAGATGCAGAGCAGCAGCGGGAGCTCCACAGGTGCAGCTGGCAACCAGATGATGCAAGACCCTCTGGCGAGGAAGTGCTCTGCCTTGGGGGGAATTTTACCGTTAAGGGAGAAAGTTAACAGGTAGTTACAAACACCTGGTCAAGAGTAGTTTTCTGGGCATCTGCCTCTGGGGCTGGCAGGGGCTGCCACCACCGTGCTCTCCCCCGCCAAGGCTAGCTGTCAGGTGAGTTCAGGTGATGGGGCAGCCAGCACAAATCAGCCACTGCCCCATCTCCTTCTTACCTGTAAGTGCACCTGCACAATGCCAGCAGGCATGCCCCTCCCCGCTCCCCTCCCCAATTCCATCCCTTGGAGCTGCTGGCAGGCAATGGGAGGGGTTGCTGGGAGGCTGTGGCAAAGGACCAGGCACCCCTGCTCAGAACAGAAGGGGCTTCTGCCAGGTGGTGCCCAGTAAAGCCAAGCAAGCCCAAAGTATGCATTTTAGAACATGGCGGGCCTCCCTTCCACTCTGGCTGCTGCTCACTGCTGGGTGGCATGCTTTTTCCTTGTCTTGGGTCTACAAAGAAATGAGCAGTGCCTTCCAGTCAAGCTGGCCAGACTGACTTGAGATGCGGAGAGTTAAGGCACTCTTTGCAACTTGGAAAAGCCCTCCTTGGATACAAGTTCCTCAAAGAAGAGATGCCGATGTGCCACTCTTCCATGCCCACCACACACCTGCAAAGATGTTAACAGTTCCCTGGAGCTGAGCCTTCTCTCCACTGCTGCTGGCCGGACTGCCACAGGAGGCCACGTCTTTGCCACTGACAATACAAGAGCAACTTGAGTGACTGCTCATGCCCCGTCATGTATGGTTGCCAACTTTCAGGTGGGGCCTAGAGATCTCCCGGCGTTACAGCTGATCTCCAGATTGCAGAGATCAGTTCTGTGGCTGCCTTGGAGGGTGACATTATGCCCTACTGAGGAGCATCTCCTCCCCAGACCGTGCCCTCCCTCGGCTCCAGCCCCACATTTCCAGGAATTTCCCAACCATGAGCGGGCAACCCTGGCTCCATGGCTTTTTGCTCCCTGGTTGCAGATTGATTGGTACCATTTCCTCAACTGGCAATGGACAATTACCCATCACCACAACCCATTGGCTGCCATTCAGTGGCGGGGATGAAAAGGCAGGTCGAAAGCCATCACCAAGCAGTCATTTCTTGCCAAAACTGTGACGTCACTGCAACACGGTGATGTCATTCCTGGTTTTCAGCGGGAAGCGACGCTGCATTGCCCAACACAACTCCGGCCCCTCTGCCACCACGGGATGCCTCCTGCCTATTCTCAGACCTGGGCAGGAATCCTATACGGAGCTCAGTAACAGACACACAGGCCATATTGCTCAAGAGTTCGATTTTTGTTAACAATGAGGAAAACAATAAGGGGACATCTGGCGAATTTATCAAAATGTAGAAAATTCAAACAAGAACGTTCAGTACTGTGATATACAATTCTGATATGGAAATATACGGCGATATGAGTGACTAGAACTGTGAGGAAAGAAGAAATGTGTGAGAAATGCAAGGAACCCTGAGCAGGCCCTGGAACTATTTTATTTCGATATTTGTACTCACTTTTCTCCCCCAATGGCTTCCCAGGTGCTCGCTGGTGGTGGGCAGACTCCTAGCAGTTTGCTCCACTGCCCGGCTGTAGATCACAAGCTGCCCAGTGATTGCCCACCATGGACAGGCAGCCTGAGCAAGTGCATAGCAGGAGTGCTCCTGATGAGGCACGATGATGTCACTTCCTGAGGGCCAAGCTAGAAGTGACGAACGACACTTGCCTGGAAAGTGAACAGACTCGCGTGTATTCCCCCCTGCTCACTTGCCCTCCACTCTCCCTCCACTCTACGTGATCGAGTGGAGTGCAAGTGGAGGGCAAGTGAGCAGGGAGGAATACACGCGAGTCTGTTCACTTGCCGTTCCAGTGTCATTCGTCACGTGTAGCTTGGCCCTGAGTTAACATCATTGCATTAGCCCAGGAGCATGAAGATGACCACACCAGTGATTACCAGGTCCGCTTCCTCCCACTGGGAGGGTTAGGGTACCTGGCAACCCTATCGATAGAGACACAAAACAGCAACATCTCCTCTCCTCCATTTTATTTTCACAGTAACCCAGTGAGGTAGCTCAGCCTGAGGGTGTGTGGCTGTCCCAAGGTCACCGAGGAAGCCTCCGTGGCATAGGAATCCGAACCCAGGTGTTCCAGATTCTGGTCTGAAAGTCTAACCACTACACCATGCTGCCACTCAAGTACATTACTATCCCACCCTTCTTTCAAAGCGCTCAGCCCAGCATACCTATTTCTCCCTTTATCATTTTACCATCACAACAACATAGTGAGGTAGGTTTTGCTGAGATACAGGTTATCCAGGTACCTTAATGCCATGGAGGGGATTTGAACCCGGGCCTCCCACTATACAACACTGGCAAGTAGCAATTCATTCTTTACTTATTTAGTTTTATTTATTAATTCAACTTCTAGCCCGCCCGCCCTGCAAGTAGGCTCAGGGTGGGTCACAACAGGGATAAAACAGCAAGTATAAATATAAATACATTTGCAGCAATAAAACCAATAAAACTATATCAAACTACGGTGCCCCCCAAATTGCGGCTCATTCTGTTCATCCCTACCCAAACCCGTGCAGAGGAGGGGTTTCCGCTGTTCTGGTCAGATCTTCTCATGGGGGGGGTGGGGCTGAGGTAGCTAGGCAACCCCCCCTTAACAGGAGACCGGTAGGGAGGCTTGTCGGATGAACACCCGGCCAGCCTCAGCCCTATGAGTGTTCCTCATTCTACGCTAGCAGTCCATGGATACTTGAGCCTCAACAATTAAGTGTGGGGGGCAGGTCTTCCGCTATATCATCCCAGCATTGCCCCCCACCCCCATTCCTTGCTGCTGCTTCACAGGCTGGAGGGGGAAATGGAGGGGGGAGCTTTGGCATTGTGCTGATGAGCAAAGTTAGTTCTGGCACAAAACCAAAAGTGACATCATGATGTTGGGGCAAAGCTCTAGGATTCACCCCAAACTCTATGGCTTAATCCTAGCACATCACCCAACGCAATGACATCACTTCCAGTTTTGCACTAGAAGTCACGTTGCACATCACCACACTGTCAGCGAGATTGTTCCCCATCCCGCAGTTTCTCCAGGACGGATGCCAGTTGCAGCTCGCCATGCTAACAACAATGCAAATTGAATGATAGATAGAACTAGCTACAGCTAGTTGTCTAGCTAGAACTACAGCTATGACCCATCCAATGCAACACAGCCCTCAGGCAACCTACTGGGAGCTCTATCTGTTTTGTGGGACTGGAGACATTTTCATTTCTTCTGGTAAGTTATCAGATGTGAATATTAACCTGAGTTCAGTTTGATAGATCACACATCATACCAGCTCGATCTAGGAATGATGCAGGCAGGGCTGATTAATTCCTAAAACCTTTGATTGTGGTGATGAATCCCCGTATCCACTCTGATACCACCAGGTACAGCACCAGGCAACCCTGTGCTGGTGTGAATGCCACTGGGAGTCCCAGGTAGGAAAATCCTCAGAGAAATTCACAGAAAAGATAGTCCAGAAGAGTCAGCCGTGTTAGTCTGTAGTCGCAAAACAGTAAAGAGTCCAGTAGCACCTTTTAAGACTAACCAACTTTATTGTAGCACAAGCTTTTGAGAATCACAGCTCTCTTTGTCAGATGCATCTGATGAAGAGAGCTGTGGCTCTCAAAAGCTTGTGCTACAATAAAGTTGGTCAGTCTAAAAGGTGCTACTGGACTCTTTACGAGAAAGAATAGTGACATTCTATGCACATCAAGTGTGCAACATTCACCTATAAGTGTTGTGTGCATGTAATAACAATGTATACCAAACCATGGAAGCTGCTGTGTCCCTGAGTGGTGCTGTAGTTAGAGCTCTGGACTAGGATCTGGGGCACCCAACTGCAAAGCAGCCCTGCCCTGGAAACCCTCTGCTGGCTGGTCATTCTCTCTCTCTCTCTCTGGCTTACCTCTCCCACAAGGTTGTGGCTGTGAGGATAAACTAGAAGGAGAGAGAACAACGTTTTAAGTCTTTGGTAGGAAAAGTGAGGTATAAATCAATACAATAAGGGAAATCCCTCCTCAGCGGTCTACTGATGAATGCATTTCCTGCCCAGTAAAAAGTGTTTTAAGGCAGTGCATGAATAAGAGGAAACGTTGAAGAAATCAAGCATCTGTTTATCAGCACAAGCCGTGTTGAGTACAGCTTATGGATTTGTTTTCACCGCAGTGAAATTCACAAGAAGATAGGCAAAGTTAATCATGCTGAGCTGAATTCCCTTATTGTAAACTACTTGATGCTATGTGGTGCTGCCAAAGAGGACTAAAGGGTGAAATGACATTTCCTTTCATTTTAAACAAATGCTGTGCAAGTTGATAAAAACATTTCTTCACTGCTTCACTTGAGCCCAGCTTGCTTATCTGTTATGGCGTGAAATTGGGGGAAGCTACATTTTCTCCCAACCTTGATTAAAGTGCATTGTTGTTGTTGTTGTTTTTGCCAGTGACCTGTGATCATGCTCAATTAAGCTGCTTGGATAAATTGCAAAAAGTCCAGCATGTATGGCAACCACCAAAAAGCATACAAAGGCACGGGCAAATGTCAGTTGTCTTTGCTTGTTTTTTTAGAAAGAGAGAAGTCAAATGTTACAATTAATGCCATGCCTAATTTTCATGAGGTTTCATTTTTGATGTAAAACTTGCCAATTTGGCTTTCGCCAAACCCATTTTCTACTATTCCCCTGTGTGTTTTCCTCTGCCCATTCACAGCCATTGTCTCCCTGAACCTGCAACCCAATTTCTGTGGGTTTTTTTAAAGTTAAAGGACTTTTTCCATGGTACATTCCTAGTCAATCAGGATTGTGTATTGTAAGTAGGGCTTTTTTTCAGGTGGAACGGAGTTCTGGAACCTCTTGAAAATGGTCAGATGGCTGGTGGCCCCACCCCCTGATCTCCAGCTGAGCAGCGCAGAGGGCCATCTCAACGCCCCTCTGTCTGGAGATCAGGGGGCGGGGCCACCGGCCATGTGACCATTTTCTCCGAGGGCAACCCACTGAGTTCCACCACCCCTTTTCCCAGAAAAAAAGCCCTGGTTGTAAGTATTATGACTGAGTAGCCCAGGGGTCCCCAGTGTAGTCTCCACGGGTGAGTTATCATCAGGTCTCACTGGCAACCAGTGGGAAGGGGGGGGTACTTACTGGTCTTTGTAAATGTGTGAAGAGTGAGCATGCTCCCAGATGGTGCGCAATGATGCCCTTTCCAGAAGTGAATTCTTTGCCCTGGCTTGGGGGGGGGGTGCTGGTTTAGGGGCTGAAATTGGTCCTGCATAAAGTGCAGCAGCACCCCTGTGGGCAACACAATAGCGCCGCTTCTGGAAGTGCCACCGCCACACTTGGCTGGGCCCCTGTGTGCAGTGCATTTGCCTGGGTTGCCTGCCAGCAGCAGGCAATTGCCAAGGGGTCTGCCATCTCCCACCAACGATTGGGGCAAACTGCCAGGTACCTAGGAACCCTAGTGCCATGTTGCTTGCCAACACTTCTCCTGGAACTCGCCACGTGTCTTATAAAACTCTTGCCCAGCAGGGCTTCTGGTTAGCCACTGGAGATCCAATTGGCTATGCAGATAAAATGTCATGGTGGCCACCACAGTGCCGGTTTTATTCTCTGCCATTCCTCTTTCCTAGTGTATTTTTAAAAATTAGCTGTCTTCTCCCTTGCAATCTGACGAAGTAGTTGTAAGTGTTGTCCAGTATTTTGGTGTCCTGGAATAGGATACTGTGTCCTGTTTGGGTTAGGCTATGTTCAGCCACTGCTGATTTTTCCAGATTTAGTGTTTTCCAGGACACTAAAATACTTGACAACACTTCCAACTACTTCGTCAGATTGCACAGGGAAGCGATTGAAATTTATAACCATAAGCACAATTTCAACAGGAAAGAAGAGACTTTAAGAATGAATAGAGCATGGTTTCCAGTCCTGAAAAACACCAGGCTAACAAAATACTCTACACCCTACAATAGCCCTGAAGAGAAGATTAGAATATCAAGCACCAATCCATATGCAAAAGAACCTCCTCAGGATACAGTGAAGCCTCCCGCCATTAGCATTCCACACCCTGGGAAACCCTTACAGGATGACTCAGCCCAAACCCACCTTCCTGAGTAGATATAAATTACCTGCCAACATCTTCTCCACACTGTGACACTGAGAGATCTCTGTCTTTTGGTGCTACACCTCTGAAGATGCCAGCCACAGCTGCTGGCGAAACGTCAGGAACTACAATGCCAAGACCATGGCAATACAGCCCGGAAAACCCACAACAACCATAAATTTAATACTCTTCGACCACATATTCTCCCACTGTTTGAACTTGCTCCAGGACAAAAAATGGAGAGAAGAAATGGCATTGATGACACTCTAGCAATTTTCCACAATCTCCTTGGAGAGATTAGGGAAATTCCTTGAGTGTCACCCAGAACTGATGTCACAGTTCCCCAAAAATCCATCCTACTCAGATGCTGTCCCCATATCTTCTGTCATTTGCCAGTACAGGGATGGCAGCCCTAGATGTGATGCCATAGTCAGCTCTCCAGAGCTGCTGTTTTCTCCAGGTAACTAGGGTTGCTAGGCTGAGCCAGGCAACCAGCAGGAAGGTTGGGGGAAGGGAAAAGTGTGTGTGTGTGTGTGTGGGGGGGGGGTGATTTTAGCTATGCCACAACATCACTTCTGGGGGAAACTGAGAAGTGACATAGGGTAGCTCTAGGAATCACCAGAAACACTATGGTAAAACCAGTTGCGATTTAGCTAATGTCACTCAAAAAAAATATCTTCCACTGCTTCTCTGAGAGACAGTAGGAAAACAAGGCTGATAGCACATAGCCTCGCAGCCATAAGTTGTATTTCCAGGAGAACTCCAGCCTCACCTGGAGGTTGGAAACCCTATTTGGGCCTGTACCCCCAAACTCTCAGCTTTAATGCTGGTGGTTACGTTTAAGGCCCTAAACAACTTGGGTCCAGGGGACCTGAAGGGCAGTTTTCTCCCATGTTGTCTAACCTGCCAGTTAAGATCTGCCTCTCAAGCCCTGCTCTCTGGGCCCCCTGCTTTCAGAGGTGCGCTAGGTGGTGAGAACAATGGGGCATTTTCTGTGGTGGCACTATACTTTAGGAGTGCCCTCCTGTACTTGTCTTTCTTTTAGGCGCTAGGCCAAAACCACATCTCTTTACTCAAGCTTTTAATTAGGGTGAGATTTTCCTTTCAACGATTTAATGGGCTGCTTTTGTTTACTGGATCAGCCGTGTGCTGCTTGTTTTTAATATTATGATCATTTTAATTGTCAGTTGCCTCAAGCAGGACTCTGAAGAGGCAACATGGAAATATCCTAAACAGACAGACAGACAGACAGACAGACAGACAGACAGTGAGAGGCTAGATGGCCATCTGACCGCAATGCTGATTCTGTGAACCTGGGCAGATCATGAGAGGGAGGGCACAAGGGGTTGCACCAGGGCTTGGTTTTCACAGCCCTTCTTACATGCCCAGGGTAATGCTGCTGATCACCACCTTGGGGTCAGGTAGCAATTTTCCACAGGCCAGTTTGGCTAGGGATCCTGGGGGTGTTTCACCATCTTCTGGGCATGGAGCAGGGGTCACTGGGGCAGTTCGGGGGGGGGGAGAGAAACTGTGAATTTCCTGCATTGTGCAGGGGGTTGGATTAGATGACCCTCAAGGTCCCTTCCAAACCTATGATTTTATGCTTCCAATTTCCATAACCTTACCAAAATTTAGTCAATTTCTGTGCAGGCATTTTTGTTTTCAGGTTAAGATTTACCAGAGCCTACTTGACTACACAGTCAATAAGAACAATATATGATAAATTATCCAACCTAGATTCAGTATAGGTTGCAAAACCTAGCGATGTCGTCTCAGGTACCCTTATTTCTCTTCTAATGCAGCTAATTCCGCCTCAGGCCTCTCTTTATGCTAATAAAAAGACATTGCAGTCCTTGGAAGGCCAGGCTGATCTGACCTCACAGCCACCACCACTGCTTCTGACCCAACTGGTGGAGGTCCTGGTGTGGCATGACCCGGTGCGGTGTAGCAGAGAGACTCTTGCCCTGAGGGGGGATCTGGGGTCAGTCTCCTGCCCAGAGTTAAAGCCCACCTCGGCCTCTAGTCACCCCCTCCCAGCACCAACTACTTCAAAGTGAGAGAGGCAGATTAAAAGGGCCGTATGAGGAAAGGAATTGTGGGTGGAAGAAATTGTTTCAGGAATAATGGGATGAAAAATATTATAAATTATAAGTATCGGATCTTTGTTTCTTGAAGCTGACTTGGCAATCCTAAACAAAACTACACCCTTCTAAACCTATTGATTTAAATCAATAATAGACCTTCCACCTCCCATGCAGGAAAATGCTGTATTTTAATATTTTATACCCGCCAATTTTAATTGTTTTGATATAATGTTTTAATGTTTTTATACTTGTCTAGAACAGTGGATAAGTGGCTAATTAAGTGCACCTGGTGGTTGTCCTTGATTAGGCGGCTCCTCCCCCAGGCTTAAGAAAAGGCGGGGGGATCGAAAAGAAAGGAGGAAGAGGCTGAATCACAGGAGCATGGAGGTTGGGTACCTATTTGTCTAGTGGGCTTTGTTTTAGCTCAGATTAGGTCAAGCTCTTTTTTTTATTGCCATTGCTTTGCCTCAAGAGTGAGTATGGTTAATTTGACTGTTCTCTTGAGCTAATAAATAATTATCCTTCCTGTGTCTTGAGTGTCTGCTTGCTGTGCACAAGGGCTTCCAGCTAAGGACCCTGAAACCTGTGAGTCTGGTATAAACAGGCGGGGCATATAACTCTGGGAGAGCTTCTGGGGTACTGTGTGGCTGTTATCAGCACCAGAACCAGGCCCAGAGGGTTTGCCCACTCTTTACATGGTGGCAGCGAAAAAGGGAAGCTGGACAAGGTGTGGCACAGCAGCAGTACTCTTTCCAAGACTATAGTTGCTGCATAGCAATTGGCAGGTTTGTTATTTTGGTTAGATAAGATGAGTCAGGACAGAGACCTTGACCGGGCCGAGTCCTCGTTGGAAGCGGAAACTGGAGACCAGCCCTCGTCTGGAGAGAAAAGTCTTAGAACTGACTTGCTTCCTGAGAATATTGTCGGAGCAGAAGGAGGTGCTCCTGTGGATTACAGTTTACTGGCTTCAGTAAGTGTTTATAATGGAGAAGTTTTACGTTTGGGAAGAGATCCCTTGTGGCAGGATCAAACGACAAGAACTGGAGGGATGCTGGAATGCTCCCCGCTTAGACACTTTTCAACGGCTCAAGAGGGCAGCCAGACATCTGGAAGTACTCAGCCGTTCTCCAGCCTGCATGGAACAGCCCAAGGCAGAGCGTCAGCAGGTGAGACCCTGAGGGGACAAGATCAGGCTAGAGCTCCAGGGAATGGGCAGGACTCAGTGCAGCAGCAGCTTTGTGCCCTGATGACTCAGGTGTTGGCACAGAATGCCCAACAAATGGCACTGCTTCAGACTCAAGTCACTGCAGGACAGCAGAACTGTTGGGCACGTATGAGATTCCCAGAATATCAGAAAGGGGAAGATATTAGTGCTTTTTTTCATCACTTTGAGGCAGTAGCTCAAGATGTGGGCTTGTCTGAGGACCAATACATGGGAGTCCTTAGACGTTCCTTGCATGGAGAAATATTGGAATTGATGGCGGGCTTAACAGTCCAACAGTCTAGAGACTATTGTTACTTTAGGACCTTGGCCTTACAGCATTTCGGCAGGTCCAGTGAACAGCTGCGGAAAGACTTCAGGAATGTTACTCCCCAGCATGGAGAGACGTATGGCTTGTTTGCAAGTCGATTGCAGAGGATGGCTGTTAAGTGGGTAGAGTCTGCTAATGTCCACACTTTTGATGGGTTGTTTGACCTGATGCTGAAGGAGCAGATGTATAAAGTTGTTCCAGCAGAATATGCTATGCTTGCTAGAGCTCAGAGACCAAGGACTGTGACAGAGTTGGCTCAGCTACTGGACGAAATTGTAGCTGCCAGTCAGGTTTCTGTGGAGTGCTGGCATTCAATTTCCAAGCAAGTGGCCCCTACTCCTCCAACACTGACGCCCCGACCTTTGCCTGTGTCTGAAGTAGGAAGGAGGGAGCCAAAGTGTGGGGAAGGGCAGAAGCCAAGACAGAAAGAAACTGTGTGTTTTGGTTGTGGTCGGTCAGGACATGTGCGCTCCCAATGTCCTGATTTGCAGCTTAAGTCGGGACTGTGGCAGCCTAGAATGCATTTTATTTCTAGTGGAATTCAAACAACTGCACATTCACGGGACTATGTACCTGAAGAAGATTGGGATTTACAACAACAAAGAGAAGAAGCAGGTACTCCTGATTCTGTTGCTTCTTCTGGAGAGATACTCCAGCCTCAACTCGTGAGTAGATGTGTGTCTTTGGAAGGGAAGTGGCCAGCCCAAGTTCGTCAGTCTAGAAGGGACCAGAGCCTGCCCCAAGTTGCCTCACGAGAAGGGAGAGAGAGGATTAATATGAGAACTGTTCGGATGCTGGGTCGTAGGGGAAGTGCCCCAGTGGACCTGAGTCAGAAGCATGTTGACTGCCAGGTGGAGAAGGAATTGGCAGAAATTAAAGAACAAAATTGCCACCAGCAGTTTCCAATAGCAAGAAAAAGAACTAAGTTTTTGCAAACAGCTGTTAAAGAGTTTCCAGTTATTACCAGAAGCAAGGCAAAGACGTTGCAAGAGATTGCTGTAGAGCAACCTGGAATCAGCAGCCGGCAAGCGGAGAGTCAAGCAGCCCCCACCTCAGGAATGTCCACCACCCCAGCTTCGGTTGTGGAAGCGAGGGGGAGAGGGGGGGAGGAAACTCAAGCTGCTGCAGAAAGTAAAAGGGAACTTTTTTTCTGTGAGGACAATAATTATAACACCCAAGAGCCTGTTAAGGGCATTCTGCCGCCTCACACTAAGCAACATCTAGCACGTTCCCCTGAGTTGAAACCATCTAATTGCATTAAACCCTTTGTGGTGAGAACAAATGCTTCAAAATGTGGGATAAAGGTGTTGTTGTTTCAGGAAGGCCTAGATAATTGTCTCTGTCCAATAGTGTGCCTCAGTTGTAAACTTTGGCCTAGAGAGAAGAGGTATAATTTGTATGAAATAAAAGCATTAGCTTTGATTTGGGGAATAAATAAACTTGAAACATACTTAAAGGGGACTCATTTCCATCTTGAAGTAGATTACAATCCTCTTATATTTATTCATAGGATGAAGAAGACAAACCCCAGAGTCATGAGGTGGGCTTTAAGCCTCCAGAACTTCTCCTTTGATGTTATTGCATTAAGGGGAATGATAATGTCCTAGCTTATGCCCAGTTGAGAGGTTATGATGATATTGAGTGAAGCTGTAATATGATTGCATGTATCCATCCTGAACAATCCAGTTATTTGTAATTTGCAGTTTGTAATCAGTTGTATTTCTGCCATATTTTAATTGTGTATTTTAATTTGCTGACCTTTGTATTGATAACCTATGTTGTCTGCTCACTTGTATGCTGCAGTTATATGTTTGGAGGCTGTCTTGCCTAATTGGTTTGAATTCTCCACCATGCTCTAACAACCCTGTTGGAGAATTGGGGGGGATGTCTAGAACAGTGGATAAGTGGCTAATTAAGTGCACCTGGTGGTTGTCCTTGATTAGGCGGCTCCTCCCCCAGGCTTAAGAAAAGGCGGGGGGGGGGGATCGAAAAGAAAGGAGGAAGAGGCTGAATCACAGGAGCATGGAGGTTGGGTACCTATTTGTCTAGTGGGCTTTGTTTTAGCTAAGATTAGGTCAAGCTCTTTTTTTTATTGCCATTGCTTTGCCTCAAGAGTGAGTATGGTTAATTTGACTGTTCTCTTGAGCTAATAAATAATTATCCTTCCTGTGTCTTGAGTGTCTGCTTGCTGTGCACAAGGGCTTCCAGCTAAGGACCCTGAAACCTGTGAGTCTGGTATAAACAGGCGGGGCATATAACTCTGGGAGAGCTTCTGGGGTACTGTGTGGCTGTTATCAGCACCAGAACCAGGCCCAGAGGGTTTGCCCACTCTTTACAATACTGTTTTTACTGTTTTGAACTGTTGTTAAACTGCTGTGAGCCCGTCTGACGGGGAGGGCGGTCTAGAAATGTGATTAAATAAATAAATAAATAAATAAATAAATAAATGGGTTTAGAAGAATATAACTCTGCTTAGAACCACACCGTAGGAAACTCAGAATTGGGATTCCACAGATGAACTTTTCCTTTTGTCAGACAGCTGTCTACCCCTGAAAAGTTTTACAGAATAAATATATTACACACACACACACACACACAGTTTCTCAGATCAAAACTGTGTGTCTTCTGTCTTCCACACAATCATATAATACTGACTGAGTTTATCCTTCTTCCACTTATTACACGAGGCAATCACGATGAGGAAAGGTCAAAGGACATACCATAGGCACGGGCTTGAAATCTCACTGGTTTATCCACTGAAGGCTGTGTTATTTGTGGTCATTATGAAAGCAGCATACATTTCCTCTCAAGAAGCTCCAAGATTTGAGAATGGCAATTTACCAGGTCTTAGGAGGAACAAGGGATGTTTTTCCAGCGAAGCCCTGCTGGGCCTCAGCCGCAATTAATGTTTCTGCAGGAAAGAGTTAACGTAAACTTTGGCCAATAACAACCCTAGTGAGAGAGAGAGCCTTCATCCTCCCGCATCTTGACGTGAGCTCCTGCCGTTTATTTTTTTCATGTTTCTCACGCACAAATTTCGCCTGATGTCCTCTCCTCCTCACAATGTAGACAGAAGGGGAGAAGAGCCACAGGTTTTTTGAGCTGAACGTTCTGAGGAAATACAAAGATGCCAATTAAGCCTCCAAAATGGATCCACGGAGCCATACAAATGTGTTGTGTGTTGTGTTCTGCTTTTGTTAATTGTACTGCCTGGTAAGTAGTGTGCTTAGAAACACTTCACAATTTCTTGAATTACGCGCTGCGTAACGAGACATCCTGCTGTTGATGTCTTGCTGAATAGGCAGCCATTATTAAGTGCTTGATTATGGTCTAATGGTCTCAAAGCCCTTTTCCTTCCTATGTTCTCTTCTTATTTTCCTCACACCAAAGAACCTTGAGCAAAGCGCAGGCCACTGTTTCCCCGAGGAACATTTTGCACTGGATCCCAGTTAGATTGCCATGCAGGCAGCTTACCAGACAAGAACACTTTAGCACCATCGTGTGCGGAATTTCATCTTGTCTAGTCAGACTGCCCTCTGGGCCTCAGTGTGGCCAGGAGAGGCTTATGCAGAACTTGCCCTATTTGCTTATTTTTATTTTAAAGAAAACACATCCTGCTTTCCCCCTTCATGGGGATTCAAAGTGGTTTGTCACTTTGCTCTCCTCTCTTCCACCTTATCCTTGAAACATCAGCTTTGTGAGGTAGGTTATGCTGAGGAATTGTGACAGGCCCGAGCGTCCATGGCAGAACAGGGCCTTGAACGTCGCCGTTTCAAGTCCGAGTCCAATATTTGAGCTACGATGTTCTGTGCCGGCTCCCTTCCGACATTCAGGGTCCTGCTCAAATGTCTGATCCGAACCCGGATTATCCGTGTTGATCCTTTGCACAGCATCTGATGCACACAGCGGGCTGCCCACAGGCAAGAAGCCAAATGCTGTGGGTGTAATGTGTGTGTGAATTACATGTTTTAAAGGGATTGTGTGCTAATGCGGTTTAGAGTGATTCATCTTAATGTTGGGAATGAGATTATGTGGCTGCAACAAGCCCAGTTTTACAGCTGTTGCAGACACACGAGCGGAATGTACAACATGGGCTCCTTGGTGTGAGGACTGTGAGTGCGCAATCTGCTCAAACCCTCTTCTGTGTGTTAAAGGCAAAGATTGGTACAACCATTTGATTTTGATCATTTGTCATTTGGTTTGTTCTTCAATCGTTTATAGTAAATTTTCTTTATTATTTATTATACCTGTTTGGATTTAGGCTGATTCCACATGGCTTACCTGAAGCTGGGATGTTGTGGAACATTGCGGAACATGCCAGAAAAAATGCAGAAGATCATGTTTTCTTGCACAAGTTTTGCGCTACGTTGTGCGAGAAAACGCAATCTTCCGTGTTTTTTCCGGCATGTTCCTCAATGTTCCGCAACGTCCCAGCTTCAGGTAAGCCATGTGGAATCGGCCGTAGTTTCAACAGGAAATAAACTTCCTCATATAGTGTTTTTCACCCAAATGGGATGAAATTCTTCAGGCTTATACCCCTCAGTAAAGGGATCCAATGTACAAAATTTCAGGCAGATAGGAGGGTGTATATGCATCTTTTAAGGATAAAATCAAAGAAGCTGAGAAATCTCAGGTCCTAACGTTCCTTCTCACATAGAACAGTCTAATTTTATGTATTCATTTATTCAGGACATTTTACTCTGCTTTTCCTCATCTGTACACAGGTGGATAGCATCCCTATCAAGTATATGTCTATTGAATTACTTTCTCTCTCTCATTGCCCCTCCCACTCCCCGAGGAACTGCCTGTTCATGAGTGGTGGCGGTGGTGGAAAGTGCCATAAAGTCATAGCTGACTTATGCTGACCCCAGCTGGGGCTTTAACAGAGAAGGTTTGCCACCATCTGCCGCTGCAGCCCTGGTCTTCTTTATGGGTCTCCCATCCCATAGTCACTAAAGCTGACCCTGCTTCGCTTCTGAGATCTGACGAGATCATACTTGCCTGGCCTATCCAGGTAGGGCTAGGAATATTAAAAATTCCTTGCACCAAAAACACACTTTATAACGCCTCGTTTAGTTTATGTAGATCAAGAGCACGTATCTGCCCTTTGCAATTCCTGTTCATTCTGGTTGAGCTTGCATAGAGGATATTTGCAGTAGATTTTGAAATAACCATCTTGTGTATAAATATTGTACTGGATAAAATGCTGGGCATTGAAAAGCAGATGCCATACAGTGAACCAGCCCATGAAGAAAATATGCAAAGCATCGTGCTATTTATCTGATAGAAATTTGCATATAGATAGAGATAAATATTGTACATAAAAATAATTACACGAAAGGTATTGGGTTGGGGCCAGCCAGCTTTTGCGCTCATTTCACCTAGTTTCCCACCTTACTCTAAGCCTCCAGACAAATGCAATTTGTCCAGGCAGGCCCCGTGATGGCCGGCATAACTGTTTTGGTGGTCAACTGGGACTCCTGTTTCACCCGTGGAAAAGCTGGTTGAATCCAACCCGTCAATCCCTCCCTCCTTCCCTCAGCCACCTGCATGGACTTTCCTTGTTTGCTAGATGTCTCTGCTCCCTTCACCTCCTTCCCTTCCCTTCCCTTGGGTATTCCTTCCCAATAAAATCCTTATGCCACAGAAACACTGTTGTAATCCACATCTTAGCAAGTGACACTCAGAGGTCAGAAGCAACAGGACAGGAGTCCTCTTCTTGTTGAACCTGTGGGCACTCCTTGGAAATTTGAGAAGAGGTGGTGGGAACCGCAACAAAATGGCTGCTGTGGGGGAGGAGCCAACTGTGAAATGTCGGGAGCCAGCAGTTTCTAAGTGGGTTCTCCCTACACAAGAATGTTACAGCCCCCTGGAAAACTGGAGGAATTCCAAGGTCGTCCTTAAAATACTGTAACACTCTTTGCTCTTATGTATATTCCTGATGTATGGAATATAATGTGATTTGTAAGGGATTGTGTTTATTTTCACCAGAAATATACTTGTTGTGCATTTTAAGAAGCACTTATTGCATATTGTGAGGTTTTTATATCTTTGTATTAATTTATATAAACTTTGTATTATTTTGGGGTATTTAAGTGTTTTTGTCTCACTACTGGTAATTTTGACTTAACACTGATGTTATTGTCTTAGTGCTCACGGTGGATTATTCTTGTAGTACCACCTGGAGGTTGTAGCTGTAGGTAATTTGCATGCGGAGGTGGGGAGTGGGGTATAAATGAAGTAAATATATAAAAATCTTTCTTTTCACCACACCTTAAATCAAAATCATGCTCTTCCTTCCTAACAAAAGTCCATCAGAGCAGCTTCATGGGAATTTGCATGCAATGAGACACTTCCCCCTAAATGAACCTATTAAGCCAAACCTCACAACCATAGACGGAAAGTGCATAATAACATGAGGTTAACTGAAGAAGCATTTTATGCCTGAGTGTTAATTGCATCTCAGACTCAATAGTCATTTGTTCATGATGAGAAGTGTCTAATGATATAGACCTTGGCCACAGACTGAATAGATGAAACATCCCCTATAACAGGGCCACAGGCACGCCATCCATAATCTACTGAAATCTAGAATGATTCGAATGGACGACTAAACTCATTTCATGAGATTAGCAAAGAAACCAGGGATGCGCATAGGCACAGGGCAACGGGGGCTGCTGCCTTGTGCCCCATGCTGGAGCGCCCCCAATAATGCCCACCTCATTGGCAGTAGCCACTCCTATCAGCCAGCCAGTGGCATGCATGAGCTGTGGGGCAGGCCCCACCACCTTGCAGCCGTCCCACTTGTCCTACGCCCTCTGCACCTGGGCCAGTGATTCAGGGGCCCTGTTACCTCAATTGGTCTCCTTGCAAATAAGAGAATAGTGGGGGGAATTTGCAGCAAGGAAGACGGCTATGTGAGAGGCAGTAACTACAGGATCTTTTCCACCAATTTTTATGGTGCTACCTTCCCAGATAGCAGATGAGGCTTGTGCTTTAAGTTCAAAAGCAATATTTTATCAAAAGAGAAAAATGCACATACAAATACAAGAGTAAATGGTAATAATCGTTACACACACACACACACACACACACACAGAGTCCTAGGAAACTAGTCAGAAGTTGGAATAGAGTGAGGGAGGGGAAGTATATCTACCTATCCTGAAGAGTAGTCCAGTCCATGGAGGAAGAAAGTAGCTTCAAATGTCCAGCGTCCTTGGCCAAGAGAGCAAGAGGCTTAGAGCAACCTCAAGTGAGCAGCACTTTGGATCCAATAAGTGTGCATGATGAGAGAGAGAGAGGTTTAGGGAAGAGACCCTAAGGGAGCAGCCTGGAAGCGTACGCGATTTGAATGGGGCAAGGGCACTACTCTTATAGGGTAAAACGTGCCCTGAGGTGGGCTAGCCCACCTAGCCATTGGACCAAAGACTCCAACAGTCAGTTCCAGGGAGTAACAAAAGGTTTGATTACCTTGATTGGTAGCTGCCGGGGCATGTGAAAAAGAATGCAAAATCTGTCCTGGCATGGCACAAAGGGGCAGTTTGTTAATGAAGTCCACTGGAGCTAAGTTGATGAATTTAGTTGGGAAATGTACCTTCCCAGGAATTATAAATACTTACGAATACCAGTTGATTTCCCCCTCAATCATGGACATCTCATCATGAAAGGAGGGAAAGGAATGAGTGAAAGGGGGTGACTCTGTGAGACTTTTGTTGCACTGGATTCCTTTTTGGGGCTGTGGAGCCTGTAAACTAATCACCACTAGACAGGGGCACGAACAGCAATACGAACTAAAAAAAGCCACGGACAGCCCAATCAGCTGTTCTCAAACAAGCTGTTCGTGAAGCCCCATTCCCAACGAACAGGGGGTCGTTGCAAGCCTTGTTCATTGCGTTCATCCTCCATTCATCAGGCCAGACATTCTGGCACCTGCAACCAATTCCCCTGGCAACGGAGGCATGGACTGTCTGAACTCTGGCTGAACTCCTTCAAGCTTTCCTTCTGGCTTGTAAATTAACCCTCAAAGTACCTTTCAGGCAGCAGACAGTCCAGTTTTTGCCACTGTAAACAGGAAATGACAGGAAAGGGGGAGAGCCATGGATCACGCCTTTCCCGGGGTGCAATCCCTCTGAAATTGGGGGGGGGGGGTCTTCAGAGGACAGTGAGGACTAAAGGGGAGAGCCATGGATCATGCCTTTCCCAGGGTGCAATCCCTCTGAAACTGGGGTGGGGGGGGGTCTTCAGAGGACAGTGAGGACTAAAGGGGAGAGCCATGGATCATGCCTTTCCCAGGGTGCAATCCCTCTGAAACTGGGGGGGGGGTCTTCAGAGGACAGTGAGGACTAAAGGGGAGAGCCATGGATCATGCCTTTCCTGGGGTGCAATCCCTCTGAAACTGGTGGGGTGGGGGTCTTCAGAGGACAGTGAGGACTAAAGGGGAGAGCCATGGATCATGCCTTTCCCCGGGGTGCAATCCCTCTGAAACTGGGGTGGGGTGGGGGTCTTCAGAGGACAGTGAGGACTAAAGGGGAGAGCCATGGATAATGCCTTT